>NW_027361738.1:27545000-28060000 GCF_039654945.1 Dendrobates tinctorius
TTTTAGACCGGAAAACCCATTTAAAATGTGGCATATTTCCCATTATGTATTCGCTTGTGGAAACTCCTCAGAATTTTACATTTCTAGCATAGTGAATAAGAAATCTCATGCACATGTTGCAAAAGATATCTGTAGGAAACTGAGAAGAGCTTCGGATTTGAGATCTACAACATCTCAATTTATGTTTTCAATGGTTAAGCCTCATACTCACTGGCAATAAAATCGGATTGCACTCTGACCTATGTTAGTGAATGGGTGACATCTCACTTGCGATTTTTTTCTCAGCCAAAATCGGTCTGAGAAAAAAAATCGCAGCATGCTGCGATTTGCAGCGATTTTCCTCAATAGAAGTCAATGGGTGCAATTTAAAAAACAGACCAAAAACGGACCATCCGTTTTCCATCCGTTTTTAACGGATACATGACCATTCTGTGGCATAGAACACTGTAAATGGTCCTGTAAATGACTGTAGAAAAAGATTGGCTGGGAAAAAAAACGGATGAAAAAATAAAAAAATCGCATAGAAATCGCATGACACTGGCATAACAGTCCACCCTTTTTTCCAGTCCAGAAATCGGACCCTTTTTTAATCGCCAATGGGTATGAGGCCTTAGTGTGAATATCACACATTTCAAGGCAAAGGCTGAAATGTGCGGCTCCACTAGATGTTCTCCGCAATGATATCTGCAGCTGTAAATACCACTGTGGGTATCACTGCGGGAGATCTGCAATAACTGCATTCCATGGGGTAAAGGCCCTTTTACATGTAGCGATGCACCAGCGATCCCGTCCACGATACGACCCGGTCAGGATCACTGGTGCATCGCTAAATGGTCGCTAGTGAGCTGCCACACAGGCAGATCTCACAGCGATGCAGCAGCGATACAGCAGACGATACTCACCTTTCAGACGAGGTGATCCTGACGTCCTCCTGCCCGCGTCCACATGTCGCTCGTCGGCCCCAGCAGGAAGCGCCCGACGAGAAATGGAGCAGAGCGATCTCGCGCGATCAGCGATGGACAGCGGGGGAGCCGGTCGGAGGTAAGTATCACACATAGCGATATTGCTATAACGTCACAAAATCGGTGACGTTATAGCGATATTGCTAGCGATATCGCTATGTGTAAAACCCCCTTAAGTTCACAAGTTGTATATTTTCTGCATCTGTCCCATTCATCTGAAACAACAACATGCTGATGAATGTAGCCAATTTTCAGTTGTAGAAATAAAATCTGCAACAAATTCTGCAGCAAGAGAAAATGCTCTTGCGCTACAAATCCACACTCGAGGTCAATTTCAGCTGCAGATTTTTCATTAGCGCTGTGGAACAAACAAAAACAAAATAATAGTAAAATCCACGAGTTGCATGCAGATTTTTCACAGATTTTATTATTATTATTATTGTTATTATGCATTTATATAGCGCCATTTATTCCATGGCGCTTTACATGTGAAAAGGGGAAATATAGACAAGTATAATAAACATGTGTAAGACAAGGGACACACAAGTACATAAGGAGAGGGGACCCTGCCCGCGAGGGCTCACAGCCTACAGGGATGGGTGAGGACACACTAGGAGAGGGTAGAGCAGGTCTTGCTGTGGTTCAGTAGACCGAGGATCATTGCAGGCTGTAGGCTTGTCGGAACAGGTGGGTCTTCAGGTTCTTCTTGAAGGTTTCCGTTGATGGTGAGAGTCTGATGTGTTGCGGCAGGGAGTTCCAGAGTATGGAGGAAGCACGGGAGAAGTCTTGTATGTGGTTGTGGGAAGAAGAGATAAGGGGAGAGTAGAGAAGGAGATCTTGAGATGATCGAAGGTTGCGTGCGGGTAGGTACCTAGAGACCATGTCACAGGTGTATGGAGGAGACAGGTTGTGGATGGCTTTGTATGTCATGGTTAGTGTTTTGAATTGTAGCCTCTGGGCAATAGGAAGCCAGTGAAGGGCCTGGCATAGGGGGGAGGCTGGGGAATAGCGGGGAGAAAGGTGGATTAGTCGGGCAGCAGAGTGTAGGATGGACTGGAACGGAGCCAGAGTGCTAGAGGGGAGGCCAGAGAGAAGGAGGTTGCAGTAGTCAAGGCGGGAGATGATAAGAGCATGCACTAGTGTTTTTGTGGTTTCGTGGTTGAGGAATGAGCGGATCCGGGAAATATTTTTGAGTTTAAGGCGGCAGGAGGAGGCGAGGGCTTGGATATGTGGTTTGAAAGAGAGCGCAGAGTCAAGGATCACCCCAAGGCACCGAGCGTGCGGGACTGGGGAAAGAGAGCAGCCGTTGATGGATAGGTCTGGTGGAGGGGTAGAGTGAGATGTGGGAAAGATGATGAATTCTGTTTTGTCCATGTTCAGTTTGAGAAAGCGAGCAGAGTAGAAGGCTGAGATAGCAGACAGACATTGTGGGATTTTGGTCAGTAAGGAGGTGAGGTCGGGTCCAGATAGGTAGATCTGCGTGTCATCGGCATAGAGGTGATACTGCAAATCGTGGGATTCTATGAGCTGTCCCAAGCCGAAGGTATAGATGGAGAATAGTAGGGGTTCTAGGACAGAGCCTTGGGGAACACCGACAGACACGGGGCGAGATGAGGAGGTGGTGTGTGAGAGGGAGACACTAAATGTTCGGTCTGTTAGGTATGATGAGATCCAGGATAGGGCCAAGTCTGTGATGCCAAGAGATGAGAGAGTCTGTAGCAGGAGGGAATGGTCTACAGTGTCGAAGGCAGAAGGCAGAGGACAGGTTCAGGAGAAGGAGGACAGAGCAGTGTCGCTTGCTCTTGGCGGTTAGTAAATCGTTAGTGACTTTAGTTAGGGCAGTTTCAGTTGAGTGATGTGGTCGGAAGCCAGATTGTAACCGGTCAAAGAGGGAATACTGCATATATTAGGCTATGTTCCCACACAGAGGGCTTATATATTATGTATAGATCTCCCACAGATGGTGGTCTTGTAGCGGTATTTAAAGCTGGGGAGGGATATCATTGCGAAGATGCCAGGAAGCTGCAGATTTTGCACTTTGCATTGCAAAAAGTGAAATGCGAACTAACATTCACAGCCTAAATTGACATGCTGCTGATCTCAAAACGTCAGTTTTTGTCAATTTACTGTACACGTGTATAATTTTTTCAGTACTTCCCTGAAATTTCTTAAAATGTCACGCACTTTGTTGCGGATGCAAAATGCAGAGGATTTTCCACAAGCGAATACGCTGCTGAAAATCCACTGCAGTGACCTAGGGGAAATCTGCAGCATAAATTCCACCTTTCTGCAGATTTAGTAGCTTGTAGCAAACTTGCTGCAGAGTTTTCTACAGCGTTTGGCGGCGCATGCGTCCTTTTGACGCTACGCCGAGCGCAACAAATTGCAACCTGTTGCGTTTGGCGCTGGTCGGCGCAGCGTCAAAAGGACGCATGCGATGCCAAATGCATACCTGCGCACGGCCTGCGTCCCCACTGCTAAAGATAGGGGACGCAGGACGCATGCGGCGTCATGCGTCCGTAGGCGGAGCTACCGGCGGAGGCAAGGCAGGGGGCGGGGCTTAGCGGCGGCCGTGCGCAGCCCGACGCTGGGGCCGTAAATGCTAATGTGAAACTAGCCTTAGGTACTTAAAAATCTGCATGTGTTGCGTAGAAATGTAGCTGCAGATTTTGTTACAGATTTCATTCTCTGCACTGGGCGCTTTTGCTGTTTTTATTTTATGCATTTTTTATGATGATTTTCAGCTGCATTTTACAGTACCAGCTATGTCTATATGAGATTTTAAAAATCTCATGCACACACATTGTTTTTTATTTTGTCATCTTGTCATCAGTATTTTGTGCTTTGCATGTTTTTTTGGACATTGAGCATGTCAGAGTTCTTTCAGCGTTTTTTCACTGTTTTTCACACTTTGAATTGAATTTGAAAAAACGTGATAAAACATGCTCCAAAAATGGCACCAAAAATTAAGCAAAACCTGCGTTTTGCCGCAGCTTCTTTCCTTTCAAGCACTATGGTTTTGCTGCAGAAAAGAAAAAACGCAGAAAAGAAAAAACACAGAAAAGAAAAAACACAGAAAAACCGCCCAGTGTGAACTTAGCCTTAGATTTTAATCCGCAATTTAATTCCGCACAAAGAATTGACAAGCTGCAGATTTTTGAAATCTGCAACACGATTCAGTCCTTGCACAAAAATTGGAGATAGCATGGAAAAGAGATTTGTCATCTACTGAGTTACAACTCTGGTGCACAAATCTAGATGGAGAATGGATAGCAAAGACATAGCGTGTGAATGTGTAAAATCCAAACCCCAGGTCAGTTTTGGCTCAGAATTTACAGATATTTTTTTCTCTGCATGAAGAAAGATTTGGTAAATTCTCATCCAAATCTGCAACTACCCAATTCATGTGAATGGAGCTTGCAGAAAGCTTGGAAGCTTTTCAATCCCATTCAGGTGTAGGAAAGTGATTTTCAGCCGCAGAAAGATATCTGCGGAGTGCGAATATGCCTCTAGGCGGGGGAGAGCTACTCGTTACAAGTAAGTGGCGGCATTTTTTGATAAATGAACCCATGCAAAGTGCTAATGAGGAATAAGGAGGGAGGAAGGCTGGTGAGTTGTATTTGTAATATGTTGTGTTGCCGGATGCTGCTGAGAGAAGCGCACATCACACATCTGTATGAGCTCTGTGCCGTGCTGAGAATGCTGCAGCCAATCATTAGGGCACAGGGGTGATGCCAGCTGCTGATAGGCTTCTGCCTGTGTAAGGAATCACATATGAATGGATCATATTAAAACTCTTCTGTAGCTGGGAGCGCCCAGGATGAGACAAGGACACATCTGCTGTTAACCCTGTATTCCCCAAGAAGAGAAAATAGCTTATGTCTTGCAAGAGCATGCAATCCAACAAAGACATCAAAGGAAGTCAGCAACTGGAGAAAGCCAATCTAAGTAAATTTACTTCTAAGGCTACTTTCACACATCAGTTTTTTGCCGTCAGGCAGGATCCGGCTATTTTTAGAAAAAACGGATCCGGCATAAATTTTGGAGAACTGTAGAAACGGATCCGTTTTTCTGCTGGATCCGTCTAGCAGGTTATATCTGTTTCCTGGGCGCTGGCCAATTGGATCTGAGCATGCGCAGACTTAAAAAAACGGATCCGGTGGCTGGATCCGTCTTTTTCTGGATCCGGCGCATTCCGGCGCCCATAGACTTTCATTGTAGCAAAAAGCCGGAAGCGTCGGATCCGGCGCTTCCGGCTTTTTCGCCGGAGACAAAAAACGTTACAGTAGCCGTTTTTTCCAGACGCCGGAATGAGACAAGTAGCCGGATCCGGCAAAAAACGGATGAAACGCAATGCCATCCGGCGCGATCCGGCGCTAATGCAAGTCAATGGGGAAAAACTGGATCCGGCATTGCATTTTGCCGGATCCGGTTTTACAAAAAAAAGCCGGATCGCGCCTGACTGCAAAAAACTGATGTGTGAAAGAGGCCTAAAGGTGCTATTGACATAAATTTCTCATCAGATTTGGTAACAACCCATCCACTCCACACAGGCAAAGAAATCAAACCAAAGATGTCCATAAGTTAAGTTATGTGTAATAATGAGAAATCACACAGAGAAGAAAAAAATAAAGTATCTCCACCTTCACCATTCTGTCAGTCCGTGAAAATCGGACGGCGCACGAATGTCATCATATTGCGGTCCGATTTTTTTTTTTTATATGGACCCATAGACTTGCATTGCCAATTTTGATCCGACACATATCAAAATCGGACATGTGTCCAATTTTTTTCCCTTGGACTGAGTGGAAACATCGGACATGTGCACAGCCGCATGGAACATCAGAAGTACCAGTGCTATCAATGAAAACCACAGATATTACTCATCTGAGAAAATCCCTTTCTGTGAGGTAAAACATTTCCCTGCCTATTTTAAACATCACAGAAGGAATGAGCTGTGATCCCGTGCTGTCCTGTCTGTATATTTTTTGCTTCTTCCCCGGCCGAGGAGCTGTGGTATGATGAGACCATGTTCCTGTATCATCAGACATGGCCATTAGATATTACACATCAGGGGCACATTTATAAGATTATCTCAGCACAGGAAAAAACTTTCACACATCCAATTGTGAAACTCATTATTACTCCAAGAGCTATTAATTAGATTGCACTTTGTGAGAAAGCCCCTTTAAGGGGCCCAAAAGGTCTTTGGGCCCATGTGAGAAACCAATACTAAATAGTAAAGATGTGTGATAGTTGGGAGCCCTGTTTGATATTTTGTATTAGAGCACAAGTTTCAAGTTTTACCATTGCACAGTAGCTCTGTATACAACATATTGGGGAGCAGTTCTTGACCAGGGAATTTCCACAGTTATTACTATAGGCCACAGCAGTTGTACTGTGATCAGATTCTGGACACACGTGTAAGGACAGCTTGCAAATGGAATATGGAAAAAAAGGATTCCTCTTTCACAGCAAAACTATTTCACCAGGAAAAGAATCTGAATTGGGCAGAAAGTGTGAAAAGCTGCACTATAGAAAGAAGCCTTTGTGGTCACAGCTGATTATAGGCCTGGAGGCGCCTATAATGCTTGATGTTCTCCATAATGAAAGGGTTGGTGCATCTTTTAATACAGACATAATATTCAAAAGCCATATTTAGATATTTTTATCATTTCATTTAGACTCTAAGTACATGCCAAAAGTTATGAGTTGCCAAAAAATGGGAATATTTTAGTTTTTTTCTGCGTGAAGACCATAGCTTAGGGGAGAAGATAATGTTTGCTGTTTCGTAGAGGCAGAATAGATTGCACATGATGATGCTCTTTTGGCATTGCACGGTATTCTACGGGCACCTTGTGCAATATCTGAACGTTTTGGCTCAGTATTCAAAGGATGTTGTTTGCTCAGCTTTCCTTGCCATGATATGGGTTATCATTTCGGTGTGTAGAACAGGGTGGATGTAAAGGGGTTAAGTAAAAATGTTCATTGTTGTATTTATTACTCTTTGCCAACTGGTACTGCTACATGTTTACATGTATTACTGCACATATGAAATGGTACTGCTACCCCTTCTGGGTATTACCATTGTTTTGCCTTTACGTTTTATTGTGTTATTGCTTTTATTTGCACATAGTTGTGATAATGTCTTACTGCATTTCATAGTTTGTCATTTACAGTATAGGGAAAGCGTAGTGTTCTTTTTTGGACACTAGAGGGTGGCACTCTAGTGTATAGAACTCGTAGTAGGATAAGGTTAAGCGTAGAAGGGGCTGCCGGGAGTAAGGTTTGAGTAGAAGGGACGTTAGTTCAGACGGGGCTAGGATGCCCAGGACGTATCAGCAGCCACTGTTATGAATGGGTCACCGAGGAGGATAGCAGGCCCAGGCTAAGCCACAGAAAACCAGAGAGGTTGGTAACTAAGTGGATGCAGACCCCTGATCCTGTCCGCACAACTAGCAGTAGCCGTGGAGCATACCTATGAAGATCCTAGACGCCTCGGCACAGCCGGAGAGCTAACTAAGCCTAAAGCAAGAAAGGAGAAATCTAAACTGCCCCGGAGCAGACCCCACAGGAATAGACAGCCCCCAAACATATATTGTCAGTGAGACAAGATGAAAACACAAATGCAGGCAGGAAAATAGACTGAGCAAACAATAGGGCCCACACTGACTAGACAGGACAGGAAAGGAAAGACACTGTCTGCAATCCCGCAAAAAACCCTACAAAAAGTCCAACACGTCTGATGCATAAAAACACTGAAGTCGCATGACTTCGCCCCCACAAATCAGCTCTCTGGTATATTCTGAAAGCAAAGCAAAAAGAGACCAGAGACCAATATAAAAGGGGACAAAACAAACTGGCACATGCAGTAACATATGGGCGGTGATTCAGCACAGTCCCAGCCAGAGCTGGCTGACCCGCACAAAGCAGAGATAAACAAAACCAGATCAAATGCAAACAGAATAGCAAATGAACCCCTTAGCTGAACATGCAGGGAAAGAGCTCTGTGTACGTGTAGTATGTCGCCTTGAACAATGCATTATTCACTTGATAGTATGCTTTATTTCTACACATTATCTGCGCATTGTGTGTAGTAAATGGTAATGTGTGGGTAATGTGAACAAAAATGGAGGGCACCACTGGAAAGAGGGGTTCACCAGAGACTAGTCAAAAATATGTGACAGAAAAAAGAACAAAGCGACCAGCCTATGAATAGGGAACACCACATGTATGAGTAAAAAATGTATGAAGTTTATTGAATACATCCAACACAGACATGGAATAACACAGACTCCATAAAAACATTTAAAAACATGTGGAAACGTGGTAAGTCAAATCATGAAATAATGATAGCGCTTTATTTCTCCCTTGAGAAAGCCACTTTCTGGTGGCGATACGCGTGGGGTTTGCTCCCCCCGCACACTCATCCCACAGAAGCACCAGGCACTTTATTTTTCATATGCACTGGCATATTATGGAGCTTTGGTTTATTTGACCTTTTCTGCCTTCATTGTCTCTGCCATTTGTGGTCTGTATGTCTGCAACGACCTTATTAGAGGTGCAAGGGCATTAGTACTGCTGTCCCATATGGGCTTTTTTTCCATCTGTTCAACTTTTTTTTTTTTTTTTTTTTTTTTTTGTTATATGCAGTCCACAGGAGTGTGTGCTCATTAACTACAACAGTGAGTACATAGATGCCAGTTCAGGGGTTTCATATGTGCTTAATATATTCATGGTGCTGTGAATAGTTCTCTTTCCAAACCAGTCAGGCATTTTGATTTTTCATGTTTAATGCCTTTTTTCATTTGTTTGTTTCAGAGACTGTTCCTCATTAGACACTTTATAGTGCTCATTCATACATTGTCTGTGGGGTCTGTTGATGTGGGAGGTTTATCATATCATTATTTCATGATTTGACTTACCACTTTTCCACATGTTTTTAAATGTTTTTATGGAGTCTGTGTTATTCCATGTCTGTGTTGGATATATTCAATAAACTTCATACATTTTTCACTCATACATGTGGTGTTCCCTATTCAAATGGTAATGTGTGGCACAGTACAGCTCTCTCTGGGCAATGAATTCAATATTTATTCAGGGACTGTATGGCAATATAACAGTATATTTTCTATACACTCTGTTATGCACCTCTCTTGGCAGCATTCCACTTCCTTCCCCTATGGCCGCTGCTGTGCTCCACATCAGCTTTTACTAGTGAAAGGCATGCCTCCATGACGTCATCTCCCTAGGCCTTTTAAGGCCCGTTCGGACACACCCCTGTGTCAGAATTTTAAACCATAACTGTGTTCGGGCAGTTTCACACGTCCGTGTCTCCGGTACGTGTAGTGACAGTTTTCTTACGTACCGGAATAAATGTGTCTATGCAGATGTCAGCGTGTTTTCACAGACCGTGTGTCCGTGTACAAAACACGCTGACATGTCCGTTTTTGTGCAACAGCACGGATCACACGGACCCATACAATTCAATGGGTCCGTGTAAACACGTACCGCACATGGATGCTGTCCGTGTGCTGTCCGTGTGCGATCCGTGTGCATTTTTAAAAGTCAAAGGGTTAACATTGAAAATAATTTTTCAAAAACACGGACAGCACACAGACAGCACACAGATGGTGCACACGGACATACGGATAGCACACGGATGGCACACGGATGGCATACGTATGCACACGGACACGGATAGCTCCGGTACCGGTTTTTCCGGTACCGGAATTATCTGGACGTGTGAAACTGCTCTTCTACAAACAGACTTTATCCAAGTCCGCGGTTCCTGTTGTCTCCTCAAGACTTCTGTGAACTTTTCATCATTCCAGCAGGTTAACTCATTCAGTGCCATCTGCTTATTGAACTATTAGGTTACTGAGCTTGTAAGGTGCACAGGGTAGTAGTCTTGGGCGAGAGGCTGCTTTCTTCCCACTGCCTGGCACCCTACAAACAGTGGATCAGTTCCCATGTGCTGTGGGTGAGAGCATAACACTCACAGTTTGGCTGGAAGCCGGCGCCAACTCCACAATCCCGGATCCTGAATCAGCCGCACATTCAAACAGGAGACACTTGATCCTTTTCAAACAAATGAACTTTACTGAACAGTTCAATTTCCATCTTAGTTACAGCACAATACAATGTTACAGTCACGTCTTTTTCAGCCTGAGTTATCCCTATCTTGTATGGCTCCCCTGGTCCCTGAGCTACTCCATCCGGCATCACAGCTTTCATGGGTTCAGACCCATCTATCTGACACGGTTCCCCACCTGGCTTCCCCTTTTGTAAGATGAATAAGGCTTTCTCTGCTGTACCTAATTCGGGCCATAGGCCATGGACATCGCGGGAAGATCCGCTAAGCTTAGTGGCAGCCATCCCCATGCTGCCCAAAAAAATCATACTATCCTGTGATTCATACTATTCCTATGCTACACTTATCTATTTCCTGCTTCTACTGTGTCCTCTCCTGCACTTTCCCATTCCTATGTGTATCTATATCTATTAATTTATCTTATTGCTATACCTATATCCTTTGTACTAATCTTATCCTTTCCCTAAATCTAATACATTTATGAGAGCTGTGAGAATCATGTGGGAATAGTGGATGAGGGCAGGTATATCTCGCCCAGATTCCTTTCCTATGTGGCCTAGTCTGGGCAGTATCACACCTGCTTGCTAATGAATAGTGGGAGGTGGATATAAAAGGATGCCAGGTGGTTGTGTGAGTGTCTCAGCCTGGGAACACAGAGAGCCTGTCTGTGTGGGAGACACACGTGAGTGGAAGCAGTGCCCACTGCAACTGTGGTTTGGCTGGACGGGAGAAGCCCGCCAGTTGGTAGTTAGGTTGTCCATTGTTTAGTTAGTGCCGGACAGGCATGGATTTGTTTTATGTTTTATTTCCTTTTTGCATTGCTTTCACCGTTAATAAACCTGACTCAGGGTCAGTTACACCCAAATCCCAGCTCTGCGCCTGAGTTTCATGCTGAACGCACGTGACCTTTGACCCCAGCAAAGGCGATCCCGGAGTGTTTTATCACATTGTGGTGGAGAATGCGGGCATCACGTTGCAAGCATGAGCATGGAGGACGTGGTGAAAGCGCTGGTACAGTCCACCGCCGTCCAGCAAGAAGCTAATCGGGTGATGATGGCCCAGCTGAAGGAGTTGGTGGACATGACAGCTACCGATCGTTCGCTTCTCCAGCAGGTGGCGCAGCACCTGGCAAGCCTACATGAGGTTAACCTGGAAGCCGAGTCGAGAGTGATTCACGTGAGTCGGTACTGGCAGAAGATGACAACCGAAGATGACGTCGAGGCATACCTGACCACGTTTGAACGGACGGCGGTGCGAGAAAAATGGCCGAAGGCACGATGGGCCGGCCTGATTGCCCCGTTTCTTTCCGGTGAGGCCCAAAAGGCTTATTATGACTTAGAGCCTGAAGCCACACAGGACTTTGACAAACTGAAAGCCGAGATCTTGGTCCGGCTGGGAGTGACGACCGCTGTCCGTGCACAGAGAGTGCATCAATGGACTTATCAGCCGGATAAACCACCGCGGTCACAGATGTTCGACCTGATCCACGTGACGAAGAATGGCTACAACCCGAGGTGTTGACAGCGCCAGAGATAATCCAGAGAGTCGTCATGGACAAGTACTTGAGAGCTCTACCGCCAGCCCTGAGGAAGTGGGTAAGCCATGGAAATCCTACGACGGCAGATCAACTGGTGGATCTGGTTGAACGTTACTCCGTGGCGGAAGGACTCCGAGATGACGCTACCCCACCTCGTTCTTCATCATCTCCACGTGGAACCGGTAAGACTGTTCCAGGGAGAAGGGGAGATGGAAAAATCCCTAAGACAGTGGGGGAGGAAAACGGGACTGCCTGCACTGCGAGGCCGAGAGTAACGAACTATGGTCTAAGCAAGGGGCCCGTTAGGTGTTTCCGCTGCCAAGAGATGGGACATATTGCTGCGAACTGTCCGGTCACTACTGAACCCATGCAGTGCGACGTCACAGACTCTAAAAACCGCATGTCTATGGTTGCACGGGTAGTGAGTGTGAATGCCGGTCAAAAGGATGCGGAAAAACACTTGTGTGATTTAACTGTTGATTGCAAAAATGTGGTGGCATTGTTAGACTCGGGAAGTGTGGTGACTCTGGTGAAGGCCAGTCTGGTGTCAGCCCCGACTGGACCATCAGACAAATTTTCTGTAACGTGTGTGCATGGAGACACCTGTTCGTACCTCACCACGGTCATATGCATTACTACTTCCTATGGGTCTGTGCAACATAAAGTGGGACTCGTCCCGGCGTTATTGCATGATGTTATCCTGGGCCGGGATTTTCCCCACTTCTGGCAATTGTGGGAGAATCAGTTGATGCCCTCGGGTAATAGTGTACATGATTCTTCTCCCAGGGCGCGTGGGGGTCTCAAACCCCTGGAAGATGTCTCCCCGGAAGACTCGGGGGAAGAGTCTGCGGGAAATGACCTGCAGTTCCCGTTTTCAGTCATGGCGGGTGATACGGAGGAGACCGGGGAAGAGGAGGAGGCCGACAGCCGTCCACCTCCCCGTTTGCCGGATTTAGAAGTTCAGAAAGATGACTTCCAAAGCGAGCAAATAAAGGATCCTACCCTTTCTCAGGCTAGGACAAATGTAAAAGTGATAAATGGGGTACCCATAGAACCTGCCTCTAGGCTGGCATATCCTTACATGGTTCTGGAGAATGATTTACTCTATCAGATAGAGAAAAAGGGGGAAGATATGGTGCAACTATTAGTCGTGCCAAAACCCTACCGGCGGCAGGTGCTGGACCTGGCCCACGGACATGTGATGGGAGGTCACCTGGGAGTCCAGAAAAACACGGAAAGGATATTACACTGTTTTGTTTGGCCAGGCATGCATCACGATATTCGTGTATATTGTGAGTCTTGTCCTGACTGCCAAGCCTCTGCACCTAAGCCCCGGTTCTGTAGCCCTTTGGTACCCCTACCTATTATTGAAGTCACGTTTGAGAGGATTGGGATGGATTTAGTTGGGCCCCTTCCACGGTCTGCACGTGGACACCAACATATCCTGGTCATCTTGGATTATGCCACTCGTTACCCGGAGGCCATCCCTTTGCGTAACACGGCCACCAAGACGATTGCCAAGGAACTGGTGCATGTGTTTAGTCGGGTCGGTATACCAAAACAGATACTCACCGACCAGGGGACCCCCTTTATGTCCAGGGTAATGAAGGAGCTCTGCCGATTGTTACAAATCGAACCGTTACGCACATCCGTGTATCACCCTCAAACAGACGGGTTGGTCGAACGGTTCAATAAAACTCTGAAGCAGATGCTGAGAAAGGTGATAGACAAGGATGGGAAGAACTGGGACTATTTACTTCCGTATTTGCTTTTTGCCATCAGGGAAGTACCCCAGTCTTCCACGGGATTCTCGCCTTTCGAGTTATTGTACGCCCGACATCCTCGCGGACTGTTAGACGTTGCAAAAGAAACCTGGGAGGGTCAGGTCACACCGTTTAAAACAGTGATAGATCACGTCACACAAATGCAGGACCGTATTGCGGCTGTTATGCCTATCGTCAAAGAACACATGATACAGGCTCAAGGAGCCCAAAAAAGAATCTATGATAGGGGCGCCAAGATCCGTACGTTTGCACCCGGAGATAGGGTGTTGATCCTGGTCCCCACGGTGGACAGTAAGTTCCTGGCAAAGTGGCAGGGCCCCTTTGAGATTAAGGAAAGAGTTGGTGAAGTAAACTACAAAGTATACCAGGCAGGTAAACGGAAACCTGAACAGATTTATCATGTAAATCTGATAAAACCCTGGAAAGATCGGTCTGCCTTGTCAGCGGAGCTGGCCCGTCCCGTCTGCTCACATACCGTACCGGAGGTACGGGTTGCAGAGACTCTCTCGGAGCGGCAAAAGACTGAGGTCAGGCAGTTTCTACTTCACAACCAAAAGTTTTTCTCAGAAAAACCCGGGCAGACTACGCTAATGAAACATGACATTGTAACGGAACCTGGTGTCACAGTTCACGTAAAGCCCTACCGAATCCCGGAAGCGCGCCGTGAAGCCGTTTCCCGAGAAGTGAAGGCAATGTTAGAGTTAGGTGTCATTGAGGAATCGCACAGTGCTTGGTCCAGCCCGATTGTGCTAATTCCTAAACCGGACGACACCATCTGGTCCTGCAATGACTTCAGGAAACTGAATGCGGTCTCAAAATTTGATGCCTACCCTATGCCCCGGGTCGACGAGTTAATAGATCGGTTAGGAAAAGCCCGGTATATTACGACCCTAGACCTAACAAAGGGGTATTGGCAGATCCCTCTGGCGGAGGCTGCCAGAGAAGAGACAGCATTTGCTAACCCAGAAGGTCTATTTCAGTATGTGTATATGCCGTTTGGACTGCACGGAGCTCCGGCGACCTTCCAGAGACTGATGGATCGAGTCCTGAGGCCACATAGGCGGTACGCTTCGGCCTATTTGGACGACATTGTCATTTACAGCTTGGACTGGGAGACTCATCTCCAGAAAGTACAAGCTGTGATTGACGACCTGTGGGAGGCAGGTCTAACCGCGAACCCCAAGAAATGTCACATCGGGCTAGAAGAAGCCCGGTATTTGGGGTATGTAATTGGGAGGGGTGTTGTTAAACCCCAGGTTGATAAGATTCAGGCAGTTCAGGACTGGCCGCAACCTGTCAACAAGAAGCAGGTACAAGCCTTCCTGGGGATCGCCGGCTATTATCGCCGGTTCATACCCAATTTTGCAGCCATCGCTACCCCCCTGACGGATCTTACAAAAGGGAAAGACTCCGTCATGATTAAATGGAGTTTAGCGGCTGAAGAAGCCTTCCATAGCCTAAAACGGGCACTTTGCTCTCAGCCCGTACAGGTGACTCCGGACTTCTGCAGCGAGTTTGTGGTACAAACAGATGCCTTTGATACCGGTATCGGGGCCGTACTCTCACAAGTGAGGGACGGAGTGGAACACCCAGTCCTCTATCTCAGCAGGAAGCTGAATAAACACGAGCAAAGGTATGCAGTCGTAGAAAAAGAGTGCCTCGCCATTAAGTGGGCTCTAGAGGCCCTCAAATATTACCTGGTGGGCCGAAAGTTCAGGCTGATCACTGACCATGCCCCTCTCAAGTGGATGCACTTGAACAAGGAACGGAATAGCCGGGTGACCCGGTGGTTCCTTGCCCTGCAGGCCTACACTTTTACGGTGGAGCACCGCCCAGGGGTACAGATGGGAAATGCAGATGCCCTGTCCCGAGTGCACTGTTTGGCGGGTGTCATTGCTCGACCGGAGTGGTCTGAGCAGAGGGGGGGGATATGTGAGAATCATGTGGGAATAGTGGATGAGGGCAGGTATATCTCGCCCAGATTCCTTTCCTATGTGGCCTAGTCTGGGCAGTATCACACCTGCTTGCTAATGAATAATGGGAGGTGGATATAAAAGGATGCCAGGTGGTTGTGTGAGTGTCTCAGCCTGGGAACACAGAGAGCCTGTCTGTGTGAGAGACACACGTGAGTGGAAGCAGTGCCCACTGCAACTGTGGTTTGGCTGGACGGGAGAAGCCCGCCAGTTGGTGTTAGGTTGTCCATTGTTTAGTTAGTGCCGGACAGGCAAGGATTTGTTTTATGTTTTATTTCCTTTTTGCATTGCTTTCACCGTTAATAAACCTGACTCAGGGTCAGTTACACCCGAATCCCAGCTCTGCGCCTGAGTTTCATGCTGAACGCACGTGACCTTTGACCACAGCAAAGGCGATCCCGGAGTGTTTTATCACAGAGCACATTGAGTCATCCATATATTAAAGCAATACATCACCCGTGAACCTTGGTGCCTATAAGGTTCTATGAAATATAAAACTCTTTTTCATATACACAGGTTTAACTTATAACCATTTTTCTCAGTGCATACCCGGTCACCCTATGACAAAAAACAAAGTGGCTTCATTATAGTGGCTCTTTGGAGGCACATCCAAATCCTGTTTTCCAGAGTTTCAGAAGGAACACTTGACAGAGCCATGGATGTGTGGCCAGAATGTGATATGAAACAGAACTTTTTAAGGCATTGCTAACATTTAATGAGATTGTGACCCTCTTTTTTAAGAACCATGGGTCGTTTGTCAGCCTTGAGCATAGACAGCAATATGAATGGCTTGAACCATCAACAAAGTCAACTGTGTTGTGTATTGACTACGAAATTTAGCCACTACTTCTAGTTAATGGGGGAAATTGGCAAATAATCAGCATTATTTACACAAGTGAAGTCGACAATTGAAAAATCCACAAAACAGGTCAATTTCTGGCCTGAAAATAACAGCAACGTGTGGATGAGATTAGAGGGCTACTATATTTCATTATAGATTTTCCATCCAAAACTCTGGATGAAAAATCTGCGAAAAATAAGTTGTCTGAACATGTGCTAATGCTACGTGTTTTACACTTTTTACATAGGGATTAGTGATGACAAGCGCAAAAGCGCTTGTTACTCGAGTTTGCCTAGGGTGCTCGGGTATGCCCAGAGTATTGCTAGTGCTCGGGTGACATGTTCAAACTCGTGCAGCCGCATGTTTCACGGCTGTTAAAGAGCCACAAAATATGCTGGGACTACCTGTGTTTGTCGGGTGATCCCCAATGATTTGTGGCTGTCTAACAGCCGCAAAACATGCGGCTGCAATGACTCGAACATATCACCCGAGCATCCAAGATACTTAGTGCATACCCGAGCACCTAAGATACTCAGTGCATACCCAAGCACCCAAGATACTCAATGCATACCTGAGCACCCAAGATACTCAGTGCACACCGAAGCACCCAAGATACTCAGTGCGTACCCGAACACCCAAGATACTCAGTGCGTAACCGAACACCCAAGATACTCAGTGCACACCGAAGCACCCAAGACACTCAGTGCATACCCAAGCACCCAAGATACTCAGTGCGTACCCGAACACCCAAGATACTCAGTGCATACCCAAGCACCCAAGATACTCAGTGCGTACCCGAACACCCAAGATACTCAGTGCATACCCAAGCAACCAAGATACTCGATGCGTACCCAGGCACCCAAGATACTCAGTGTACACCCGAGTAACCAAGATACTCAGTGCATACCTGAGCACCCAAGATACTCAATGCATACCCGAGCACCCAAGATACTCAGTGTACACCCGAGCACCCAAGATACTCAGTACATACCCGAGCACCCAAGATACTCAGTGCATACCCAAGCACCCAAGATACTCAGTGCATACCCGAGCACCCAAGATACTCAGTGCATACCCAAGCACCCAAGATACTCAGTGCGTACCTGAACACCCAAGATACTAAGTGCATACCCAAGCAACCAAGATACTCGATGCGTACCCAGGCACCCAAGATACTCAGTGTACACCCGAGTAACCAAGATACTCAGTGCATACCTGAGCATCCAAGATACTCAATGCATACACGAACACCCAAGATACTCAGTGTACACCCGAGCACCCAAGATACTCAGTACATACCCGAGCACCCAAGATACTCAGTGCATACCCAAGCAACCAAGATACTCGATGTGTACCCAAGCACCCAAGATACTCAGTGTACACCCGAGCAACCAAGATACTCGATGCGTACCCAAGCACCCAAGATACTCAGTGTACACCCGAGTAACCAAGATACTCAGTGCGTACCCGAGCACCCAAGATACTCAGTGTACACCCGAGTAACCAAGATACTCAGTGCATACCCGAGCACCCAAGATACTCAGTACATACCCGAGCACCCAAGATACTCAGTGCGTACCCGAGCACCCAAGATACTCAGTGTACACCTGAACACCCAAGATACTCAGTACATACCCAAACACCCAAGATGCTCAGTGTACACCTGAACACCCAAGATACTCAGTGCATACCCAAACACCCAAGATACTCAGTGTACACCTGAACACCCAAGATACTCAGTACATACCTGAGCACACAAGATACTCAGTGCATACCCAAGCAACCAAGATACTCGATGCGTACCCGAGCACCCAAGATACTCAGTGCGTACCCGAGCACCCAAGATACTCAGTGCGTACCCGAGCACCCAAGATACTCAGTGCGTACCCGGGCACCCAAGATACTCAATGCGTACCCGAACACCCAAGATACTCAGTACATACCCGAGCACCCAAGATACTCAGTGTGCACCCGAGCACCTTAGGCAAACTCAAATAACGAGCACTTGCGCTCATCACTTATACGGATTTGCATATGGAAAATGGAACCCTTTTGTATGCAAAAAACTGGGTAAATTTTCCATAGGAAACAAGAACGCCGCAATATTTTATATACAGGTGAACAAATGAGAGGTCCACATAATGAAATAAATGAGGGATAAGTAAAGTTCCATGGAAATCCAAGGCTACAGCAGAACTCATGGGTTTGCAGCTGTAGCTGACACTTTCCATAAATAATCTGAACTGTATATTTACCAAGGGTGGGATCTATATTTCTGACTAGGCTTCTAGCTAGAAGGATAAAAGCAATGTGATCATGGAAACAAGTATGCATCAAATCTAAGTACGGTAAACCTGCTTTATAATATTCTATTTTTTAGTACGATGTTTATTATTTTTTTATTTATATTTTCTGTTTTTAGTTTTATTACTGAAGAAAAGATGTGGGAAATGAACATGGCAGTCAGAAACTTATACACACATGTCAAGTGCATAAATTTGCCAGAATTTGACTAGACTCGACAGCCGGCATATGATTGCATTTTCTCTACATATAAATAGTAAGAGCAATTTGAGGCAAATACTTTATATTCCCCGTTCTTGTATCATCTGTGTGCAATGTTAGACATCTGGTGTGGATTGGGTGATATCAACATTTTCTGTTCTCATGTCACAACTTTACTGGGGAAATACAAAGGAGGTACTGGTAGGTTATCCACTTTAATGTAGTTTAAGATGATAAATAAAAAGGTTTCACCAAATTGTTTTTTTTTTTAGTTTTTTTTCTCTTCAGGAACAGCACCATTCCTGCACATTGCTTACACTTTGTATTATAGCTGTCCCATCCATCTGTAAAAACAGATGCAGTTTCAGCAAAAAACAAGGAGACACTTTTTCCTAAGGGTTCGTGCAGATGACCATATTTTCATTCTGAGTGCGATCCAACAAAACATCGGATTTCACTCCGACCAATGTTATTCTATGGGGTCATACACATGTCAGAGTTTGTCCTATGAAAACATTGCAGTATGCATGATTTGCATCGAATATTAGGATCACACTCAGCCATGTAAGGCATTGGGTCCGTGGAAAACATCGGACTGCACTCAGATGACATCTGAGTGCAGTCCAATTTTTAACGCACTGATAGAATGGAGAAAATGGAAACTTTTTTCCCATCTTCTCCTCATCCAAGAAAATCGGATCACACTCTGATGAGAATGTGATTAGCATAATTGGTCCAATTTTCTCAGATGAGTGATGAGTGTGACCCTAGCCTAATGGCAGGTGGAAACAATTGTTTTCTCTCCATCCAAAAAAATCATAGTTTAATCAAAGTGAGATGCGATTTTCTCAGAGATGGAGAGAAAAGAAAGAACATTTTCCACCTTCTCCATTATGTCAGTTTGTGAAAATTGGACCTCACTCTGATGTCAACTGAGTGCTGTCCGATTTTTTTTTTTTTCCACGGACCCATAGATATGAATGGGCGAGTGCCATCCAATTCACGGAGGCAGATCATACATTCTTGTGATTGTCCGAGGGGGAAAAAGGAAAAATCGGATAGTCCCATAGAACAACAAGGGTACAAGTGCTATCCATCAAAACCACGGATATCAGTCGTCCAATTAAAATGGTCATCTGCACGAGCCCTAGTTGTGCACAAGACTTTCAATCCTATACACCACAGCCTAAAACTCTTGCTTTTAAATATTGGCATCCGTATATTGCACCTTTTGGATGCTGCAGTATATGGAGGGGGCACAGCAGCTGCGCCAACCAGAAACACTGCAGGCGATGGCTGTAATATACAGCTGGCACCCTCTTGTAAGTGCTGCAGGCGATGCCACAGTCAATGGAGGTGGTGAGGAAGTGGAGGGACGACACTGGGACTTCATATCACACCCTGCAGTGCGATCACGTGTTGCTGATGGCTCTCTGCCATCTTTGTACTCCTACGGGCAGCACTACATGGAAGATCACCAAAGTGACAATACAAAGCAATACAGATGTAATACTACAGTTGTGGCCAAAAGTATTGACACCCCTGCAATTTTGTCACATAATACTCAGTTTCTTCCTGAAAATGATTGCAAACACAAATTCTTTGGTATTATTATCTTCATTTAATTTGTCTTAAATGAAAAAACACAAAAGAGAATGAAGCAAAACATTGATCATTTCACACAAAACTTCAAAAATGGGCTAGACAAAAGTATTGGCAGCCTCAGCCTAATACAAGTTGGTTGCACACCCTTTAGCAAAAATAACTGCAACC
Source organism: Dendrobates tinctorius (assembly GCF_039654945.1). Taxonomy (NCBI): domain Eukaryota; kingdom Metazoa; phylum Chordata; class Amphibia; order Anura; family Dendrobatidae; genus Dendrobates; species Dendrobates tinctorius. Next base: position 27,565,470 of record NW_027361738.1, read on the forward strand.
AACCGCTTCCGGTAACCATCAATGAGTTTCTTACAATGCTCTGCTGGAATTTTAGACCATTCTTCTTTGGCAAACTGCTCCAGGTCCCTGATATTAGAAGGGTGCCTTCTCCAAACTGCCATTTTTAGATCTCTCCACAGGTGTTCTATGGGATTCAGGTCTGGACTCATTGCTGGCCACCTTAGAAGTCTCCAGTGCTTTCTCTCAAACCATTTTCTAGAGATTTTTGAAGTGTGTTTTGGGTCATTGTCCTGCTGGAAGACCCATGACCTCTGAGGGAGACCCAGCTTTCTCACACTGGGCCCTACATTATGCTGCAAAATTTGTTGGTAGTCTTCTGACTTCATATGCCATGCACACGGTCAAGAAGTCCAGTGCCAGAGGCAGCAAAGCAACCCCAAAACATCAGGGAACCTCCGCCATGTTTGACTGTAGGGACCGTGTTCTTTTCTTTGAATGCCTCTTTTTTTCTCCTGTAAAAGGCTCAAAAAGCTCTACTTTTGTCTCATCTGACCAGAGAACATTCTTCCAAAACATTTTAGGCTTTTTCAGGAAAGTTTTGGCAAACTCCAACCTGGCTTTTTAATGTCTCGGGGTAAGAAGTGGGGTCTTCCTGGGTCTCCTACCATACAGTCCCTTTTCATTCAGACGCCGACGGATAGTACGGGTTGACACTGTTGTACTCTCGGACTGCAGGGCAGCTTGAACTTGTTTGGATGTTAGTCGAGGTTCTTTATCCAACATCCGCACAATCTTGCGTTGAAATCTTTTGTCAATTTTTCTTTTCCGTCCACATCTAGGGAGGTTAGCCACAGTGCCATGGGCTTTAAACTTCTTGATGACACAGCGCACGGTAGACACAGGAACATTCAGGTCTTTGGAGATGGACTTGTAGCCTTGAGATTGCTCATGCTTCCTCACAATTTGGTTTCTCAAGTCCTCAGACAGTTCTTTGGTCTTCTTTCTTTTCTCCATGCTCAATGTGGTACACATAAGGACACAGGACAGAGGTTGAGTCAACTTTAATCCATGTCATCTGGCTGCAAGTGTGATTTAGTTATTGCCAACACTTGTTAGGTGCCACAGGTAAGTTACAGGTGCTGTTAATTACACAAATTAGGGAAGCATCACATGATTTTTCGAACAGTGACAATACTTTTGTCCACCCTCTTTTTTATGTTTGGTGTGGAATTATATCCAATTTGGCTTTAGGACAATTCTTTTTGTGTTTTTTCATTTAAGACAAATTAAATGAAGATAATAATACCAAAGAATTTGTGTTTGCAATCATTTTCAGGAAGAAACTGAGTATTATCTGACAGAATTGCAGGGGTGTCAATACTTTTGGCCACAACTGTATGTATTCCAACAGCCATCAAATGGTTTCAGGTAAGAAAAATGTAGGGAAGCTAAAACAAAAAATGTATGAGGCTGTGTGCACACGTAGCGATTTTTAAGCGTTTTTGCCGCGATTTTTGGCGCGAAAACGCTGCGAAAACGCTTAAAAATCGTGTACAGAACGCCCCCCATGTATTCCTATGGCATTCCGCACATGCTGTGCTAATGCTGCGCTTTTTTCCGTGGCGGAATCGCATCGCGGAAAAAATCGCAGCATGCTCATTCCTTGTGCGGAATCGCAAAGAATTGCCGCGATTCCGCACCCATAGGAATGCATGAGAATCGCTTACTTCCCGCATGTGGCTATGCCCACCATGCGGGAAGTTAAGCGTCTCATGTGCGGTTGGTACCCACGGTGTGGAGGAGAGGAGACTGTCCTCCAGGCCCTGGGTACCATACCCCTGTAAAAAAAGAATAAAAAATGGGGTATATTTACCTTCCGGCGTCCCGCGATGCATTCCCGGCCTAAGCGTTCCCAGTAATGCCTTGCGGCAAGGACCTGTGATGATGTGGTCTCGCGAGATCGCTATAGCAACGCGAGACTACCTCATCACAGGTCTCGCAAGGCATTACTGGGAACGCTGAGGCCCGGGATGGCAGCGCGGGACGCCGGAAGGTAAATATACACCGATTTTTTTATTTTTTTTTTATCATTTTAACATCCTATCTTTTACTATTGATGCCGCATAGGCAGCCTCAATAGTAAAAACCTGGTCACACTTGTCAATCACTTGTTTGACGAGTGTGACCAACCTGTCAATCACTTTCCAAGCGATGCTTCAAATCGCTTGGAAAGTGCTTGAATATCGCATGCGAAAATCGCGGTAAAATCGCGGTGAAATCGCGCGGAAAAAAACGCGCGATTTCTGGGAAGGAGTCCGGTTTTTAGTAAGCGTTTTAAAACGCTACGTGTGCACATAGCCTGAATCAGTTTTTTTTCTTTTCACAATATAATCTCTTTCCCTATACAACATATAAAAATTCAAATTACTGACCTTTTCCCATCTGTTAAATAAAAAAGTCTAACAAATAAACATATTGGGTAGTGCCATGTTCAAAGAAGTCTGGACTATTACAAAAATGTTTATCCCTGAGGGCTAACATTGATGTAATATAACAGCATTGTTGTTTTTGGTCATCTCACCTACCAAAGTACAATACAAAGTAATCAAAAAGACATGTGTACCCCAAAATAAAAAGTACCTTTTACCCAGCAAAAGATGAGTGGCTCTTTCAATAGAAAAAATAAAACAGGTATGGGTGTCATAATCTAGAAACACAAACCAATTTTTTTCTTTTTTACATTTTTTTCATTTTAAAGGCAATCTAATCTAAAACAAAACTATATATATTCTGTGTTACCGTAGTCCTATCGACCTGAAGAAAACAAATTACAAGGTAATTTTTAATGCACACTAAATGTTATAAAAAGGAAGTGCATTTTTTCTCCATATAGAATTATTGTAGTATATTATTTATTTATTTTTAACGGTCTTCGGCTTGATCTCGAGTCATGGTGACATAATGGATGAGCAATCTGCAGGAACATCGATCTTGTGTAAGCCTAAATAGGTCCACCATGGTCTTCTCTGTCGTTCTCTTGGTAGTATCAAGCCATCGGGTTACTTTTCTTCAGTGATTGCTCTTTTCTTGTGATGTGTCCAAAGTAGGCAAGTTGTAGCTTGTTGATTTTTTGCTTCCAGTGATATGTCTTGCTTCATTTATTCCAAAATTGATTTGATTGTTCTTCTTGCCATCCATGGGATTCAAAACACCTTTCTCCAGCACCACATTTCGAAGGAGTCGATACTTCTTCTGTCCAGGGTATTGACTCTGTCTGTTACCACAGAAAAGACCAGACTATGTGCGATCCGTGTTTTTATCGCCAGTGAAATGTTCACCGATTTGAAGACCTTGTCCACTGATTTCATTGTTGATTTGGCCATAGCTATCCTACTATTGTCTTCTGGTATCATCTCTGTACCTTGGGTTATCATGGATCAAGCAAGTTGAAGTCCTATACAACTTCCAGTTCATCGCCGTTCTTCATAAATGTGTCCTGGTTGTACCTCGCGATAATCAATATTTGTGTCTTCTTTGTGTTGGGTGGGCATTATATTTTTCCTCCAATCAAACAGCTGCAGGTTCTAGTTACTGTAACTAGATGGACTAAAAAAAGTCAAGAATTGTTTAAACTTCAGGATGTTTTAAACTTAAAAACATCATAAAAATACTATATCTGCCTTCCCTTTATCAGGAAGCTTTGAAAATAAATCCGAAGCAAAATCCAGTAATATTGTAATCTTGGGAAAAAAAGTTACAATTCTAGCTGTGTGCAGTCACGGTAGTAATGGCAAGAACACTCAGTATGTAGGCATAATGGAGGATTTAACAGGTAATGCTAGTTTCACACTAGCGCTTTGGAGCACAGCGACGGCCTGCGCACGGCCGCCGCTAAGCCCCGCCCCCTGCCGCGCCTCCGCCTGTAGCTCCGCCTACCGGTGCATGACGCTGCATGCGTCCTGCGTCCCCTATCTTTATCACTGGGGGCGCAGGCCGTGCGCAGTATGCGTTTGGCGGCGCATGCATCCTTTTGACGGTGCGCCGACCTGCGCCAAACGCAACCTGCTGCAGTTTGGTTGCGCTCGGCGCACCGTCAAAAAGGCGCATGCGCCGCCAAACGCATACTGCGCACGGCCTGCGCCCCCAGTGATAAAGATAGGGGACGCAGGATGCATGTAGCGTCATGCGCCGGTAGGCGGAGCTACCGGCGGAGGCGTGGCAGGAGGCGGGGCTTAGCGGCGGCCGTGCGCAGGCCGTCGCTGCGCTCCAAAGCGCTAGTGTGAAACTAGCCTAAGAAAGTTTAGCTTCAGATTTACTGCTCTTTCTTAAAATACTGAACAGCCCCTTTAAAGAAAACGTGTCACCAGTTCAAAAGTGTTCAGCTGTTCTCCTGGGTATTCAGCTGCTCCCCTGAGTATTCCGCTGCTCCCCTGAGTATTTCTCTGTTCCCGAGTGTTCTGCTGCTCCCTTGAGTGCTCTGCTGCTCCCCTGAGTATTCCTCTGCTCCCCTGAGTGTTCCGCTGTTCCCCTGAGTATTCTGCTGCTCCCCAGAATATTCTGCTGCTCCCCAGAATATTCTGCTGTTCCCCTGAGTGCTCCGCTGCTACCCTGAGTATTCCTCTGCTACCCTGAGTATTACGCTGTTCCTGAGTGTTCCGCTGTTCCTGAGTGTTCCGCTGTTCCTGAGTGTTCCGCTGTTCCTGAGTGTTCCGCTGTTCCTGAGTGTTCCGCTGTTCCTGAGTGTTCCGCTGTTCCTGAGTGTTCTGCTGTTCCCCTGAGTATTCTGCTGCTCCCCAGAATATTCTGCTGTTCCCCTGAGTGCTCCGCTGCTCCCCTGAGTATTCCTCTGCTCCCCTGAGTATTCCTCTGCTCCCCTGAGTATTCCTCTGCTCCCCTGAGTATTCCTCTGCTCCCCTGAGTATTCCTCTGCTACCCTGAGTATTACGCTGTTCCTGAGTGTTCCGCTGTTCCTGAGTGTTCTGCTGTTCCCCTGAGTATTCTGCTGCTCCCCAGAATATTCTGCTGTTCCCGAGTGTTCCGCTGTTCCCCTGAGTGTTCCGCTGTTCCCCTGAGTATTCTGCTGCTCCCCAGAATATTCTGCTGCTCCCCTGAGTGCTCCGCTGCTCCCCTGAGTATTCCTCTGCTACCCTGAGTATTACGCTGTTCCTGAGTGTTCCGCTGTTCCTGAGTGTTCTGCTGTTCCCCTGAGTATTCTGCTGCTCCCCAGAATATTCTGCTGTTACACTGAGTGTTCCGCTGTCCACTGAGTGTTCCGCTGTTCCCCTGAGTATTTTCGTTTTTGTATTTTTTTAAAATCTGCCATATAGTTACAAAGACATGTCCTAATTTCTATGGTATTTACAAGGACGTATAGCTCACAGGATAATAATGCCCATCAGCCTGATGACACACCCTCAGGGAATGCTGTAAGACATACTCTGTAGAATGATCAATAAAAATCAGCAATAATTAAAAAAGCGCACATGTCTGGAAGGTGGATTTAAAAAGAAAAATACATAAATAAAGCAAAACACTCAGGGCAGCGAGAGTAAAATAAGAACAAAAAACGGCCACTTTTGACCTGATGACAGGTCCAATTTAACGCTATGACGCTCTAGTATAAAAATAAGATCCGGGCGCCCTATGGACATTATCTTAAAATGAATCAGCACAGAATAATAATAATAATAATAAATTTTATTTTTATAGCGCCGACATATTCCGCAGCACTTTACATTTCAGAGGGGATTTGTACAGACAATAGACATTACAGCATAACAATAATCACATACAGTAGATTATAACAAATACCAAGAGGAAAGAGGGCCCTGCTCGCAAGCTTACAGTCTATGAGGAAAGAGGGAGACTCGAAAGGTGGGTGGTAACAGTTACCCTGATTGTATGGACCAGTCATAATGTTAAGTGTGTAACAGTACAGACACAGAGGGCTAATGGAGGCATAAAGCATGTGGGAACATGATGCGGGGAACCTGGTTATGGTAAAACTTTTGGCTCTGCCACACAGGGATAGATTAGGTTAATGTGTTGGGGTGGTAGGCCAGTCTGAATAAATGCGTTTTCAGGACACGCTTAAAATTGTGGGGATTGGGGACTAATCGTATTGACCTGGGAAGTGCATTCTAAAGAATTGGTGCGGCACGTGTAAAGTCTTGGAGACGGGAGTGGGAGGTTCTGACTATTGAGGATGCTAATCTCAGGTCATCAGCAGAACGGAGGGCGCGGGTAGGGTGGTATACTGAAACAAGGGAGGAGATGTAGGGTGGTGCTGAGCCATGGAGGGCTTTGTGAGTGAGGGTAATAAGTTTATACTGAATTCTGGAGTGGATGGGTAGCCAGTGTAATGACTGGCACAAGGTAGAGGCATCAGTGTAACGATTGGTGAGGAATATGATCCTGGCTGCAGCATTCAAGACAGATTGGAGGGGGGAGAGTTTGGTAAGAGGGAGACCGATTAGAAGAGAGTTACAATAGTCGAGACGAGAATGGATAAGAGAAACAGTAAGAGTTTTTGCAGAGTCAAAGGTAAGAAAAGGTCGAATTCTAGAAATGTTTTTGAGGTGCAGATGACAAGAGCGAGCCAGTGATCGAATGTGGGGGGCAAAGGAAAGCTCGGAATCAAGTATGACCCCAAGACAGCGGGCCTGTTGCTGGGGAGTAATAGTGGAACCACACACAGAAATGGCAATGTCGGGTATAGGTACATTAGTAGAGGGAGGAAACACCAGGAGTTCAGTCTTTGACAGGTTCAGTTTCAGATATAGTGAGGACATGATATTAGACACAGCGTTTAGACAATCGCCGGTGTTTTCTAGAAAGGCTGGCGTGATGTCAGGAGAAGAAGCGTATAATTGGGTGTCATCAGCATAGAGATGGTACTGGAAACCAAATCTACTGATTGTTTGACCAATAGGGGCAGTGTACAAGGAGAAGAGGAGGGGACCTAGAACCGATCCTTGGGGGACCCCAACAGTAAGGGGAAGATGAGAGGAGGAGGAACCGGCAAAAGATACAGTAAAGGAGCGGTCGGAGAGATAGGAGGAGAACCAGGAGAGAACGGTATCCTTGAGGCCAATGGAACGGAGCATAGTGAGGAGGAGCTGATGATCCACAGTGTCGAATGCTGCAGAGAGATCCAAGAGAATTAGCATGGAGTAATGACCATTTGATTTAGCTGTTAGCAGATCATTAGAGACTTTAGTGAGGGCAGTTTCAGTGGAGTGTAAAGAGCGGAAACCGGATTGGAGAGGGTCGAGAAGAGAGTTTTCTGAGAGATAGCGGATAAGACGGGAGTGGACCAGGCGTTCCAGGAGTTTAGAGATGAAGGGAAGATTAGAGACAGGTCTATAGTTAGCGGCACAGTTTTGGTCGAGGGATGGTTTTTTAAGTAGTGGATGTATGATGGCATGCTTAAATGAGAAGGGAAAAATACCAGAAGAGAGAGAGAGGTTAAATATTTTAGTTAGGTGAGGGGTGACAGCAGGGGAAAGGGACTGAAGGAGCTGTGACGGAAATGGGTCACTGGTGCAAGTAGTTGGGTGAGAAGATGCAAGGAGCCTGCTTACTTCTTCTTCTGTGACTGGTTCAAAATCAGAGAGTGAGTTAGATGCAGTGGGGGAGGGAGGACGGTGCATGGTATGAGGTGATTGGGAGATAATTTCCTGTCGGATCTGGTCAATTTTTTCTTTGAAGTAATTGGCCAGATCGTCAGCTCGGAGCTCCGTGGTTGGGGCCTGTACTCTTGGATTGAGTAGAGAATGAAAAGTGTCAAAGAGACGTTTCGGGTTATTGGACAGTGAGGTGATGAGGGTGTTGAAATAGGTTTGTTTGGAGAGGTGAAGGGCAGTGTTGTATGTTCTAAGCATAAACTTAAAATGGATGAAATCTTCGGTTAGATTGGATTTTCTCCACAGACGTTCGGCGCACCTGGAGCACCGCTGCAGGAAACGTGTTTGCACCGTGTGCCAGGGTTGTCGCCGTCTGCGTTGTGGTGTTCTATTTATAGGGGGTGCAAATTCATCCAGGGCACTTTGAAGTGTTTCATTGTAATGCTTCAATGCAGAATCAGGACATGAGAGGGAGGAGATAGGGGCCAATGAAGACTGCAAGTTCTTCAGAAGTTTCTGGGTGTTAATGGCCTGTATGTTTCTATAAGTCTGGACAGTGGGGGTGACCTGAGCAGCCTGGCAGTTCTTGATAGAGAATGAAAGAAGATTGTGGTCAGAGAGCGGGAGAGGGGAGTTTGCAAAATCATCCACTGCCCAAAGCCGAGAGAAGACCAAGTCGAGGGAGTTTCCATCTTCATGCATTGGAGAATTAGTAAGCTGCGAAAGGCCAAATGAGGAGGTTAGAGATAAAAGGTGAGTAGCAGATGGTGAGAGGGGAAGAGCAATGGGGATGTTGAAATCACCCATGATGAGGGTAGGGATGTCACAGGAGAGAAAATGTGGAAGCCAAGTGGCAAAATGATCCAGGAACTGATGGGAGGGGCCGGGAGGACGATACACCACCGCCACTCGCATGGAGAAGGGGGTGTAGAGTCTGACGGCATGGACCTCAAAAGAAGGGAAGACAAGTGAGGGTACTTGAGGGATAACCTGAAAGGTACATTTTGGGGATAGGAGCAGACCAACGCCTCCACCTGCTCTATTGTCTGATCTTGGGGTATGAGAGAAGTGAAGCCCCCCGTATGAAAGAGCAGCAGCAGCAGTAGTGTCTGACTGCTGGATCCAGGTTTCAGTAAGAGCCAGGAGGTTAAGAGAATTAGAAAGGAAGAAGTCATGAATGAAGGAGAGTTTGTTACACACTGAGCGAGAATTCCAAAGTGCACAATTAAGAGAGACAGATGGCATGCAGGGAATATTAATAAGATTAGAGGGGTTTCTGAGTGTAGCAGTCGGGAGGTTTGACTTTCTATAACATGGGGGACCAGGGTTGGGAGCAATGTCTCCTGCGACTAGGAGAAGGAGGATAGAAAGAGTGAGCAGATGGTTAAGTGATTTGTGAGAGCGTCTCTGATGTTGAATGGTGGGACTGACTGGATCTGTGCAGTTTAACAACGTGAAAAGAGCATGAGTGCTATACATAGGAGAGGAAAGAAGCGAGGGGCCAATGTGGATGGAGTGTTGAGAGTTAATGCCAGGGCGGTGGATGTGTGTGAATGCAGCGGCCAGGATTAAAATTACACAAATGCATATGGTATATATTTGTTGTACTCCAAATGTACAGGGAGTTGATGTATATAAGTGTCTTACCTGTCTCCTGCCCTGTCTAACTGCCATGTTATAACTGCCAGTACTTTGATAAACTGTACTTGGATAAAGTGTGCATAAATGCTATCCCCAAGCTATGTCTGAATATATAGGAGGATAAGACTTAGAACTTTTTTTTTTTTTTTGGGCTCTCTCTCTTCTCGTTAATCAATCACACTAAATTGAGACACCAGGACCCAATAAAATGTTGTGGTCAAATAAACACATGTCCAGCACTACATGGATCATAAAGCACTTTGAAAAGTTTCTTGACCTCACAACATAAGGGGACAAGCAGAGTAAGTTGAAAAAAACTATATACCATATAGAAGCTTGCAGAGTTGAAAACACAGAGATAGCATTCAGGATTAACTGCTTGCTGACATTGAATGGAGACACAGGAGTGGATGTAAACCTATATAGATATGCAAATGAGACTAAATTGTGCTTGAGATGTTTTTGTTTTAAGGGCAAAAAAATCAACAATGAATTCCATGTCCCGTGTATTTGCTGTGCAAAATATAAAACAGAAAATAATGGGTTAATAAAAATCAAAGTACTCCTGTCTGTAAAAAGGTAAAGTCCATTATGAACATTTTATTAGTAAATGGCCATGGATACAAATCCCAAATACTCGAGAAGGTGGCGCTTTCTTTCCTGTGCTCTTCCGATGTTTTCGTTCTTAGTAAATATTGCGGTTCGGGCTACAATGTATCCGTCTATGAAGCCAGCTATCCAAGCATGCAGCGAATGCTCTGAGAGATTAGGGAATATCTGTGCTTAGAAACATCTTCTAATTATTTTTCTGTTCCATCGCAGCTGCAATTATCTGCATGCCTGCTATTGCCCCAGGGCAAAGTCGTCTATTTCTACGGTTTTGTTGGTCAAATGTAGCAGCAGACTCCCACTGTTTATGACTGAGGCTGCGGCCATGCCCCAGATTTACCCATCCATATTAGCTTGTTATAAGAGATGAAGGGGCATTGTTATAAAGCTGTCTATGCACAATCCGCTCCTGGCCCCTGGGCCTTTTCTGAGCAGTGTACGGGCCCCCGGTGTCCCTGGTGTTCATTATAAAATCCTGTCACACATTATCACTCCACTTCCAGCTCTTTATGTCTCAGGTATATTTCTGCTTTCTTTGATGCTTTTGCTCATGGCTGTAAGATGAACCTGATGGTTTTGTTGATCTTGGTAGAGTCTTGGTGTCTTTAGAGAGACGTTCACATTACATTATACAGGACACAGGGCGGATTATCAACAATGAATGATGAAAGATATAACTACATGAAAAGAATTGTAAAAAAATCTGAAAATGATCATCTCATTATAGAAACTGGTAGGGGCAGAGGACTGAAATTATTTCTGAAGAAGCATGCACGGTTCCTATGTTCTGTTCTCTCAGGAATGGCTCTTTCTAGCGGCTGGTGCTTTCAGTCATTACTTCTGCTATTATTTTAGTCCTTGACAATGTGGATTCATTACATATTATTTTTCCAAAGTATATGTGGCGCCCCCAGGGGTATGGTCGCCACAGTGGCTTTGCCTTCCTCCAGGGGAGGGTAATGCCAGGCTTGGAGGCAATGATGGGTCTCTCTCGCAGTCAATCTATACATGCAGCACAGTTCCTCTCCAGACCAGCAGGGGGAACTCTGAACCGGGATTAAGGGGAGGAGTGCTCTCTGGCGGCCAAGAGGAAGGAGTGGTCAGTTAGTCTGTGGAGGGTGAAGTGTGCAGACGTGTGGCAGGAGCGCTGAGATAGAGCTAAGAGGACGAGCTCATCTCGGGAGAGAGCGCATGAACTGGAGCCTGGTCTCCACGGTTGTACGGATACTAACGGTCCTGCAACAGACACAAGAGGAGTAGGAGGCTGTAAATGCCCTACTCCCATCTAAGACTTGAGGGCACAACAGCAGCTTGGATAGTGAGCCGGGACTTTGGAGAGAGGAGTCCCCAAGATAGGCTACAGCTGTCTGCCGTGCAGGTGAGGTTCTTGAGAGCATATGTCCGGAGGAACTCCAGTGTAACTCAGTACTGGGAGTACTTCATTCGAATAAGCGCTAGTAAGGAGACTGCACAACCCATCTGCTGAGAGAGAATCCCTGAATTGCTTCCAGGCTAACCTGCTCCAATACCATCTGTAATCAGGACCCTGGATTGCAGTTATCCAGTAAAGGTACAGAAATTGCACCCCGCTTTTCTTGTCTGCTTCCTACCTTTCCGGCACCGTTACATCCCCGTGCCAACCACATCTACACTGCCCTGGGACTATAGCTTCACCTGTGGGGAGCTTTTACATCTTTGCTGCACCATACCATCAGTCCCAGCGGATCTGCATGCAGCGTCGGATTAACACCTTCCTTACCGAGCACCACAGGTGGCGTCACGATCTATTCATCTAACTACATCCCACCATTCACATCTTCCTATTACTTGGGCGCCCAGGGCCACGGTCCGGGTCACCGCTGCTGTGACACATCCCACTGATACCGGCCCGGTACCGAGTACCCCACAGCCCTGGGAGGGTGACCCATATGGACCGGGGCTGTGAAAATAGAATATTGCTTGCAGGTTTATGGCACAAGAATGTGATATCACACTGATTGACCTCGTATTATTTCCTTTTGTTTATTTTGTGACATTGAACAGACAGTGACATAACTCGCCCTCTAATGTCCTAAAGGTACTGTCACACTTAGCGATGCACCAGCGATCCCGACCAGCAATATGACGCAGTCAGGATCGCTGATGCATCGCTAAATGGTCGCTAGTGAGCTGCCACACAGGCAGATCTCACCAGCGACATCGCTGGGGACGGGGGTCGCTACTTACCTGTCACACCAGGCGATCCTGACGTCCTCCCGCCCGGCTCCCCGCTCGTCTCTCCACAGGAAGCTGACGACGAGAAACAGTCCTGGACGTTCTGGCGCGATCAGCGATAACCAGCGGGGGAGCGGGTCGTAGGTAAGTATCACACACAGCGATATCGCTAGCAATATTGCTGCAACGTCACAAGTTATAGTGATATTGCTAGCGATATCGCTTAGTGTGACAGGCCCTTTACACAGTACGGCCAATTTCTAAGGAAGTAATTTACAGTGGTGGTCCACTACTTTTCTATTGATGACCTATCCTATGGACAGGATTTTGATTTTGACTTGAATAAGTTATAAAAATCAGATTGGTGGGGGTCCAACACATGGCATCACCAACTATTGCTTTCATGAGCATACATAGAAACCATTGGGCCCACTCTTTACACACCTCCCCCAAGCAAAAAATATCTGGTGCAGTAGTCGGGGTGACAGTGAGTAGGTACAGTCACAGGAGGGAATACTAATCCTAACCTTTAAGGGCCTTTTACACATAGCGATATTGCTAAAGCGTCAACGATTTTGTGACGCAGCAGCGATATCGCTACATGTGATACTCACCTCCGACCGCCCCCCCCCCCCCGCTGGCTATCGCGCAAGATCATCCTGGTCCATTTCTCGTCGTCGACTTCCTGCTGGCGCCGACGAGCGAGCCAGGGACGCAGGCAGAAGAAGTCATCATCGCCGCGTCTGACAGGTAAGCATCGACCGCCGAGGGTCGCTGGTGTGTCTGCCTGTTTGGCAGCTCACTAGCGACCATTTAGCGATGCACCAGCGATCCTGACCGGGTCATATCATGGTCGGGATCACTGGGGCATCGCTAAATGTAACGGGGCCTTTAAAGACAGGGAACAAACATATTGAACACAGTAATTGTGCCCCTACTGAAGCCCCTTAGCACCCACTATAATATCCCTTTCATGACCCCCATAAAGCTTGAGGCACCAAAAATACCCCTCATACACAAAAAATACCCTCATGCTATTTACCACAAGTATGATGCTTGCATAGTGCCCCCCCCCCCACACACACACACACATACATTGTGGTGTCTTTAGAGGTCTCCCACACATATTGCTGGAACCAGACCACTGGCTAGGTTCACATTTGCGGATGGGAGAGCTGCGGACGTCTGCGGACTTTCACCTTGAAGTTCCGCCCACTGCCGCACCTCCTCCGGTCAGCTCCGCCTACGTCCGCATACTTCTGCATGCGGCCTGCATACCCTATCTTTAACATTGGGTACGCAGGTTGTGCGGATGTATGCAGATGTCTCTGCATGCGTCGTTTTGATGATATGGCGGTCGTTGGTACCTTGTCTCGCAGCAGCTATTCTGACGACACACGCCTCCGTCCCTGAGTTCTGCGTCGCCAATGAGGTCGCTCGTCGGCGTCAAACACAGCGATGCATGCTGGCCAGCGGGACATCAACGATCAAAAAATGGCCTAGGACATTCAAGCACCATCAGCGATATCCAGCGGGGGGGCAGGTCGCCGCTATGTGTCACACGTAGCAAGATTGCTGGTGAGATCGCTGTTGCGTCACAAAATCGGTGACGCAACAGTGATCTCGCTAACGATCTCGTTGTGTGAGACGGGGCCTTAACTCAGGGGCCCCATAGATGTTGCGGGGTCTGCCACTATTAGTGGTACGCCACTGCCTGTGGTTCAGCTCCTATCCTGCCTCCCTCCAGAGTTGATAACAGCTGATCAATGGAGTGGGGGTGTCAGACTTCCACCAATCTGACTTTCATTACCTATCCTAAGCATAGGTCATCAATGTAAAAGTAGTGGACAATCCCTTCAAAAAAGGGAACCTTACAGCTGATGCGTGCTGCCCCATCCACGAGCAGCAAGTATCAGACGCTGACTCCATGATTTTAGCCATGTATGTTTAACTGTGAAATAGTGTTTCAGAGTCAAACATACCTGTCTGAAATCATGGAGTCAGCGTCTGATACATGCTGCCCTTCCGCACCTGTATAGAGAGAGAGGAAGCGGGCATGGAGAAGCCGCTGAAGACCCACCTGTCTGACTAGTCTCCCGATGGCAATCAGACTGTTGATCTTTTAGGCCCTGTGCACAAGTTGCGGATTCTGCTGCAGATCCGCAGTGGATTTGGCCCTGCAGATTCTCCTGCGGTGTACAATATCATTCTATCCTATGTAAAATAAAAACGCTGTGCACATGCTGTGGAAAAATCCACAGCAGATACGCTGCGGGTTCATTTCCTCAGCATGTCAATTCTTTGTGCGGATTCTGCAACGTTTTACACCTGCTCCATTATAGGAATCCGCAGGTGTAAAAACGCCGGGGAAATCCGCAGAAAATCTGCACTAAATCCTCAGGTAAAATGCAGGTCATTTTACCTGCGGATTTAGCAAAATCCGCAGCACAATCCGCAACATGTGCACATACCCTTATATGCCGCAATGATTGAAAATTCAACATATGTGGCTGAGATCATACAGCCAGTGCCTGATACATCTAACATTCCACTAAAAGGAAATGTGCACATAAGCATAACATGACTTATCCATGCAGGTGTCCTTGGACAGAGCCCTTACCCCCTAAGTCCACTATTGAACACTTTACCTCCCAAGCCTGTGTTTTGCATTTTAAACCCCCTACAACAAAAAAAATCCAATATGTTACAGCACTGCACAGTAGAATTTTTATGTACCCCTTTATTTGTCATATACACACTTGCATGTAACTCCTGATGAACAGTCTGGAACTAATTTACTAATTTATGTTAGTAAATAAGAGGGTAACGTGCCAAGTTATAACGCCCTGGGACTCAGTGCTTTACATAGATCTAAGGCCTGTTTCACACATCCGTTTTTTGGCATCCGCCATCCGTTTTTTGCATCCGTTTTTGTGTGAAAAAACGGATCCGTTTCCGTTTTACCGCAAACGGATGCAAACGGATCCGTTTTTTTAAGGATCCGCGGTAACTGCTAATGGAAGTCTATGGGACCAAAAAACGGATCCTCCAAAAAAATGGCGGATCCATTTTTTAACGGAAAACGACGGATTTGAACGGGTTTTAAAAAACGGAAGTGTGATCTAGGCCTAAAGGACAAGGTAACATCTCAGTTTGGGAGTATGTAATGATCCAGAAGCCTTTCTTTATTAGGTTATCTTTTATCTTTTACATATGTACATACATGATAAAAGGTTCCTCTCTGATAACAGAAGTTTGGGCTGTAGTCACAGTATTCACCACTTCTTGGTCAAGAACTAGTCACTGGCTAGACCATTGCTAAATCAAAGTCACAGGATGAAGTCTCGGGAGGGTAGCGGAAGGTCAGGCACCTCATTATCTTTAAGAACAGAGCATTTCAACATTAACTTGTGGCTTAGTCAGTGTTTGCAGACTTCTGGTAGCATTCTGCTGGTCTTGATTCTATGGACCTTCATCTGGTATGACCTCCTGACCTCGCACTTAGTAGGGGTTTTTTAGCTACTATTAAAACGCTGTGGAGTTAATCTCGTTATGTAAATGAGAAAAAAAAAAATATATATTATGTGATGTCTCATTGCTAACCTTATGATGTTTCATTGATCTTGCTGTTAACTAATTTCTGCATCGATAGTATTACCTGGACCACATTTACTATGCGCTCAGAACAATCATTAAGGATGAGTGCAGACGGACTTTTTAGCCCTGCGGATTTTTCCGCACAGAATTGAAGAAATTCGCAGGTCAAATGACCTGCATTTTTCCTGCAGATTTCTTCCTGTTTTCTTGTGGTTTTCTTGCGGTTTTTGTGCGGTTTCCCCCTGTGGATTTGGAGAATGGAGAAGGTGGAAAACCACACAAAAGAAGTGACATGCTGCATATTTTGAACCACAAGAAAACCGCGCTGAAAAATCCGCAGCGTCTGCACAGCGTTTTTTTTTTCAATTGGCTAACATGCTACTGTACATCACAATGCGGATATGCAGCGTTTCTGCGCGGAAAAATCCGCTGCGGATCCGCTGGATATCTGCATCGTGTGCACATGGCCTGAAAGCTCTTTCTGTGAGCATAGGCTGTCAATGTTTTTGACAGCACAGATCCTGTTTACACAGGACGAAGTACTGACGGGAACAATGATCTTCTAGGCAAATCAAAGGAATGTTTTGCCCAATACTTAAGCATTGTGCCTAGTCCTAGTGATTTTGAGATTGTTCTTTCGTTACCCAGTATACTTCATGATAATGTTACATTTAAGTCGATATGTTTTGTGTTTATTTATAAAAATATCAGAAACTTGAAAATTACATTTTTTTAATGTTTATAACTTGTCATGTCTGTCTCTTTATTCCAGATAGTCATACTACACAAAATAGTGAATAAATAACATTCACCTCATGTCTGCTTTATATCAGCACCTTCTTTAACATGTTCTTTTATTTTGTTACGATTTTGAAAAGTTTAAAAATGAAGCACAATTTTTTTTTTTTTTTAAGGAAACTTACAAAACTTTATTCTTTTAGGGACCAATTCAGTTTTGAAGCGACTTTGTCTAAACTATATATTGGAAAACCCCTAATAGTGAGACCATTTTAAAAACCGCACCCCTCAATATATCAAAAACTGCTGTTGGGTAATTTATTAACCCTTCAGGTGCTTTTCAGGAATTAATGCAAATTGGAATAAGAGGAATGAAAAATGTTATTTTTTTCCACGTAAATGTTGCTTATGTCTGAACAGGTCCCTATAGCTGGTAGACTCTAAGGCCTTTATTTGGCTGTGAATTGCCATGGCAAACATCAGGACCACACAATCGTGATCTCAGGGTGCCAATGGGATTAAAGAGAGAGCCCCCACACTCTATTAACCATATAGATGATGCTGTCACAATTGACAGCAGCATATAAGGCTGTGTGCACACGCTGCGGATTTTGCTGCGGTTCCGCAGCGGTTTTGGCCGCTGCGGACCCGCAGCAGTTTCTGCTGCGGTGTACAGTACCATGATTCCCTATGGGAATCAAAAACCGCAATGCAGATGGTGCGGAATTTTCCGCGCGGATTATCTGCGGTTTTCAATCCGCAGAAACAAATGACATGTTAATTCTTTCTGCGGATTCTGCTGCGGTTTGCCATCTCCTCCATTGAGGAGATGAAAAACCGCAGGGCAAAACCGCAGAGCAATCCGCAGGTAAAACCGCAGGTCTTTTGACCTGCGGTTTCACCTGCGGATTTTACAAAATCCGCGCGGATGAATCTGCACCTAATCCGCAGCGTGTGCACACAGCCTAAGAGGTTGAACGGAGATGGCCGATGCAAACCCCGATTGTGTCTGATGCAGCAGGGTGTCAGCTATAGTGGACAGCTGACGGCTACTACATCTTCACCCGTCAGGGGACACTATTCACTTATACCTCAGGTCAGTAAAAAGACGTATTTGTGGTCTCTAAGCTAAGATGCCTACATAAAGCAGAACCCCCCAATTTGAGTAGTACTGGACAATTATCTAATGGTTATTGGGGCCTTATGACTCTGCCCTGACAGATAAATGTGGGTGACAGGAGATGATCTGCCCCAGTGAAGTCAGGCTGAAGCTTTCTCCTTCTCCCCATTCATAGCACATGGAATGACTCATGTCTGCGTGTGTATGAGGAGGTTGTTTGGGGACAACTATTGGAGGTGTCAGGCCACCGTTATTTGCTAACAGTACAGTGTCTGATACGTTATACAGCAGCCAGTGGGAGATATCTTATGTAGAAACGCAGACAGTGAATCATCAGCAATTTGCAAAGTTACAAGTATATGGGGAAGTGGGAGCAATAACTGTCGTCCCAGAGAAAGTAAAGGGAACCGATCAACACAATTTTACATATGGAAGAAGTGATCTGGCTGTATAGGCGCTTGTCTGCCAATAAAAAGTATACCTTTTTTGTGCCAGTCATTACAAATCCTGGAAGTGCACTAGGGCCAAATCAGGGTACGTAGAGGTTGTACGGCCTTGGAGTACAAGTCTACAGCCACTTTATATGACTGCTGACTTGCATATCCTCACAGCTTGCTGTGAGGATCCTCCGGTGTTGGGAGCGGTCAGTCATGTGACCGAAGTGCAGCATTTACATACTTACGTGTAGATTAAACCTAGACGTGTCTGGCCTAACTCAATGATCCTATGTTGAGCATGTATGCCTATGGCTAGTCGGGACATGACCACATCAATGCAAATTGCATACATGCAATCACTCGCCGACCACCCCCGGTGCCGGCACAAGAGAATCCTCACAGTGATCAATGTGCGCGGTGCGAGAATTTTCAAGTCTGTAGCCACTTTGAGTGACTCTAAGTTGTACCCTAGGCCTGACAACCCCAATAAATTACTTCTTTCAGATCCATTGTCACGCCCCCATTGCACATCCAGCCTGATTTGCATAGAACTTACAGTACATGCTAAATTTCCCATGACTCTCACATCAGATATCTACCAAAAAGATCATTTATAGTGACAATAGCATATACAGCCATACAGCTAAAACAAGTCAGACCATAAGTGTCACTTTTAAATACAAGCCACTTCTATTTGCCCTGCGATCGCCGACAGCATCTCTCCATTACATTCACGTTAATGGTGGTGTTCATCTTGAGTGGCTGTTGGTCTATCACTCATTTGACTAATAACTATCCCTCTCCTCTCAATAATAAATGTGTAGGTTCTCAATGGGAAGAGGGGACCTAAAAAAACAAAAACAAAGGCTTGTTGAAAGTCAACATGTTTGGTCCTTCTTGAGAGTGGCAAGATGCCCATATACATATGACAGTTGGCAGGGTCCCACCAAAAGCTGGGGGTCTGACCATCTTTGCTTGGCTTTGCTTTGCCATTATTAGTAACACATATTTATTTGATTATATAGCAGCTCATTATTATACATCTTTATCTATGAAATTGAGTGACTTCAATGTTTTGTTAGCAACGGTACCAATGTGTAAAGTTCTTCTGTTCCCAAATTTTATTTTATCATATTTAGTATTTTCTTGTCCTGTAATGTCGGTACCAAGAGGCAAATATCCATGCCGCCCGATAAAACAATTAGTGCCTATATAATAATTAGGTACCTGTCCCTGACAAGATCAGTATCAAATTCCAAACACAGAGTCAGGTTGGGTACGTGTAGACCTGACTGATGGGTATGATAAACTAGCAGAGCCAGAATCACGAGAACTGACAGTCAAATTAGCGGGGAATGCGACCATTACCATTATCCACATAACAATGATACTGTATCCGCTCCAGATTACATAACGGCTGCACATAATGGCTCAGTGCTGAATATTATCCTGATAAGTAAAATCTAAAAACAAAGGAAATTACAGAGGGTTGTAAAAAAAAAAAACCAAAAAAAAACCGCTGAATACAAAGAAAGTATTGGAGCGTTTCCCTGTTTCGCCAAATGAAATAGTATACGGTGATAGTTATTCCTGGCAGCGCGGATTTCCTGCATCGGCTGGTGCTACTTTGTGAGAGGGTATCTCAGGTCATTGCGTTCTGTACAGGGTGTCTCGCTGTCACTACTCGAGGAACGACGTACATCTCTGACACATGTAAATAAGTCAAATCATTTTCTGTTCTGCAGCACAAAAGAATGTTCAGATGATCAAATCTCTATTGGCAGAGCGTACCAGCCGCTCTCGCTCCGCACGCAGTGTACCGGACGCCTCGGGGAGAAAGGCTGCTCTGTGACATAAGAAATGCTGTTTTCACAATCACGGGCTTTGTCGTTTATTTATGTACTTGAAGAATAGTGAAATCCTTACAGCGCAATATATAGCGATGCTTATAAATATATTAGATTACTTTCAATGAACTGATCGGTTTACACATATATCTGCATTATGAGGTTTTCTTTCCCTTTGTGCCACACACTCCTAGTCTACGGACACACCAGCGTAGAATCTCTCATGCCAGGGAATCAGATCAATTAGGTTAATGACACTCCGACCAAGCACCGATCCGAGCGTCAGCTTAGTGTGATCCGTATGCGAGAATCAGAGCACACTGTCACAAGAAGATGAAGAACAAAATTTCTCCTCCATTCTGTGAGTCCGCAGAAATTGGACTGCACTCAGATGTCATCCCAGTGCAGTCCCATGATTTCCAGGCACCCATAGACTTGAATGGGTGATCACCATCTGATTTGCGCTGCAGATCGCAGCAGGTTGTGATTTTTTTTTTCTCATGCTGAATTGGTATCAGAAAAAAACTCATCAGCACTACGCCTTAGAATAACATTTGTCCGAGTGCTATCCAAAAAAAAATCAAATAGCATTTGTCTGATGTATACACTCGTGTGAGCCCTTAGCAATATACAGTTGGGTCGCCCTCCCAGGGCCGTGGGGTACTCGGTACTGGGCCGGTATCAGTGGGATGTGTCACAGCAGCGGTGACCCGGACCGTGGCCCTGGGCACCCAAGTAATAGGAAAATGTGAATGGTGGAATGTAGTTAGATGAATAGTTCGTGACGCCACCTGTGGTGTTCGGCAAGGGAGGTGTTAAGCCGACGCTGCATACAGATCCTCCAGGACAGATGGTGTGGTGCAGCAATGATGTTATAGCCCTCCACAGGCAGGGCTGTTGCCCCAGGGCAGTGTAGATGTGGAGACACTTAGATGGTGTAGTGTTTGGCGCAGGGGGGATGTAGCAGTGCCAGGCGGACGGATGCAGGAAGGAATGGAGGAAACCAGGGCATGTAGTTCCAAAGCTTTACTCACAGTCTGTAGTGCCCGCTTCTGTGCCGTGTCCTCCGGGTCAGAGACTCAGCCAACCTCCAGGCAAGATGAAATGCTCCCTTCCACGCTCCGCCTACTTATGTGCCTTTTCTGAACATCTCCTCTATAGCACCTTTAAGTGTGAAGATCTCCTAGTACTGAGTTACACTGGAGTTCCTCCTGACAGATGTTCCCAAGAACTCTACTTGCATGGCCGACAGCTGTAGCCTGCTTCGGGGACTCTCTACTCCTGAGTCCCGGCTCTCTATCCGTGTTGCTGTTGTGCCCCAAGTCTTAGATGGGAGTAGTGCATTTACAGCCCACTACTCCACCGGTGTCTGCTGCAGAACCATTAGTGTCCATACATCCTCGGGGACCGGGCCCCGGCCTTGCGCTTAGAACTTCTAGGCAGGGTTCTTCCTCTAACCCACGTCCTCTGTGTTCCCTTTTACTCCTACATTCCGTACTTGTCTTTCTCTGTTATGGAAGCTCAGGCTTCAGTTCAATGTCCTTCTCCTTCTTTCCTTTCTCGTGCCAGCTGGATCAGGTCACTGAGGCAGCTACAGCACTCCTTCCTCCATCCCTCTTCCAGGGATCCCCACTCCTCTCCGAGTGTCTTCCTCTCTCTCAGACTCCCCGTCTGACTGACCTGTAATCCTAAACCATCCCACTCTTTTATGTATCCTAAACTCCACCCGCCTCCCAGCACGTTTAGTGTTCCAAGCAGGGAACCACGAAAGGTGCTCTGCTACTCTCTAAGCAAGGAGCCGCAATGTGGATTTGCTGAACTACTCTATTGTGTGGGGTGCGAGTGTTGGAGCGTGGTCAGGAGCCCCCAACTTACCTGGATGGTGGGACACCACACCTTAGGAGAAGGTGCAGTACCTCTGTGGCGACTGAGCCTCAGGGGCGCCAAACATTTATGGTAATAAAAGATGTCGTACCCACATAATGCCCTGGGGTGCAGTGACTGTGACCACTGTGAAAATTGTGAGCGTGGGAGTTTACCCATCTATGATGCAACTATTAACAGCAATCTTGGTATGGACCAGAATTCCTTTTGCTCCCTTACGGGGTCACCTTGGGACATGGAAGCTGTCCTGAAATAATACTGGTTAGGCCATATATGAGAGATGCCTTTTCCTTTGCATTTTATGTTTGCAACTAGTAAAGTTTAGTAAATCGATATTGCAGTGAATTATAATGAGAAAATTAAATTGCAAATTAAAAGTCCCTTGTGGGACAAAAATAAAGTTAGGGCTCATGCACGCGGCCGTAAAAATCAGATGAGTGCTATCCGTCGTTGTGTCGGATAGCACTCGTTCCCATGTTGTTCAATGAGGCCATGCACATGTCTGATTTCTTTACACGGATCGAGTGGTCCAAGGAAAAAAAAAAAAAATCGCAGCATGCACAAATTGTCTCTGAAATTCACATCGCACGTGGGCATTCTAATCTATGGGTCCATTGAAAAAAAATCAGACCGCACTAGGATAACATCACAGACTTTTTTTTCCCATCCACATCCAAGACAATGGAAACACACTCTGATCAGAGTCCGATCAGAGTGTGATTATTGCATAATCTGACTGGTTTTCTCAGATGAAAGACTCTTGTCTTCATTACATTAATTAGTAAGAAAAAAAAAGTACACTGAGAAAATTAGGATTATGGTCTGACATATGCCAAATGTGTCTAAAAATTTGTCCAAAGTAACCCTTTTAGCACATACTTCTTATTTTGTAAACCTTATTTTCAGCACAGTGAAAAGTATAACCTACACTGCATGGTACCATATGTACCGTTATGTGGGATGGGGGCTATACATCAGCGGTGTACAGTGTCAGACTGAAGAACATT
Organism: Dendrobates tinctorius; assembly: GCF_039654945.1. Classification (NCBI taxonomy): domain Eukaryota; kingdom Metazoa; phylum Chordata; class Amphibia; order Anura; family Dendrobatidae; genus Dendrobates; species Dendrobates tinctorius. The sequence goes on from NW_027361738.1 coordinate 27,588,150, forward strand.
GGGCCCCCTGGAGGATTTGATTCTGAGGGCCCACTTTTCGCCCCCACTCAAGAGCCCCATAGCAATTGCAAGGTTTGCACTATGAACTCTCCTGAAGGAGAAGCCAGGGCCCACCGGAGGATTCTCCGGTTCTCTGGTGGGCCGGTCCAACCCTGGCGGTGTATATCAGGATACGTTCCCATACTGCTGGACGGCTCACCACAAATATAGTGTAAAGCGTCTAATCTTTCCCTCCACCATGCAGACCTGGACGGGGAGAAGTCTGCGGGATCTTGCCCCTGTGATGGGACCACTTAATCACCTAGCTCCCAACTCCCGGGCCAAGATTGTTTTCTCTGAACACTGCAATGTTTCTGTGTAAGGGTATGGTCACACTATCAGTATTTTGTGAGTTTTTTACCTCAATATCTGGAAGCCAAAACCAGGAGTGCTGATAAATACAGAAGTGGTGACGAGTTTCTATTATACTTTTCCTCTGATTGTTCCTCTCCTGGTTTTGGCTTACAAATACTGAGGTAAAATGCTGACCAAATACTGAACGTGTGAGCGTGGCTTAAAGCTTGGACAGATGTAATGATGGAGTCCATTTCTGATCCACGGGCAGCATAAACCTTACAGGTTCCTTTTAAATTCTTTTTTTTCTCCGTAAACCAGAATGTCAAAGCAGTGGACCCTTGTCCGATGGTTACATGGCAACATGGACCTGTTTTTATTTGGGCTGGGTAGTTTAAGGATTAATGCTGTCTCTAAGTTTCTTCTTTCAGGTTCTGAGGAATTGTTTTATTAATTGGCTGGTTATTAACCAATAAGAAATCGAGTTATGTGAATTGACCCGGTAACGGGCTTTGATTGGTCTGCCTTTTCGGCGGGAGTAAAGGACTATATATACTAGAACCTGAGGTGATTTCATCACTTTTCAACTTTGAAGTTAAGAAGATGGACGCTCTGCTAGCACAGCTGTTATCTCGTGTGAGGGAAGAAGGAGGGGAGTCATGGTTACGTGACTGCTTATCTCAGCCTGTGTTATCAAATACCTCAGCAGCTGCGGGGGCTTCTGTGGAGAATGCCCCCGATGTGATTCTTCCTGCAGCTGAAGCCATGGAGAGTGGTGAAAGCAGGAGTGGATCCAGGTTGCGGAGGCCAAGAGAAGCTTATTCCCCACCGCCCCCTACCCCTCGCAGACACCGTGCTGCAGTGAGGAGGTCCCCTGTGGAGGCTCAGCGGGCCAGGGCCCCATCTAGAAGCAGAAATGACAGGAAGAGAGGATCTCGTTCTCTATCACGGGACTCTGGCGCCATCTTGTGTTCGGCCAGGGAATTGCAACCTCAGGAGAGGTTTATTGAGAGGAGAAGAGATGAGTGTGTTCTGCCACAGGCTGAAGCACAAGCCCAGGTTCTGCAAGTACCCGCGGGAAGAGGAGATGTTGGAGTTGTTTGTCGCTACGCCCGAGCTCATTCTAGCCAAGGGTAGACTGGGGCTGCCAGAGGATCAGAAGCCCCGGATCTGGCTGCGGTGTGGATGCCTCATGATCTTCAGGCTGAGGTTCAGCCTCCACCTAGGTGCCGGACCTCTTCGACTTCACAGGAACCGAACATGGAACGACCTGCTACTGGTGGTGAGATTGACGCTTTTTCTTCTCTTAATGCAGATAGGGCTTCTCCTGCTTTTGTTCAGGACTTAGTTAATAGGGTTGTGGCGGAAGTTAGAAGTTCAATGGGGGTTAATTCTCAGATGTTACCCTCAGCTGTCGGAGCTGTGGGGGTGGATGAATCCCTTTACCACGAGGCTATGACCTGCGATGTCTCCCCTTTGAGCTTCCATCTCAGTCAGACAGTCAAAGATAAAATATGGAATAAGGAGTATGTTGACATTTTCTCATTGCTGCCTGGTGGGAAGGATTATAGCTCTCGGCTTGAGAGGAAAGAAGCAGACGGCGATGAGAAGAAGAAATATTTTAAATATTTTCATATGTGGCTTCAGGCCTTCAATATTTTTGCCGCTGTTTTAGGGGAAAAACATCCCTCGCTATGCAGTGGGCTGTTTCAGCACTCAGACTCTATCTTGGAGGCTTACAAAAGCTTTGGAGGGGTCGCATGGCTTCATTATGACGAAGCGTTTCATCAGAAAATGGCCGTGCACCCCTCGCTGGCGTGGGGTACTAAGGATGTGGGCCTTTGGCTCAACCTTATGCTGCCTCAGAGGTCCGCAGGACCTAAACAGCAAAGCAGCTTGCCTTTGAAAAAGGGTTTCTGCTTTGCTTTTAATGACTCTATGTGTAAGTGTCAGGCAAACTGTCGGTTTCGCCACGAGTGCTCCTTTTGCGGCGGCAGTCACCCCGCCGCAAAATGTTTTAAGAAGGCAAATCAGCTGTCTCAGCAGCCACAAGGTGGTGGGAGGGACTCAATTTTCAAGAGCTCGGACGCCTGTGAAGGTACTAAATATGGTCCCGTGGTTGGACCGTTACCCCGACCACAAGAAGGCCGAGTTAATCAGTAATGGTTTTTTGTTTGTTTTTTTTTGTACCTGGTTTTTCTGGTATTGGTTGTACGGTCTCAGGTAATTTGTCTTCAGTGCGTTCGTTTTCCTCTGAGGTTCGGGCTCATATTGAAAAGGAGTTGTCTTTGGATCGGATCGCGGGTCCGTTTTTAGAGCCTCCGTTTTCAGGTTTTCGGGTATCCTCTTTGGGTGCCGTACCCAAGAGGGATTCGCATGCGGTAAGAGTGATTCATCATCTTTCTTATCCAAAAGGATCGTCATTGAATGATCAAGTCCATCCGTCGGAGTTTCCGGTTTCTTACACGCCGTTTGATGTAGCAGTGGACGCTCTGCATCGGTTTGGCCGTTTCACTCTTTTGGCTAAGGCGGACATCAAGTCGGCTTTTCGTCTTCTCCCGGTCAGTCCAGAGGGTTTTAATTCGTTGGGTTTTTCGTTCGACAATTTGTTTTATTTTGATAAATGTCTCCCGATGGGTTTCTCGCTCTCTTGTTTTTACTTTGAATCTTTTTCGACGTTTTTGGAATGGGCGACTTTTGAGGAAGCGAATTGCGGGTTTATTTTACATTATTTGGATGATTTTTTGTTTTTCGGTACGGAGATTTCGGGAGATTGCTTTAAACTGCTGGATACTTTTCAGCGTTTAATGGAGTTTTTGGTGTTCCTCTGGCGCCTGAGAAAACAGTTGGTCCTTGTACGTGTCTGGAATTCTTAGGTGTGATTTTAGATTCTTCCGCGATGGAATTGAGGCTTCCTCAGGACAAAGTTCAAAAACTGGTTTCCCTGATTGATTCTTTGCTGCTTAGGAAAAAAGCTACTTTGAGAGAATTCCAATCTCTTTTGGGATCTTTGAATTTTGCCCTGAGGATCTTGCCAATGGCTAGAGCATTTTCCCGTCGGCTGTATGACAGTATTAAAGGAGTCCATGGTGCAGGCGATCATATTCGGTTAACAGCGGAGCTTCGTTCGGATCTTGGTGTTTGGAGGAAATTCCTGGTGTCCTTTAATGGGATTAGTGTAATGCAAGAGGATTTTGTGGACTCCGACGCATTGTCGGTTTTTATTCGTTCTTTTCCTTCCTCTGGTTTTGTGATCTGTTTTTGTTCCACGTGGGATTCATGGTCGTGGCCGTCGGAATGGGTGTCTTCTGGGATTGTTTCTGGCTCTGCTCTTCTGGAAGTGTTCGCAGTATTGGTATTGTTGACGCGGTGGGGTGAATGTTTAGCTAATAAACGTGTCCGGGTTAGGCTGGAGCTGGTTGGTTCGGTCTTTGCGATTAACACTTTGGCTACTAAATGCAGTTTCATGGCTAGGGTTTTGAGGGAGTTGGTTTTGACCTGTCTTTTGCATAACATTTGGATAAAGGCTTCTTTGCATCAGGAGCAAGGTCAATTTTTTGGTGGTTTTGTCTCACGACAGCGTTTGGAAGACTTTCTGTGTCAACATCCAAGGATGGAGCGAGAAAGTGTCCCTTGCCCGCAATCCTTGTGGGGTGTGATGGGGATATCATCCAGTCACTGATACGTAATTCTCTGGCTCCTTTGACTTGGTGTTCTTATTCAGCATCTTGGTCTGATTGGAAGATGTTCTGTTCAGTACATAATTGTCATTGTTTGTCCTACGACGCTAGTTTAACCCTAGCCTTCTTGCAAGAAAAGGTAAAGTCTGGTGTCAGTTCTTCCGGTCTCCATCGGATTTTGGCTGGGATCTCCTTTTTCATGCAACTTTACGGTCGGACGTCTTTACATGGGCCTTTTCCGGTGCGCCAATTTCTAAAGGGTTTAAGGAAAGCGAATTTTCGTCCGGACTGTAGACGGCCTATATCAGTGGACCTGCTGATGCGGTTATGGGACACTTTGCCCAAGGTCTGTTTCGATTCATTCGAAACTTGCTTATTCCGGACGTGCTTTGTTTTTGCATTTTTTGGCGCGTTTCGGGTTTGCGAGCTGGTCGCCTTGAACAAGGTTTCGCCGTCAGGTTTACAGGTCTCTGACGTTACTGTTTATTTTTCGTCGGTCATTATTAGGCTCCGTCGTTCCAAAACAGATCAACTGGGTAAAGGCGTGTTGATTCGGCTTGGGGCCGTTCCAGATTCTCCGCTTTGCCCTAAGGCAAACTTGGTACGTTGGTTTTCTTTCCGCCCTAAAGTCAATGGCCCATTATTTTTGCACGGCTCTTTGGAGCAGGTCACGAAATTCCAATTTGGTGTTTTACTTAAGAAATGTTTGCTATTTTTGGGTCTGGGACACCTAAGAATTACCCCACATTCTTTTAGGATCGGGGCCGCAACTGAAGCGGCCCGTCTTGGGCTGTCAGAAGACAGGATTAAACGTCTGGGAAGGTGGGAATCTAATAGAGCAGAATTGTATATTCGTCCTGACCTGGCATTCACGGTTTAATTTTTGTTCTTTTGTTATAGGTCCAAGGACTATATGGATAGTAGGACATTCTTACGTTCATTGGGCTCATCGTAGAGCAAGTTTTCGGCCTTATACAAACAATTTGTCTTTCAATCCGGCTACCGTCCGTATTTTTTGGCATGGCGTTCGTGGCTTGCGCTGGGGGGATCTGTGCCAGCTTATTAGAGAGCTCTCATCCTCCTGTCCTCTTCCCGATCTGTTGATTGTTCATCTCTCGGGGAACGACTTGGGTAAGATTCGGACTTGGGATTTGTTTTGGTTAATGCAGAGGGATATGAATTTACTCCGTTCTATGTTTCCCGGGACTTTTCTGTTTTTTTCCGAAGTCGTTCCCCGTTTGATCTGGAATGGTGGCCCGTTAGGTTTTGTGAACGGTATCAGGAAAAGGATTAACAGGAGGATGGAAAGTTTCATGTCTAGTCTAGGTTTTTTCTCTTTTCGCCATTTGGATTTGGAAGGCTTTTTGCCGGGCCTGTATCGTCCGGATGGTGTTCATCTGGGGGACATAGGCCTCGATATCTTTAATTTGGGCCTCCAGACGGTTGTGGAGCAGTGGCTGGTTGTTTTGGGGGTGGTCAGCCATTCGTGATGTCTGCCCGTTTGGGTACGATTGCTCTTTTCAATGAGCGAATTTTGGTTATCGGATTAATAAAGGAATTATTTATGGAATTATTTATTAAAGAATTAATTATTTGGTGGATTTTGGTTTTTCCCATGGATTTCAGTAACCCTTAATAAAGTTTACACGGCCACTTTTCTCCACATATGTCTGGATGTCTCAATTATTTATTATAGAGTATTTAAGTTTGTTGGGTCCTATGTTGCCATGTCAAAGCAGTGGACCCTTGTCCGATGGTTACATGGCAACATGGACCTGTTTTTATTTGGGCTGGGTAGTTTAAGGATTAATGCTGTCTCTAAGTTTCTTCTTTCAGGTTCTGAGGAATTGTTTTATTAATTGGCTGGTTATTAACCAATAAGAAATCGAGTTGTGTGAATTGACCCGGTAACGGGCTTTGATTGGTCTGCCTTTTCGGCGGGAGTAAAGGACTATATATACTAGAACCTGAGGTGATTTCATAACTTTTCAACTTTGAAGTTAAGAAGATGCCCGCCCGCCCTCCCCAATTTTATGTATTTCTCTCTTTTTCCGTCATGAAAACTTTATTAGAGTTGGGTACGATTGCTCTTTTCAATGAGCGAATTTTGGTTATCGGATTAATAAAGGAATTATTTATGGAATTATTTATTAAAGAATTAATTATTTGGTGGATTTTGGTTTTTCCCATGGATTTCAGTAACCCTTAATAAAGTTTACACGGCCACTTTTCTCCACATATGTCTGGATGTCTCAATTATTTATTATAGAGTATTTAAGTTTGTTGGGTCCTATGTTGCCATGTCAAAGCAGTGGACCCTTGTCCGATGGTTACATGGCAACATGGACCTGTTTTTATTTGGGTTGGGTAGTTTAAGGATTAATGCTGTCTCTAAGTTTCTTCTTTCAGGTTCTGAGGAATTGTTTTATTAATTGGCTGGTTATTAACCAATAAGAAATCGAGTTGTGTGAATTGACCCGGTAACGGGCTTTGATTGGTCTGCCTTTTCGGCGGGAGTAAAGGACTATATATACTAGAACCTGAGGTGATTTCATCACTTTTCAACTTTGAAGTTAAGAAGATGGACGCTCTGCTAGCACAGCTGTTATCTCGTGTGAGGGAAGAAGGAGGGGAGTCATGGTTACGTGACTGCTTATCTCAGCCTGTGTTATCAAATACCTCAGCAGCTGCGGGGGCTTCTGTGGAGAATGCCCCCGATGTGATTGTTCCTGCAGCTGAAGCCATGGAGAGTGGTGAAAGCAGGAGTGGATCCAGGTTGCGGAGGCCAAGAGAAGCTTATTCCCCACCGCCCCCTACCCCTCGCAGACACCGTGCTGCAGTGAGGAGGTCCCCTGTGGAGGCTCAGCGGGCCAGGGCCCCATCTAGAAGCAGAAATGACAGGAGGAGAGGATCTTGTTCTCTATCACGGGACTCTGGCGCCATCTTGTGTTCGGCCAGGGAATTGCAACCTCAGGAGAGGTTTATTGAGAGGAGAAGAGATGAGTGTGTTCTGCCACAGGCTGAAGCACAAGCCCAGGTTCTGCAAGTACCCGCGGGAAGAGGAGATGTTGGAGTTGTTTGTCGCTACGCCCGAGCTCATTCTAGCCAAGGGCAGACTGGGGCTGCCAGAGGATCAGAAGCCCCGGATCTGGCTGCGGTGTGGATGCCTCATGATCTTCAGGCTGAGGTTCAGCCTCCACCTAGGTGCCGGACCTCTTCGACTTCACAGGAACCGAACATGGAACGACCTGCTACTGGTGGTGAGATTGACGCTTTTTCTTCTCTTAATGCAGATAGGGCTTCTCCTGCTTTTGTTCAGGACTTAGTTAATAGGGTTGTGGCGGAAGTTAGAAGTTCAATGGGGGTTAATTCTCAGATGTTACCCTCAGCTGTCGGAGCTGTGGGGGTGGATGAATCCCTTTACCACGAGGCTATGACCTGCGATGTCTCCCCTTTGGGCTTCCATCTCAGTCAGACAGTCAAAGATAAAATATGGAATAAGGAGTATGTTGACATTTTCTCATTGCTGCCTGGTGGGAAGGATTATAGCTCTCGGCTTGAGAGGAAAGAAGCAGACGGCGATGAGAAGAAGAAATCTTTTAAATCTTTTCATATGTGGCTTCAGGCCTTCAATATTTTTGCCGCTGTTTTAGGGGAAAAACATCCCTCGCTATGCAGTGGGCTGTTTCAGCACTCAGACTCTATCTTGGAGGCTTACAAAAGCTTTGGAGGGGTCGCATGGCTTCATTATGACGAAGCGTTTCGTCAGAAAATGGCCGTGCACCCCTCGCTGGCGTGGGGTACTAAGGATGTGGGCCTTTGGCTCAACCTTATGCTGCCTCAGAGGTCCGCAGGACCTAAACAGCAAAGCAGCTTGCCTTTGAAAAAGGGTTTCTGCTTTGCTTTTAATGACTCTATGTGTAAGTGTCAGGCAAACTGTCGGTTTCGCCACGAGTGCTCCTTTTGCGGCGGCAGTCACCCCGCCGCAAAATGTTTTAAGAAGGCAAATCAGCTGTCTCAGCAGCCACAAGGTGGTGGGAGGGACTCAATTTTCAAGAGCTCGGACGCCTGCGAAGGTACTAAATATGGTCCCGTGGTTGGACCGTTACCCCGACCACAAGGAGGCCGAGTTAGTCAGTAATGATTTTTTGTTTGTTTTTTTTTTGTACCTTGTTTTTCTGGTATTGGTTGTACGGTCTCAGGTAATTTGTCTTCAGTGCGTTCGTTTTCCTCTGAGGTTCGGGCTCATATTGAAAAGGAGTTGTCTTTGGATCGGATCGCGGGTCCGTTTTTAGAGCCTCCGTTTTCAGGTTTTCGGGTATCCCCTTTGAGTGCCGTACCCAAGAGGGATTCGCATGCGGTAAGAGTGATTCATCATCTTTCTTATCCAAAAGGATCGTCATTGAATGATCAAGTCCATCCGTCGGAGTTTCCGGTTTCTTACACGCCGTTTGATGTAGCAGTGGACGCTCTGCATCGGTTTGGCCGTTTCACTCTTTTGGCTAAGGCGGACATCAAGTCGGCTTTTCGTCTTCTCCCGGTCAGTCCAGAGGGTTTTAATTCGTTGGGTTTTTCGTTCGACAATTTGTTTTATTTTGATAAATGTCTCCCGATGGGTTTCTCGCTCTCTTGTTTTTACTTTGAATCTTTTTCGACGTTTTTGGAATGGGCGACTTTTGAGGAAGCGAATTGCGGGTTTATTTTACATTATTTGGATGATTTTTTGTTTTTCGGTACGGAGATTTCGGGAGATTGCTTTAAACTGCTGGATACTTTTCAGCGTTTAATGGAGTTTTTTGGTGTTCCTCTGGCGCCTGAGAAAACAGTTGGTCCTTGTACGTGTCTGGAATTCTTAGGTGTGATTTTAGATTCTTCCGCGATGGAATTGAGGCTTCCTCAGGACAAAGTTCAAAAACTGGTTTCCCTGATTGATTCTTTGCTGCTTAGGAAAAAAGCTACTTTGAGAGAATTCCAATCTCTTTTGGGATCTTTGAATTTTGCCCTGAGGATCTTGCCAATGGCTAGAGCATTTTCCCGTCGGCTGTATGACAGTATTAAAGGAGTCCATGGTGCAGGCGATCATATTCGGTTAACAGCGGAGCTTCGTTCGGATCTTGGTGTTTGGAGGAAATTCCTGGTGTCCTTTAATGGGATTAGTGTAATGCAAGAGGATTTTGTGGACTCCGACGCATTGTCGGTTTTCATTCGTTCTTTTCCTTCCTCTGGTTTTGTGATCTGTTTTTGTTCCACGTGGGATTCATGGTCGTGGCCGTCGGAATGGGTGTCTTCTGGGATTGTTTCTGGCTCTGCTCTTCTGGAAGTGTTCGCAGTATTGGTATTGTTGACGCGGTGGGGTGAATGTTTAGCTAATAAACGTGTCCGGGTTAGGCTGGAGTTGGTTGGTTCGGTCTTTGCGATTAACACTTTGGCTACTAAATGCAGTTTCATGGCTAGGGTTTTGAGGGAGTTGGTTTTGACCTGTCTTTTGCATAACATTTGGATAAAGGCTTCTTTGCATCAGGAGCAAGGTCAATTTTTTGGTGGTTTTGTCTCACGACAGCGTTTGGAAGACTTTCTGTGTCAACATCCAAGGATGGAGCGAGAAAGTGTCCCTTGCCCGCAATCCTTGTGGGGTGTGATGGGGATATCATCCAGTCACTGATACGTAATTCTCTGGCTCCTTTGACTTGGTGTTCTTATTCAGCATCTTGGTCTGATTGGAAGATGTTCTGTTCAGTACATAATTGTCATTGTTTGTCCTACGACGCTAGTTTAACCCTAGCCTTCTTGCAAGAAAAGGTAAAGTCTGGTGTCAGTTCTTCCGGTCTCCATCGGATTTTGGCTGGGATCTCCTTTTTCATGCAACTTTACGGTCGGACGTCTTTACATGGGCCTTTTCCGGTGCGCCAATTTCTAAAGGGTTTAAGGAAAGCGAATTTTCGTCCGGACTGTAGATGGCCTATATCAGTGGACCTGCTGATGCGGTTATGGGACACTTTGCCCAAGGTCTGTTTCGATTCATTCGAAACTTGCTTATTCCGGACGTGCTTTGTTTTTGCATTTTTTGGCGCGTTTCGGGTTTGCAAGCTGGTCGCCTTGAACAAGGTTTCGCCGTCAGGTTTACAGGTCTCTGACGTTACCGTTTATTTTTCGTCGGTCATTATTAGGCTCCGTCGTTCCAAAACAGATCAACTGGGTAAAGGCGTGTTGATTCGGCTTGGGGCCGTTCCAGATTCTCCGCTTTGCCCTAAGGCAAACTTGGTACGTTGGTTTTCTTTCCGCCCTAAAGTCAATGGCCCATTATTTTTGCACGGCTCTTTGGAGCCGGTCACGAAATTCCAATTTGGTGTTTTACTTAAGAAATGTTTGCTATTTTTGGGTCTGGGACACCTAAGAATTACCCCACATTCTTTTAGGATCGGGGCCGCAACTGAAGCGGCCCGTCTTGGGCTGTCAGAAGACAGGATTAAACGTCTGGGAAGGTGGGAATCTAATAGAGCAGAATTGTATATTCGTCCTGACCTGGCATTCACGGTTTAATTTTTGTTCTTTTGTTATAGGTCCAAGGACTATATGGATAGTAGGACATTCTTACGTTCATTGGGCTCATCGTAGAGCAAGTTTTCGGCCTTATACAAACAATTTGTCTTTCGATCCGGCTACCGTCCGTATTTTTTGGCATGGCGTTCGTGGCTTGCGCTGGGGGGATCTGTGCCAGCTTATTAGAGAGCTCTCATCCTCCTGTCCTCTTCCCGATCTGTTGATTGTTCATCTCTCGGGGAACGACTTGGGTAAGATTCGGACTTGGGATTTGTTTTGGTTAATGCAGAGGGATATGAATTTACTCCGTTCTATGTTTCCAGGGACTTTTCTGTTTTTTTCCGAAGTCGTTCCCCGTTTGATCTGGAATGGTGGCCCGTTAGGTTTTGTGAACGGTATCAGGAAAAGGATTAACAGGAGGATGGAAAGTTTCATGTCTAGTCTAGGTTTTTTCTCTTTTCGCCATTTGGATTTGGAAGGCTTTTTGCCGGGCCTGTATCGTCCGGATGGTGTTCATCTGGGGGACATAGGCCTCGATATCTTTAATTTGGGCCTCCAGACGGTTGTGGAGCAGTGGCTGGTTGTTTTGGGGGTGGTCAGCCATTCGTGATGTCTGCCCGTTTGGGTACGATTGCTCTTTTCAATGAGCGAATTTTGGTTATCGGATTAATAAAGGAATTATTTATGGAATTATTTATTAAAGAATTAATTATTTGGTGGATTTTGGTTTTTCCCATGGATTTCAGTAACCCTTAATAAAGTTTACACGGCCACTTTTCTCCACATATGTCTGGATGTCTCAATTATTTATTATAGAGTATTTAAGTTTGTTGGGTCCTATGTTGCCATGTCAAAGCAGTGGACCCTTGTCCGATGGTTACATGGCAACATGGACCTGTTTTTATTTGGGTTGGGTAGTTTAAGGATTAATGCTGTCTCTAAGTTTCTTCTTTCAGGTTCTGAGGAATTGTTTTATTAATTGGCTGGTTATTAACCAATAAGAAATCGAGTTGTGTGAATTGACCCGGTAACGGGCTTTGATTGGTCTGCCTTTTCGGCGGGAGTAAAGGACTATATATACTAGAACCTGAGGTGATTTCATCACTTTTCAACTTTGAAGTTAAGAAGATGCCCGCCCGCCCTCCCCAATTTTATGTATTTCTCTCTTTTTCCGTCATGAAAACTTTATTAGAGTTGGGTACGATTGCTCTTTTCAATGAGCGAATTTTGGTTATCGGATTAATAAAGGAATTATTTATGGAATTATTTATTAAAGAATTAATTATTTGGTGGATTTTGGTTTTTCCCATGGATTTCAGTAACCCTTAATAAAGTTTACACGGCCACTTTTCTCCACATATGTCTGGATGTCTCAATTATTTATTATAGAGTATTTAAGTTTGTTGGGTCCTATGTTGCCATGGCCCCAGCTACTTACAGCTCCTCTCTGGAAAGTGTTAAAGCGGCTGACAATTCCTCTTCATGTTCAGGCATCGGAGCTGTCACTAATAATCCCAATTTTACAGCACTGATCCAGTCCACCGACATCCTTGTTACTGTGAATACTTCACTATGTCAAATACGCTTAAATCTACAGCCATACAGACCGGCGGCAGCTGGTGTAGTAGAATATGAATTTGCACCTTTTCCATGCTGGGAGTAGTGTGAACAATAAAGCATTGATGTTTTTTTTTATTCATGAAGTGTAATGTAATCTGATGTGTCTCCAGCTTTCCTTCCTGAGGAAGAGGGCTGGGTGTGACATGTAGGAGGTAAGTGGAACACTAGAGTTGATTAGGTCACATTAGCATTTAATGATCTCTCTTGGCTCCTGCACAATTGATTATATTGTTCGCTTTCTGACGCTAAGCTGCAAACCTGAAGCAGGCAGTCCTATCTAGGCCGCAGGAGCATTCTACCTTACCCAATTACTTTCACACATCGTATTATTTTAGTTGATGGTAATACGTTTTTTTTTCCCCTAATGTTTTAATAGGTGGGAAAAAGAATATACAAAGCCATAAACAGTTAAATAACCGCCGATCAGCTATCTGCATTGTAAGTCAGTTGGCAGCTGTTCAATCACACCTCTGTGTGCACAGGATGATCATTAATAAGATTATTCTGTGTGCGGTTCTCGGCAGCACATCTGTTTACACAGGATGATGTGCTGCCGAGAATTATGATCTTGCCTGCCCACTTAAGCTGGAGTCACACATAGCGACTCACCAGCGATCCCGACAACGATATCAATGTGTCAGGATCGCTGGTAAGTCGCTACATGATCGCTGGTGAGCTGTCACACAGACAGCTTCACCAGCGGTCAGCACAGCGACGCCGAGCGCGTGGCGTCGCTGTGTACGTTAGTTACCAGCGCACTGATGCAGGGAGCTGGTAACTAACGTACACATCGGGTATCCAAGGGACGTGCGTTACTTAGAAACCCGATGAGTACGTTAGTTACCAGCTCCCTGCATCAGTGCACTGGTAACTAACGAAAACATCGGGTTTCTAAGGGACACACGTCCCTTGGATACCCGATGTGTACGTTAGTTACCAGCTGATCGCTGGTCTCCCGGCTGTCACACGCAGCGATGCGTGCTGGCCAGCGGGAGACCAGCGATGGAAGAAACGTCCAGAGGTTTCCAAGAGCGATCAGCGATACCGGCAGGGGGGCCGGTCGCTGATCGCTGTCACACACAGCGATCTCGCTGGTGAGATCGCTGTTGTGTAACAAAACTTGTGACTCTAGCGAGATCGCTATGTGTGACGGGGCCTTTAGAAAGGACCTTTCACCTTGTCAAAAGTGGGCATAACAAACAGGTAACCCTCACATGTTCAGGCTGTCTAACATGCATCCTCAGAGACTCATCTATAATATACGAGCACACCCAAGATACTCGGATAACACCCAAACATGCTCGGATAAGGCGTTATGCTCATCGCTAATTGCCATGCTGAAAAACGGCTCCTCAAAGATTTTGGAGAAATGGCCAAGCACTGGTTCCACAGCCAAATCAATATAATGCCAAGCTGTTAGGGTATGTTTCCACGTTCAAGATTACATCAGGATTTGCTGCGGATTGGACGCTGCGTACAGCCCCAGTGTCCAATCCGCAGCTTCCAGATGTTACAGCATAGTGGAGGGGATTTCATGAAATCCCGTCTCCACTATGCGTGCAAGAACGCGGGTGACACACCCGAAATTACCGACATGCGGCACGTCTTTTTAGACCACAGCATGTCTATTTATCTTGCGTAGACACTCCGTCTATGCAAGATAAATTATACAGTCTATGGGTACGATGCGCATAGAAAGGGGGGCGGCGCTTTGGGCAGAGCAGGGTTTCTGCAGCGTCCAAAGCACCAGCAATACAGAAAGTGGAAACATACCCATAGGTATGTACGCAGCGTCCAATCCGCAGCAAATCCTGATGTAATCCTGAACGTGGAAACATACCCTTAGTGTATCTGGATTGAAGACTAAAGGGGTCTGACTACTGTACATTATGCCACCCCACACCATAATCCTAGGAGTAGTACTGGCGTGATGTTCCTTTGTGAAGGCTTCTTCATGGTGTTGCCCACGTGCTCTTCAGTCCACTTTCCAGCTATCCCTGAGTCCAAGAGAAAAGCGCTACTCATCACTGAATAGGATAGACCTCGAGTGCAGCCGTCTTACTCTGCATCATAATAGCCTTTGAGAGAGTTGGCAAGAGGTCAATGGAACTCAGAGAGCTGAAAGTCTGGCTTGTAACTTGATGTCAGGCAAATGCCTTCTGATGGTTTGTTTAGATAATTCTTGAGGACCTTAAGCTTCATATGTGGTCTCCAAATTCACTACCAGTATAGAATGGATCAATCCTGGAACCAGTGGTATGGCCATCTCTCCACAGAGTACCAGGAGCGTTTTTCAACACACACATTGGTTGTGCTATTGTCAGCAACCTGCTGTCCTAAGTATGCTACAATTGCCTGCAGCATCTCCGGATATCGAGGAGCATCGCTGAGGGAATGAACTCCCTCTCTGCGTCCATCAGCACAGCATAATTGCATGGTGACCCTGGGGCAAAAGATGGCCACAGGGTCTTTCAGGGTCCTGCAGGGAAGGTGGTCTGTGAGCACCTGCTAAGAGCAGGAGCTGACATGTCTCCTCCCCTGCCTGTCAGATGAGGCTCTGATGGCCTGCAGAGTATCAGATGAGCAATCTGTCACTATACATTGATATCCCATCCTGGGACAATGTAAAAAAGTGAAAAATAAAAGTTATCAAAAAGTGTAAAAATATTTTTAAAAAAATCCCAAAATAAAAAATGAAAGATTATTAATACAATAAATACATTTATTTATCGTATGTAAAAAAAAAAAAGTACACGTATTTGGTATCAGCACGTCCAGAACGACCCGAACTATAAAACTGTCCCACTAGTTAACCCCTACAGTGAACACCGTAAACAGTTTGCCATAAATCTCTGTCAGCAGAAAAATATGTTTTAGGTGTCAGAATAAAGCGATGCAAAAATAATAATTTTTTTATACAAAATAGTTTTTACTGTGTAAAAGCGCCAAAACATAAAAAAATTATATGTGTTATTGCTGTAATAATTACTGACCCGAAGAATAAAACTGCTTTATCAATTTTACCACATGTGGAACGGTATATAAAAAAAAAAAACAACAGTTCCTCAATTGCTGTTTTTTGTTCATTCTACCTCCCAAAAACTGGAATAGAAAGCCATCAAAAATGTGCCCGAAAATGGTACCATTAAAAATGTCAGCTCGTCCCATAAAAAAGAAGCTGTCACATTATCCTGTGAGCCAAAATATGGAAAAATTATAGCTGTCTAAATATGGTGATAAAAAACAAATTTTTGCATTAAAAAGCATCTTTTATTGTGACATGTGCCAAACATAAAAACCCGATATAAATATGATGTCGTTGTAATTGCACCAACCTGAAGAATAAAGCCTTCTAATCACTTATACCGCATGAGGAGCGGTGTAAAAAATAAATAAAGCCAATTCTTCACCTGTGGTTGATTTGATCATTCTGCCTCCCAAAGATCTCAGTAAGGGTACCGTTACACCTAGCGATGCACCAGCTATCCCGACCAGCGATATGACACGGTCAGGATCGCTGGTGCATCGCTAGGTGGTCGATAGTGAGCTGCCACTCAGGCAGATCTCACCAGCGTCATAGCGGTGGTCGGGGATCGCTACTTACCTGTCAGATGCGGCGATCCTGCGTCCTCCCTCCCGGCTCCACGCGTCCAGGAGCTTCTCGCGCGATCAGCGATAATCAGCGGGGGAGCCGGTCGGCGGTAAGTATCACATGCAGCGATATCGCTAGCAATATCGCTGTAAAGTCACCGATTTTGTGACGTTGCATTGCTAGCGATATCGCAGTGTGTAACGGGGGCTTTAGGCTCAGCTCACATTTATCCTGCATCCTGCGCTGACTCTGGGGTTTCCGTGTATATCTCTGAAATACGTGGAAGATTCCATATAATGAGGCAGATAGAGGCACTGTGGATGCCATAGGACCTGTGTTACGACAGTGTCTGCCATTTTAGGCAAGCATAAATGCATCGTCCACAGTTTTGTGCACTTCTGAAAAGGACACCACTGAACTGAGACAAGATGGAGTCCGAAGTAACTCTGCTGCCTCATTCTAGTAAATGGATCTCTTGGGGATTTCATTTGTCAAGTCACTCTGAGATTGAGGGCTCATACTCACTTGCAAGAGACTCAATCGATTCTTGTGCGAGTCTCTCACATGAAAACCTGGCACTGCTTGCGGCATTTAGACCAGAGCGTGCGGCTGCATAGAAATACATGCAGCAGCACACTCGGATCCCAGTGCCGGCGGCAGTGCCAGGTTTTCATGCGAGAGACTCGCACAAGAATCGATTGAGTCTCTCGCAAGTGGGTATGAGCCCTAAGATGGAAACCCCCAAGTAAGCGCTCAGCGTAGTGCGCTGGATAAATGTTATTCAAAATGCTATGTAAACGTTCCCAATATAAGCTTCAAGTCAATCCACACGAAAAGAAAGTCTCCATTCAGGTCCGTCATCTGTTATTGGAAATATAGGGAACTTCCACGTTACTGGTAGCACAAAGGCTCTGTAAAAGCGAAATGGCTCCTCACCCCTCAAAAGATATTAAGCAAATTCAGGGTCCCAATACAAATGCCCCCCCTCCCTTCTGAGCCCAAGAGTGTCTAAACCACATATAGAGACCACATGTTTGGCATTCCTGTAGTGATGAGAGCCCACTAGTGATGAGCGAGTATGCTCATTGCTTGGGTGGTTTCCGAGTATTTGGAAGTGCTCAGAGATTTAGTTTCTGTCGCCGCAGCTGCATAATTTGCCGCTACTTGACAGCCTGAATACATGTGGGGTATTGCCTGTTTGTTAGGGAATGCCCACATGTATTCAGGCTGTCAAGTAGCTGTAAATCATGCAGCTGCGGCGACAGAAACTAAATCTCCAAGCACGCCAAAATACACGATCACCTGAGCATGCTCGGGAAAACCTGAGTAACGAGTATACTCGCTCATCACTAGAGCCCACCTAATTTATGGCTGCGTGTCTCCAGAAGCATGAGCTGGGCACAGTGTACTGGTTACTTCAACATACTGGTCACTAAAATGGCAGTTTGCAATTTTCACTCAGCAACATCCATTCTTAAGGCCCCGTCTCACTAAGCAATCTCGGTAGCGAGATCGCTGCTGAGTCACAACTTTTGTGACGTAACAGCGATCTCACCAGCGAGATTGCTGTGTGTGACAGCGATCAGCGAGCGGCCCCCCTGCCGGTATCGCTGATCGCTGCAAGCAATCTCTGGACATTTCTTTGGTCGCTGGTCTCCCGCTGGCTAGCACACATCGCTGTGTGTGACAGCGGGAGACCAGCGATCAGGTGTAAAAAATAATAATAAAAATAAAAAATATAGTTATTCTCACCTTCCGATGTCCCGTTCAGCCATCCCGCCTCTCTCCACGCTCCGGTCCCAGTGATCCTTTGCACGAATGACCGCGAGACTTAGTTATCCCGCGAGACCGTGACATCTCGCGGTCATTCATGCAAAGGATCACTGGGACCGGAGCGTGGAGAGAGGCCGGAAGACTGCGCGGGACATCGGATGGTGAGAATAACTATATTTTTTATTTTGATTCTATTTTTTACAGGATGGCCAGCGATGCCGGGCGCTCGGCATCGCTGTGCTGATCGCTGGTGAAGCTGTCTGTGTGACAGCTCACCAGCGATCACATAGCGACTTACTAGCGATCCTGACACCTTGATATCGGTGTCGGGATCGCTGGTAAGTCGCTTAGTGAGACGGGGCCTTTACTTGTTTCTGAAAAACTCCCATGGAGTCAAAATCGTCACTACACCTGTAAATAAAAATCTGGGGATAGCACACAATCTCGGTGGTAAAAATGTAAATTATTTTTTCTTCACTGCCCAATGGTATAAAATACTGTGACAAACCTGGGGTGTCAGTATGATCACTGCACCCCTAGATGAATTCATTGAGAGGTGTAGATTGTAAAATGGGGTCATTTATTAGAGGTTCTGCTATTCTGGCACCTCAGGGGTTCTGCCAATGTGACATGGCACACTCAACCCAGGGCAGCGAACTTTGCACTGTAATATTTAACTCTTTCCCTTCTGAGCTTTGTATTGTGCCTTAAAAGTAGTTCTTGACCCCATATGGGGTATTGGTGTACTCAGGAGAAATTGAACAACAAGTTTTGGGGTCCATTTTCTCTCGTTTCCCTTGTGAACATGCAAAATTTGGGGCTAACAAACATTTTTGTGGGAAAAATGTTTTTTTTTCTTATTTTCATGGCTCAACGTTATAAACTTATGCGAAGCACCTGGGATTTCAAGCTGCTCACCACACATCTAGATCAATTCCCTAAGGGGTTTAGTTTCCAAAATGGTGTCATTTGTGGGGGATTTCCACTGTTAGGCACATCAGGGGCTTTCCAAAAGCGACATGTCATGCGCTAATTATTCCAGCAAATTTTGCATTGCAAAAGTCAAATGGCACTCCATTAGTTTCAAGCCCTGCTGTGCGCTGAAACAGTAGTTTTCCTCCACTTATTGGGTATCAGCATACTCAGGAGAAATTGTACAATACATTGTATTCTGCAATATTTAGTTTTACCCTTGTGAAAGTAAAAAAAAAAATGGGTCTAAAGGGAAATTTTTATGAAGAAAAAAAAAAAGAGTTAAATGTTTATTTTTTCCTTCCATATTCCATTAATTTCTGTGAAACACCTGAAGGGTTAATGAACTTCTTGAATATGGTTATGAGCACCTTGAGGGGTACAGTTTATAGAATGGTGTCACTGTTTGGTATTTTTGGTCATATTGACCCCTCAAAGTAACTTCAAATGTGATATGGTCCCTGAAAAAATTGTTTTGTAAATTTTGTTGTAAAAATGAGAAGTCACTGATCAACTTTTAACCCTTATAACTTTGTAACAAAATAGAAATTATGTTTAAAATATTGCTGGTGTGAGGTAGACATGTGTGAAATGTTATTTATTAACTATTTTGTGTGACATGACGCTCTGATTTAAGAGCATAATAATTTAAAATTTTGAAAATTGCTAAATTTTCCCCAAGTTTCCAATATTTTCACAAATAAACGTAAGTCACAACAAATAAATGTTACCACTATCATGAAGTACAATATGCCACGAAAAAACATTCTCATAATCAGTGGGATCCATTGAAGCATTCCAGAGTTGTTACCTTCTAAAGTGACAGTGGTCAGAATTGAAAAAATTGGAATGTCAGGAAAGTGAAAACAGGCTTTGGGTTAAAGGGGTTAAAATCCTGTTAAACAGTAGTCAGTACACAGCTACCATCAATAACAGTGATTCAGGTTAACACAATATAAAGCTTTACTGTTCTCAGAGGATTTTTCTGCAATTCTTAGTTGCACTTTGCAGCAAAAGCAATGGTCCATAAACAGCTTACAACTCAGCAAAGGAATCTCGTTGTTGAAAGTTAACAGTCAGGAGAAGGGTACAAGAAATATCCAAGGCATTAGATATACTATTGAACACTGTGAAGACGGTCATAAGAAGTGGCTTAAAGAGGTTGTCGGCTACTTTATCATGATGACCTATCCAGAGCATAGGTCATCAATATCTGATCAGTCAGGTTCTGACACCCGACCCCCCGACAATCAGCTGGTGTCGGCGGCCACTGGCCTGAAAAGGTCAATTGTGGAGCTGCTCCAACTTCTGATAGTGGCCATGGCTGGTTACTGCACATCTGCCTTCTATTCAAATCAATAGGAAGTGGTGGTGCAGTACCCTGCAGCAGCCACTATCTGAAGACGAAGCAGCTTTGCAATAGAGCAGTGCCGGCACTCGGCTGGCGACACCTAGAACAGCTAATCAGCGGGGCTGCCTGGTATTGGACCCTGACCGATCAGATATTGATGACGTATCCTTAGGATCAATGATAAAGTATTGGATAACCTCTTTAAAATAAACACAGTTAATGACCTAGGACTGGATGTCCCTCAAAAATTGATGAAAAAACAACAAGAAAATTGGTCATGGAAGTTACCAGGAGATGTACCGCAACATTAAAGAAGCTGCAGGAATTTCTGGCAAGTACTGGTTCTGTTTTGCATGTGGAAGCCTTTTCTTGCACAGTCTGCTAAAAGCATGTGGAAAAATGTGTTATCGTCTGAGGAGACCAATGTTGAACTTTTTGGCCATAATTAGAAAAGGTATGTTTGGTGCAAAGCCAACAATGCGCATCACCAAAGGAGCATAATATCCTCAGTGAAGCATACTGGAGGCAGCATTATGCTTTGGGGCTGTTTTGTGGCAGCTGGAATTAGAGCTTTAGTCAAGGTGCAGGGAATTATGAGAAGTTCCAAAAATCAGTCAATTTTGCGATAAAACTTTCAGGCCTTTGCTATGAAGATGAGAAGGCATTTCACCTTTCAGCATGATAACAACACTAAGCATACCTCCAAATCAACAAAAGAATGGCTTCAGCAGAAAATTTATGTTTTGGCACGGCCCAGCAAGAGCCCAGACCTGAGGCTAATTGAAAATCTGTGGGTGACCTGAAGAGGGTGCTGCACAGAGGAGATATTCTCACAATGTGAGGCAGAAACAAAACATTTTAAACCTCGGTAGAGTGTATGATGGCGTTGACATTAACCCTACTGCATTGCCATTTACATTGATATAAAGTTTGGTAAAGAGAATAGAGCCAAAACATGAACTGTCTCATGGTGTTTGATGAATTTTTCCTTTTCCTCCTGTTTTTTTTTCTACCTTCAATGATAATTTTTCTGGTATCCCAACAAGGCTCCTCAGACTTTGTGGGGTGATCTTATTGGGTTACTGCAAGCTATTAACTATGGCTCTGCCCATGGAGAACTTGTCTACGCTGCTGATTATAGAGCTGGATTACTACAGACCTAAAATTACATAACAATGTGGGAAAGTTTATGTGAAGAGCGTGCTTAAACATCATTTCTCTGGGAGACTGAACAGTCTACAGAATATTTACTTATCAGACAGATTAGTCTTGTTGCATAGTGTGGATCCATTTAATTAGTGGATAGAGTTCTATTCTCCCATGTCATGTAATGGACAATCACGGTAGGATTTCCATAAACTTTGTGAATAGTTGTTGACCAGCCTCAGGGAGAACAGACCCAGCGAGTGTTTATTTCGTGCACTTGTTCTGCAGCTGTTCCACGTTCCTCTTTACGGATATGAATTGTGCAGAACAGCAGAGATTGTCAGGCAGCTGGGCCAAGCGCTGGCCGCTCAACAGCTACCAGCATCCAGATGTTCATTGCGGAGATGCCTTGCATCACTTGTGTTCTCTGGGGTTCTATAATAAAAAAAAAAAGAACGCGATTGTCATTTTCTGGTAAAATATTCAGAATAATCCAAACTGCCTCTGTTATATAACGTCTCATAAAAAAAGGTCCATGTCAATTATAACAATGGAGTAGGCAACACATATAGATACAAGCTCATTTCTGAGATTTTGTAAGGCCAGTGGCATAAATTATTTGTGAGGGGGAGTTGGGAAGTAAATGCACAAAATCCTATCAGCAAAAAAATGTAAAAATGTATGTTGTCCTATTACTTTTAGTGTTATTTATTTCCTTGGCCTCCATCACAATTCGCCCACATGTGAGATATTGTGTGGCTGCATCCTCTAATGCAGGGTTCCCCAACTCCAGTCCTCAAGGCCCACCAACAGATCATGTTTTCAGGATTTCCTGAGTATTGCTCAGGTGATAATTGCATCCCCTGTGCAATACAAAGGAAATCCTGACCTGTTGGTGGGCCTTGAGGACTGGAGTTGGGGAACCCTGCTCTGATGGTCACCATGGATGTCTGTTCTTGTCAGAAACATTCTGGTTTCCTGCAGTCACAAGTATCATGAGATGCAGATATGGTTATTAGTTTAACCCCTTAACCCCCGGAGCTTTTTTCAGTTTTGTGTTTTCATTTTTCGCTCCCCTCCTTCCCAGGGCCATAACTTTTTATTTTTTTTAATAAATAAATAAATAAATAATCTTTCTATACCACTAACATATTCCGCAGCGCTTTACAGTTTGCACACATTATCATTACTGTCCCCGATGGGGCTCACAATCTAAATTCCCTAACTGTATGTCCTTTGGAATGTGGGAGGAAACCGGAGTGCCTGGAGAAAACCCAAGCAAACACGGGGAGAACATACAAACTCCTTGCAAATGTCCTTGGTGGGATTCGACCCCAGGACTCCAGCGCTGCAAGGCTGCAGTGCTAACCACAGAGCCGCTGTGCTTTTCCGTAATATGGCCGTGTGAGGGTTTGTTTTTTGCGGGACGAGTTGTACTTTTGAACGACATCATTGGTTTTACCATGGAGTGTACTAGAAAATAGGAAAAAATTCCAAATGCTATGAAATTGCAAATATAAGTGAAATCCCACACTTGATTTTTCTTTGTCTTTTTTACTAGGTTCACTAAATTCTAAAACTGACCTGCCATTATTATTCTCCAGGTCATTAGGAGTTACCAAAATGGTATCATTAAAAAAAGTCAGCACGGCACGTAAAAAATAAGCCCTCACCCAACCCCAGATATGTTCTTTTTATCACCGATTCGCCGGTTTTTGCATTTTAATGCAATGTTGCCGTGACCAAAAAACCTAATTCTGGTGTTTTGACTTTTTTTCTCGCTACGCCGATTAACGATCAGGTTAACCCTTTTTTATAGATAGATCGGGTGATTCCGAACGCGGCGATACCAAATATGTGTATGTTTGTTTGATTTTATTTCTATTGTATTATTTTCAATGGGGCAAAAGTGGGATGATTTGAACCGTTATATTTTTTTAAAACTTTTTTTTACTTTTTGCAGGCTTCAATTGTCTCCATGGGAGACTAGAAGCTGCCACAACCCGATCGGCTCT
This sequence comes from Dendrobates tinctorius, assembly GCF_039654945.1. Lineage (NCBI taxonomy): Eukaryota > Metazoa > Chordata > Amphibia > Anura > Dendrobatidae > Dendrobates > Dendrobates tinctorius. Next base: position 27,611,172 of record NW_027361738.1, read on the forward strand.
GCTACATCGAAGCAATGATCAGATCACCTCTATATAACAGGTTTACTCACTTGCTATCATCGCCGACCACTGGGTGGCGCTCACAGAAATCCAGCACTGACAACCATAGAGGTCTCCAAGAGACCCCCGGTTGTCATGCCAACCCACCGGTGACCCACGATCATGTGATTCGGGTCACCGGTGGGTGTATTTCCAGCGCGATTGCCGGAAGCTCTTGTTAAATGCCGCTGTCAGAGTTTGAGAGCGGCGTTTAACTGGTTAATAGCCGCGGGTGGATCGCGATTCCACCTGTGGCTGTTGCGGGCACATGTCAGCTGTTCAAAACAGCTGACATGTCCCGGGAAAGATGTGGGCTCACTGCCGGAGTCCACATCAAAGGAAGGGAGACTGACATTGGCGTACTATTACTCCTGATGTCGGAAAGGGGTTAAGCAAACTTGTCCATTCACACAAAACTTTTTTGAAAAGCATAGTCTCACTTTCCTCATTCTCAACAAGAAATTAAGACTGGTATTGGTCTATATGGTAGGCTAATATATCGAGGGACTATCCCAATTTTCTTGCTCATAATTTGCTATCCAGTCTTTATGAGTGAACTTCTCCCATTCATCAGTATTCTGCCAGCACTATAGGAGCTGCAACTTCCTTTTCCTCACTTCCCAACTTGCACTGTGCCTGACCATCACGACTCTGTTGCTGGGTGTCCCAGGACCAAGGACTCCTTCCCTGTCCCTAACGCTACGGGTGCACTGACTTGCCCTGTTCATCGGATTACTTCTGATGGTGAAAACACCGGGGCCATGTACCTTGCCTTAGCTCCTGAATCCACCCTCAGTCTGTACAATTCTCCAACCCAGGGAAGAAGGGAGTAGTAGTGTACCATAATATACCAACCAGTCTAATAAGGTAATACAAACCGGGATAAGGAAAATACCAATCACACAAATATACTCACACAAACAAGAGAGGAATGCACTGGGGAGTGGAGGATGGTGTAAAACCAAAGTAGGAGAAGAAGGCGAATTATCACACACCCAAAACCTAGCAACAGTCACAGATAAATCCACCTAACGCCTTCTCAAATAACAACCAACAACATCCAGCCATGCAGCAAAAGCTATCTCTGGCAATCAATCCTAGCCAGGGCCCTGATTATATAGGAGATGGAAGTGGCTAACAGTGAACAGCTTAGAGCCTTAATGCAGGAAAGCTTCCAGAAGCTCTCAACTGAGCAGATTAGCCCCTGCACTGCTAAAAGAAACCTGCACCATTTAATAAGAAGGTGAACTGCATGAGTAGGAGAAATCAGATGCTGAGGTCTTCTGTCTACTCTCTGTCGCAGTAACCCAGTGACATTGAAATTCTTCAATGAATCATCTTAGGCTGAGTGCAGACGGAGCTTTTGGCTCTGCGGATTTTTCCGCGCAGAATGGAAGAAATCCGCAGGTCAAATGACCTGCATTTTTCCTGCGGATTTCTTCCGGTTTTCATGCGTTTTTTGTGCGGTTTTCCATCGCGGTTTTTCCCCTGCGGATTTGGTGACAGGGGAGATGGAAAACCGCACAAAAGAAGTAACATGCTGCGGATTTTGTACCGCGGGAAAACCGTGCGGACAAATCCGCAGCGTCTGCACAGCGTTTTTTTTTTTACATTCATTTTAAAGGTACTGTACATCACAATGCGGATATGCAACGTTTCTGCGCGGTGAAATCAGCTGCAGAACTGCTGCAAATCTGCATCGTGTGCACACAGCCTTATAGAGGTGCATTACTTTACACTGTTTGGTTCTGTTGGGAATGATATTTGGAGCTACCCTCTAGATTATATTATGTTACTGAATGCTATATGAGGTAGATGAAATTTTGTTGTCTTATTAAATTTTAGTTTTGATGTAAGTCCCTGGATTAGTACAATCTCAATTTAAATGTTCTGTAACTTGCCATCCCCTATTCTTGAGTGAATGGTTAATTTTCATTATGCTTTTGCCAGTACAATAGGAGCTAGACCTTCCTTTCCTTCACTTCCCAGTTTGCATTGTGCCTGCCATTCTTCAGTGGATCACCTTATGGTGCTGTATTGCTGTATTGCTTTATTCTGTTTGGCTCTTTGGAAGGGATATTTGAAGTTACACTCTGCATTATATGTGTTACAGATTATTATTTGACATTGCTAGTGTGGCGCCCCTGAGGGTTCAGTTGCCACAGAGGTACTGCACTTCCTCCTGAGGTGTGGTGCCCCACTATCCAGGTAAGGTGGAGACACCTGCCCACGCTCCAACACCTGCACCCCACACCACAAAGTAGTGTAGCAGAGCACCTTCGGCGGCTCCCTGCTTGGAGTGTAGCATAGCACCCCTTGGTGGCTCCCTGCTTGGAACACGAAACGTGCTGGGAGGTGGGTGGAGTTAGTTTACATAAAAGAGTGGGAAGAGTGAAGTCAGTCATTCATTCAGTCAGTGAGTGAGGATGTAGAAGGACAGAGAGTGAGACAGAGAAGATCCCCGGGAGAGGGATGGAAGAAGGAAGTGCTGCAGCAGGCCACAGTGATCTGGGTCTGCTGGCACAGGAAAGAGACAAAGAAAGGAAGCTTGATTCTCCGGAAGAAAGAAGGATTAGCAAGGAACGTAAGGAGAATAGGAGAACTAAGGATCAGGGTTGGAAGAGAGAACCCTTCCCAAGTTCACAGCGCAAGGCCGGGGCCCGGTCCCTGAGGTTGTACGGATACTAATGGTCCTGCAGCAGACACCGGAGGAATAGAAGTAGTGATCGCTTTATTGCCACACAAGACTTGGGGGCACAACAGCAACATAATAGTGAGCCGGGACTTAGTAGCAAGGAGTCCCCGAAGCAGGCTACAGCTGTCTGCTGTACAAGTAGAGTTCATAGGAACATATGACAGGAGGAACTCCAGTGTAACTCAGTACTGGGAGTTCTTCATTCAAAGGCGCTATAAGAGGAGACGTTCAGAAAAGGCACATATGTTGGCGGAGTGCTGGAAGGGAGTACTTCATCTTGCCTGGAAGTTGGCTGGGCTCCTGACCTGGAGGACACGGCACGGATGCGGGCACCTGTACCTGCAACAGACTGTGAGTAAAGCTTTGGAACTACATGCCCTGGTGTCCTCCACTTATTCCTGCGCCAACCTGCCCAGCACTGCTACATCCCTTGCGCCTGACACTACACCATCTACGTGTCACGTCACCTACACTGCCCTGGGACTCCAGCCCTGCCTGTGGAGGGCTATAACATCACTGCTGCACCACACCATCTGTCCCAGAGGATCTGTCTGCAGCGTCGGCTTAACATCTTCATTGCCGAACACCACAGGTGGCGTCACGAATCACTTATAAACTTTCACACTGCAACAACTGCCTTTTACAGTGGGCGCCCAGGGCCACGGGCCGGGTCCCAGCTGCTGTGACATCTCCCATTGAAGCTCATCGGGCCTGGTGCTAAGGACCCCACAGCCCTGGGAGGGCGACCCACTAGCCATGCTACCCTAAGGTTTTCCATGTGATGTTATTTTTAATAATATATATATATATATATATATATATATATATATATATAATTTTTTTTTTTTTTTTTTTAAATAAAGCCAATTAGTTGATATCTGACCTTTTGTGCATATTTTCATGTGTACATAACCAGAGTATACAGAGGTTTTTGAATATATTGATGGTCATCTTGCTTGACAAATGATACACATGTACAGTAAGCATAGTTTTGAGGCTTCAAGTTTAGTACTATTAGTGTATGTGCACACGTTGAGTATTTTGTGCACCATTTCTGCATCTCTTGGCAGGAAAAACACTGTGTAGAATAAGTGCGTTTTTACCATGGTTTTGATGTGTTTTTTATATGAGTTTTTGATGAAGATTTTTCCCCGCTCTTTAGTACTGGTGAAATCTGCCACAAAAACGCTGAAAGAATAGACATGAGATTTAAATCTGCAAGTCACAAATAAGCAACGTGTGCATGAGACTTCAGGATTCTCATTCAATTTACAGGCATCAGGAAACCCTTCAGGTTCTGCTCAGAACAAAAAAAATGTGAGAAATCTGCAATGTGTGCATATGCCCTTAGACATTCTTCAAGGCCTGCCCCAAACTGAGCAAGTCCGGCGGCACATGAAATCCCTGCAAAGTCCAGAAACAGAATATATCTAAAATGGCATCAAGTGTACCAGGACATGCATGTTAGAATGTTTTTCATTTAAAGGTTTAATTATTTGAATATTTTTTGTATTATACTGTACGTTTAAGAGACGGCAAAACGAATCCTGCAAATTACACCAAATATATTTAAATGATGCACACGGCATGATAAATTTTGTGCAAATCACTGGGCACTTCTTCTTTTGCGTTATCTAATTGCTGGCACACACATAGAGACCAAATAGGTTCCCCTAAAAGTTTCTTTTTTGCTTTAAAAGTGCGTTACAATCATGCATGTAAGGGTATGTGCGCACGTTGCGGATCCGCAGCAGATTCTCCTGCGGTGCACCGTACCATTCTAGTCAATGTAAATCAAAAAACGCTGTGCACATGCTGCGGATTTTTCCGTGCAGATTTGCTGCGGATTTGAATCCGCAGCATGTCAATTCTTTGTGCGGAATCCGCAGCGGTTTTACACCTCCTCCATTATAGAAATCCGCAGGTGTAAAAACACAGGTGGAATCTGCACAAAATCTGCAGAAAATCCGCAGAGAATCTGCCCTAAATCCGCAGTTAAAATGCAGGTCATTTTACCTGCGGATTTAGTAAAATCTGCTCGGAAAAATCCGCAATGGAATCCGCAATGTGTGCACATACCCTAAATGTAAAAACTGCTTCCTTGCTTAATGCTTCCTTTCCTGTCTGCCACATGTATGCATTCTGTTGAACACAAGTACTATAGCTAAAATAAAAAGAAACAAGAATTTTGATGATGTCTCTTTTACAGTCATATTTTTATTATTTGCACGGAAACATATAACTCTGTATAATATACTACGGGCATCAAAGATTGTAAGAGCAAATATATCAAACTGATTAAATCTCACAAAGAGAGCGGTTTCTTAGCTTGGTGCGAGGCTTTGTTCTCTTCTATTTCACGTTACCTAAAGGACTTTGATCTTACACTTTGCTGGAAGACGATAGTTGTCCTAGGTTAATAGGTAACTATAGAAGCTCATAGTAACAAGTGGTGTCGTGCGCCAAGCTGCTTGGGCAAAGTGGACACCCATGATTAAAGGACGCAGCCTGAGTAACAAAGTCACACCGCATTTCTCGTAATGTTCACTGGTAGTTTTATATAAGTATTAGCCAGTTACGTCATTCATCGTAATTTTTTTATTTTTTTTTTGCATCATTGTTTTATCCCATGATTTGATAGTCTAGAAATGTCGATATTCTAACACTTGACCCCGGTACAGGACTGAGCAATGGCAACAATTTATTAAGAAAAAAAAAAAAAAAATGGCATATATTTTTTATAGGCATTTAATTGGGTCTGTCTTGCCAAACATGTTCAAGCTGGATTATCATTGCACATTGCAAGCCAAAACCAATTGTGAATGCCTGTGGTTTCATAGAAAGTCATAAAAACCACATGCTTCACCTGCAGTTTCTGCAATTCTTCCCAACACGCAGTAATGCTAGCTGTGGCCGCGCGTATTTCTTGTCAGCCGAGAAAATCAGAAAAATGATACTCTGATCTGACGCTGCTCAGAGTTTCAGCATAGTGTGATCCAATTCTTTTGGATGAGGAGAAGATGGACAAAAGAAATTCTCAATCCTCTCCATTCTGTGAGGACGCAGAAATCGGACAGCAATCAGATGTTGTCCGAGTGCAGTCTGATGTTTCCCACGCAATCATTGACTTGCATGGCTGAGAATAATCCAAATTTCAGATTAAATTCAGGCATCCATCTATTTTTCCTCAGTCTCTATAGACTAACATTGGTCCAAAAGCGACCTGATGTTTTCTCGGATCGCGCTCGGACCTAAAATACGTTAGTCTGCACTTGCCCTGAACCACAGTTCTGCAATATTAAAATCCATAAGTTTAAGAGATTATATCTGTAGTTTACAAATGTATATGCCTGGAAAGAAGGACACTGTTGAGAAAATTCAAGAGGCAACAGTGCAGCCTATGGATCACTGTTAGGGTTTCTTCCTTACGAATCATAAGTTGTGAGTTTGAATACTGTGTAAGGGCAGTTTCACACGTCCAGATAATTCCGGTACCGGAAAAACCGTTACGGCCGGGATCACACATGCGAGGAATACGGCCGAGTCTCGCATGGTAATACCCAATACTGCTGTCAGCACCCCCCGGAGCAGAGCGTGCGGCTCCATTTATTTCTATGCAGCCGCACGCTCCGCTCCGGAGTGCCGCGCCAGAGCTTGGTTTTAACCTGCGAGACTCGGCTGTATCTCGCTGTGTGTGATCCCGGCCTACCGGAGCTATCCGTGTCCGTGTGCATACGTATGCCATCCGTATGTCCGTGTGTTCCATCCGTGTGCTGTCCGTATGCTGTCCGTGTTTTTGTAAAATTAGTTTCAATGTTAACCCTTTGACTTTTAAAAACGCACACAGATCGCACACGGACAGCATCCGTGTGCAGTACGTGTTTACACGGACCCATTGACTTGTATGGGTCCGTGTGATCCGTGCTGTTGCACAAAAATGAACATGTCAGTGCGTTTTGCACACGGACAAACGGTCCGTGAGAACACGCTGACATCTGCATAGACACATTCATTCCAATGTGTCTACGAGTGTCAGTGTCTCCGGTACGTGAGAAAACTGTCACTACACGTACCGGAGACACTGACGTGTGAAACCGGCCTATTACGGACATCCCACTAATCAGAGAGGAGCAGTGCATGGAAGGTCTGGTCAGACGGTTTCTAATCAGCTTTTTGACTGGTTCCTTCCTCCTGTCCATGTGCAGTCTGCCCCTGAGTAGGTCACGGTTAAGTCTCGTGAACATGACCATAAAAATTTAATGGATGGCACTCGTTCCCATGTTGATGAATTTTCCTCCAAGCAAAAAAATTGCTGCATGCGTGATTTGTCTCCGATAATCGGAATGCATTCGGCTATTAAAATCTATGGGTTTGATTTTCAGGGCAAACTGAAGATGGAAAACTTTTTATTATTATTCTCCATATCAACTCCATATCACACTCTGATCAGAGTGTGACTAGCATACTCAGAACGATTTGAGAGAAAAACGGACGTGTGATTCTAGCCTTAGGCTAGGTTCACACAAGCAAATTGTCCACATTTGAGAAAAACGGTCTGATTATCCTGATCAGACTTTGATCAGAGTGGTATCAGCTTTTCTTGGACATGGAGAGAAAACATAAAAAAACAAAACATTTTCTATCCCTTCTCCATTCTGTCAGTACATGAAAATTGGATTGCACTTGGATGTCATCTGAGTGCAGTACCATTTTTTTTCCACGAACCACAGACTTGAGTTGCTGATTTTGATCAAAACTGGACATATCTCCCGATTTCTTCTGCAGACCACGCAGTCTGAGGGAAAAATTGGACACGCGCACAGCCCCATAGAATATCATAGGTTTGCGTGCTGTGAAAACCACAGAGAGAACTCGTACGAGTTGTGTGCACAAGTACTTACACAGTTCAGTTGCTGGGAATACACAGATAATGCTTTGTAACAATGGAAAGTATTAATTGTAAAAAAAAATAATGAAAATAACTGTCCAATAGTTCACATCTCCTACTTTCATCTGCTTCACAGGGTGCAATGTGCATAGGTGAAACATCTGTGATATAATATACACAGTCACAAAAAAAAAATATTATTCAAGCTACAAAAACTCCACATTTCTGTCCGCTCATCATTTGTCCTTCCCCTTTTCCTCCTGTTTGCATTGGCAAGGAATGGTTTAATCAGTACCATACTGCATATTTATGCAATTAGGTTTTTTTTTTTCACTTTCTTTCATATGCTACATCTGTATACATGAAAGTATCAAGATACAAACTGTATTACAAGGGTATGTGCACACGTTGCAGAATTGGCCCTGCATGGATCCGCAGCAGTTATCCATGCGGTATACAGTACTATGTAAACCTACGGAAAACAAAAACCGCTGTGCACATGCTGCGGAAAATTCCTCGCAGAAACGCAGCGGTTTATTTTCCGCAGCATGTCAGTTCTTTGTGTGGATTCCGCAGCGTTTTTACAGCCATTCCATTCTAGGAATCCGCAGGTGTAAAAACGCAGGCGAAATCCGTGCAGGAAATCCGCACTAAATCCGCAGGTAAAACGCAGGTCATTTTACCAGCGGATTCTGCAGATTCTGTGGGGAAAAATCTGCACAGGAATCCGCAACGTGTGCACATACCCTAAGGGGGTGTGCTCACGCTGCGGATTCTGCTGCGGATCTGCAGCAGTTTCTGCTGTGGTGAACAGTACCATTATAATCAATGGAAATAGAAATTCGCAGTGAATTTTCCGTGCGGATTTGCTCTGGTTTCAAAACTGCAGCATGTCAATTCTTTGTGCGGATTCCGCTGCGGTTTGGCACCTGCTCCATAGCAGGTGTCAAACCGCAGGGGAAACCCGCAGGCTAAACCGCAGAAAATCTGAGAAACTGGGTCTGAACAGAAAAAGTAAATTAATGTGCATGCAAAATGTAATTGCATATGAACACATGACCTTTACACAGAGAAAACCAAAAGCAAAACACAAAACAAATATCCTGGAATAAAAAAGTAAAAAAATATATTGCAAAAATTGCATGAAGGTAGTAATAATAGTAATAAGGGTATTTAGTTAACATAATTTTGATCAAAATAATGTAGAAGCCATCCCGCCACGTCACGGCAACCCTTGTGGGACAGTCCTAACTCTTGTATTTAAAACCTTTCCACTTGTCAAGTGACGTAAATGTGAACAAGGACAGAGGGACTGAACCACCAGTAATAGTATAGGCCAGACAGGATGGATACAGTATATTACTACCTTCATGCAATTTTTGCAATATATTTTTTTACTTTTTTATTCCAGGATATTTTTTTTGTGTTTTACCGCAGAAAATCTGCAGATAAACCGCAGGTCTTTTGATTTACACAAATCCGCGCAGAAAATTCCGCAGGACAATCCGCAGCGTGTGCACACAGCCTAAGAGTTGGGTTCCAAAAAGCAAAGTCAGAATACATATACGGGTAATTCAAATATATAGTTCACATGTGAGTACAAATGAGAGAGCGCCGTGGTCCAAATGTGTTCAAAAAAGCCTCAAAACTGGTTACATTTTATTAATTGAAAAACTGTCTTTCTGATGTTCCTTCATATGTACATTTTATTCAATATACCACTGGCGTATGTAGTATCTGCTGCTGCTAACATGTTTAAGAATTCATGTTTAATGTTCGGGAATGTCTTCTGGCAGATTTTATCTGTCACCAGCCCCTGTATATGGCTGACAAGTGTGGCCTGACAGGATCTCATAGGAGGAAGGCGGAGAATGGAATGTGCTTATAGTAAAGGAATTCCTGCTATTACAAAAGTCATGACGTGGCGGCATAAACTGTTAATGTGCCGACACATTCACGGCTACATGTGCTGTACAAGTCCTCGCTCCAGACTAGGGAGAAGTGACAGCTGGAGATTTTGTACATGTCATTCCAATTCCAACATTTTGCATGAAACAGCAAAGCAACTAAAAGAGGACTGAAAGCCCCCAAAAACCAGCAGAAAGAAGGCAGCGATGTTTACCTGCCTAGGCCTCCAGACAAATGGACTCGCAGGATGCAGCAGACCCATGCAGTTAAGATGGCAGTAACACAGGCGCAAAAATACTGATGAAACAACCACTCGCGGCCTACCAATCCATGGAGGGGTGGTTGCTTAGTATGTCATTGCACAATAAAGACTTGTATGCGGCGCTGTGCACACAATGGTAATGCACAGTATCCAGGTTAACAGCAAAAATGCTCCAAAAATTCAAAAACCAGCAGAAAGAAGGCAGCAAAAATACTTTATTGTGCAATAACATACTAAGCCACCACCCACTCCATGGATTGATATGCCACGAGTGGTTGTTTCATCAGTATTTTTGCACCTGTATTACCACCATCTTAACTACATGGGTCTGGTGCATCCTGAGGTAAACATTGCTGCCTTCTTTCTGCTGGTTTTTGAATTTTTGGAGGATTTTCCGTCCTCTTTTATTTGCTTTGCTGCTTAGTAACAGGGCTCGCAAGCATGAGGACCCTTGACGCGGGTTGCTAGCTTGCATATCTTGGCCAAAATATTGACTAATACCTCACATTTTTATATTTATTTTTCTGCACTTTATTTTTCATGGTGCAGCCAGGCCCATTTGGTCTTGTAAACTGCGGTGTCTGTTCACATGGGATGCATGTGGATAGCGCTGAGCAGCCCGCCTGATCCAATAGTGGGGGCGTCACTAATAGGCTGCTAACCTGGATGCTGTGCATTGCCATAGTGTGAACAGCGCCGCATACAAGTCTTTATTGTGCAATAACCTACTAAGCAACCACCCCCTCCATGGATTGGTAGGCTGTGACTGGTTGTTTCATCAGTATTTCTGCACCTCTGTTACCGCCATCTTAACTACATGGGTCCGCTGCATCCTAAGAGTGCATTTGTCTGGAGGCCTGGGCAGGTAAACATCGCTGCCTTCTTTCTGCTGGTTTTCAACATTTTGCATGGAAAACAAGGCAGAAAATGTAGGCATTAAGAAAACCACAGTCCGCCATAAGTATTGACCAGAAAATTGATGTTCGGAAAGAAGCGAGGAATTCCTATCTCGTGGCAGCCATGCTCAGTAATACAGGGTAATCTCACCGCTAATTGTGGGTTTGCTCTTTAATCAGTTCCCTATTATATAATGCGGACGCTGGAGCTCCGTGTCTAAAAGTGGCCGCAGCCTATATATTGTGCAGGGTTTCTGCTGCGTGTCAGCTGCCATTTCTCTGTCCAGCTGTTGGACACATACAGGGCTGTCATTTTCTAAAAGATATCTACCAATTCCACCTGCCAGTATAAACCAATGAAGGGGATATAGCTGCTATAAACGTTGCACCTTTGGGCTATGTTCACACTAGGTGTTTTTGCTGCATTATTTTTTCTGCAGTAAAGAAGCTGCAGAAAAAAAAGCAGGTTTTGCTTGGTTTTCTTGCTGCGATTTTTGCTGTCTTTTTGTCATGCTATATTTGTCTCTTGTGCATACTGATAAAATTTAGTGACAAAAAAAATAATATTCTATTTCATAGGGTTTAGATGCAAAAAATGCAGCTAAACCTGATACCTGTGTTTTTTTTCAGCATCCATTACTTTCAAACGGTGAAAAACGCTGAAAAAACACTGAAAGAAGCTCTATTCTGCAAAAGCAAAGCACAAAATACTGAGGACAAAATAAGCAGTGCTGGTGCTGTGAAACGCAGCTGAAAATTTGCGTAAAAAAAGGGCATTAAAAAAGCTGCAAAAATGCCTAATGTGAGCATAGCCTTAGGGTATATGCACATGTTGAGTATTTGCCGCAGGTTTTTCTGAAGCATAAACCAGAGAGTGTTGGCAGGAAGAACGTTGCGTGAAATACGGGTGTCTTTGATGCCATTTTCCTTGCATTATTTTCCCGTTCATTTGAATGGGCGAGAAGAAGGCTGAAAGGACTGACGTGCTGCAGATTTTAAAAAATGCTTTGTTTACATCCACAAGGAAAAATGAAGCAATGTGTGCATGAGATTTCAGAAAATCGTATTCACTGTTCTAACGCTGTAAAATGCCTTCAGGCCGGGGTCACACTAGAGAGGAATACGGACGAGTGTGAGGCGTTAAAAGCACGCATTACACACGGACAAATGATTCTCTATGGGTCAGCTCCCAACAGCCGTATATTTCTCGTCCGTATTCTACGGTCCGTGCCAATCGCAGCATGCTGCGATTGTCAGCGTACTACGCCCGTAGTACGCCAATGCAAGTCTATGGGTGCGCAAAAAATACGCATTACACACAGACCACACGTGTGACTTGTGAGAAATACGCAGGTTCTTTTGGCTGGAGACATCATCAGGAAGCCTAGACATGCAAATGAGCTCAAAAAGCGCTCCAGACATCCAGGAAGTACGCCTCCAGGGAGTACAGCAGCGTCATGGCGCCATATTTCCTGAATGTGGTGATGCTCATTGTACTGGTTCAGGAGCGGCCAGAACTCTGGGACCAACGTGATGCCCATTATACAAACCGGGCAAGAAAGGAGGCATCATGGAGGCGCATATGTCGCCAGATGTTCCATGATTTTGGTGATCGGCCATGTGAGGAGCAGCAGAAACTGAGTAAGTACAAGGCCAAAAACTGATTAAAATGACCTCACATCAAAAAATGCATACAGAATCAGCCCCCCCCCCCTTCCTCTGCTTCTACTTTTTTCCTCATGAGGCGGGTAGATTTTGATGTGACACATGGTTTGACACTGCCATAATTTTGCCCAGGCCACAAGCTCCTCATCCTCTTGGCCAACCAAGTTATTAAGTGTAGTTACTTGATGCATGAACTATTCTGACCCTGTGTATCTGGCCTGGATGGGCCAATTAGATATGCCACCCTGGGTAGAAAGCACACCCCAGAAGGCCACATGCCTAGACTACTGGTAGCAAATGTGACCGATCAAATATGTAAAATTGAGAATATTTCCTGTCACATTGCAGTGGAAGATGTGATGAAACGCTGGCGCAGCATCCGCGATCAGTACAGGCGGGAACGTCAGCAGCGGTCCAGGAGTGGGGATGCGGGCTACGTCAAACGAAAATACATTTATTATGACCGCCTCTCCTATGCCCCTATTCTGGATCTGAGACCGTAAGTAGATACCTCACACCACATTACACCGATACTTTACAGGGCCAAAAATATTAGTGTATTTTTGGCTCTGTTCTATTTCATAACAGAACTCACTCCAACCTTACGGATAGAGGAACGGGCTCATATACAGAGCCCATTATAGATCCTGTAGGGGATGAGGTGGCTGGCCCATCTTCTCCCCCTACAAGAAGCATGGGTGAAGAATCCTCTCAGGAGAACCCATTGCCTGCGCCCCAAACCCCACCACCAGGACCGTCTGCTTCTGCACCATCACCCATACTGGAGGAGCAGGGCAACATGAGCAGCAGCCCAACTGCCCAGATCCGGGGCACCCCACAGCCTGCTGGAACACCCCGGCGAGGACGAAGAAGGCCCCAGATCCCTGCCCAAGATACCAGGACCAATGTGGACACAGGGGTACTAAATTATCTGGCTAGAGTGAATACAGATGATGGGGAGGAGGCATACTCACGTAGCCTGGCCCTATATCTCCGTGCCCTTTCCTGTGAGGTGAGGCTCCGTATTCGAGGATGTTTTCAGATCCTGCTTGATGCAAGCACACCCCCCAATATCCCATATGAACTGTTTAAATATCTGGAGAGGTGGCACCCCCGAAATCTAATGCGCATGAGACCACCCACACAGATGCTTGCTCAAGCAGGGTCTGAAAATCCTCAAATACGTGGGCCTACACCTCACCCCCTTCCTCCCCCTATCCAACCTTCACAACAGCAACAACATATGTCTGCCTCTAGCCAACCCCACCAATATGGCCACTTTTTCCCACCCAGTGTTGGAGGCTGGTCCCAACCTGGTTGGGGATGACATGGCTATATTGGTGTGTATGAGACACGGGCCTACCCAAGCCAACAAGATGCCCCTCTTCATTATTACTCTGGCTAGTACCCCCAACAATCCCAGGAGGAAGGACACTACCCACATCATGGGCAACAGTATGCCCCCACACAGGGCAATGTTGGGCAAAGTAGCCAGCAGCAACCACAGGCTGCTCTTCCGCCTTCTCCTTCCCCAACTTACCACAATTTATAAGAGCATAAAAACATGCAAATTCTTTACGCATACCGTACATCAGTGTCCATAAGCGGTCTGATGCCAGGAGATGTCCAGTGTGTTTCAACTGGTGCTCTAAATCCCAATACAAAGGAAAAAAAAGGTGGTCTCCATCATCAAAATTATACAAAAAAGATAAAACTCACATTTATTAGGAAGGTTTTAAAATCATATTAATAAGCCACCATGACAGGCAAAGCTACCTTACGCGTTTCTGACACATATTGCATGCCTGTAAAAAAGACAATATTTCACCGCGCTATACTGGGAAAGTCAAAGGATCAAAATAGACTACTCACTTGATAATGCATAGAAAAGTGCTGTCCTTATTCAATTAGTCACTTTTTTGGCAGCTAACTATATTCCCAAATCAAGGCGAACAGCCTCAATAACATCACGCTCTCTCTATGTATTATCAAGTGAGTAGTCTATTTTGATCCTTTGACTTTCCCCCAGTATAGCGCGGTGAAATATATATTTTTTTACATAATTTTGATGATGGAGACCACCTCTTTTTTTCCTTTGGATTCTAAATGTCTAATATAGCAATTTTGTAATTGCATTCTGTTTTTTTTGGATGTGTGTGAAAATTGTATTTTTCTAAAATGTTCACATCTGCAAAAAGGCCAATTTGGCCCATTGCCCCAGTTTATCATAGGGCAATAATATGTTTTGCCTTTTTTTTGTTTTGTTTTTTGTTTTTTTTAAAGGCAAAGTAAAAATTTGTCTAACACACTTTACGTCTCTGTCTCAATTCTCAAAAACCGTGTCAGCATACTAACATACGCTTACCAATGCAATTAAACAGTCATAGAATCAGAAGGGGTAGAAATATATCTATTTAGACACACATAAAACCAAAAATTATAACATAGATACAGCATGTAATTAGTGAAAATATCACGCACTTTGAGCCCAGAGAGCGGTCTACGTTGAGGGTTGATAGGTGGTCTCACCCTACGCACATTGTCCGGCCTACGCACAACACCAGCAGAGGAGGAACAATCATGTATCCTGGTGAAGTTATGAAGAACCACACAGGCTTTAACTATTTCATTAACATTTTGTTCACTCAGCTGAATGGCAGACTGGAGTACCCGCCATTTGGCACAAAGAATGCCAAAGGAACACTCCACCAGTCGCCGAGCACCTGATAGGCGCAAGTTAAAAATTCTGCGCCTGTGGTCAAGGTTGCGCCAGGGATATGGCCTCATGACATTGCGTGTTAACTTAAACGCCTCATCTGCCACAAGGACATAAGGGACTGATTCTTGAGTGGAGCCTGGTAGTTGGCGTGGTGGTGGTAGATCCAACTGGTTGGTGCGTAGCCGCCGAGCCATAATGGAAGTATTGAAGACTCTAGAGTCTCCCGTCCTTCCATAGGCCCCAATGTCAACAATTATAAACTTGTATTGAGGGTCGGCCAGAGCCAACAATACAACAGAAAAGTATTGTTTATAATTGAAGAATTGAGAGCCAGAGTTCGGCGGCTTACGCACCCGAATGTGTTTGTCATCAAGGGTCCCAATACAATTAGGAAACTGGCATTCCTCCTCAAAGTCCCTTGATATCCTCAACCAGTCTTCCATCCTGGGCTCGGGCATGACGAGCTGATGTAGTCTCGTCCAGATTTCAATACATGTCGACCTGACTATGCCAGAAATGGTAGATCTTCCAATGAGAAACTCATGGTGGAGGGCGGCATAAGACAGGCCAGTGGACAGGAAGCTGAAGAACAACAGAAAAGGAACATTTTAGAATGCACAAATTACAAAAAAAACAGGTACATACATACCAAACTTGTTAGTGATTCAGATCTACTAACATACACATATTTGGTTGCACAATTACTAAGTGATATTCAGTACATATTACACATAACATTCTGTTCTGTTAGTTGAAACATATGTGGACTAAGATGAGGGCATTAAACTTAGTCCAAGAAGCCAAAAATACATACTTTGGCCAACACATTATGAACATAGAGAATGTGGTTGTGGAGTACATACCGTATTGTGAGTAGAAGTCGCTCCTCTGCAGCTATAGCTTTGCGCATCCTTGTGTCCTGAAAGGTTATCCCAGGGCGCACTGTCTCCAAGAGTCGATCAAATGTTTCAAGGCTCATGCGACAGTATTGGTAGAATTTTACAGGATGCTCCCGCATAGAAAAATAGAGGCGGTGAAAATGACCTCTTGTGAGTTGTTGCCTTAAAAGTGGATAGACCCACATGCGTCTCCTCCTCCGCGGATCCACTATCACTGGGTATGGTTGGCCAAAGCGGTGTGACAAAAGCCAGTTGAAGAGAACCTGCTCAGTTGTGTTGAAACTCAGACTGTTTGCCATGTAGCACATACAACAGCAACACACCTAGTGAAGGCAAGGTCACAAATGGCCAGAATGGAGGCAGCCACCTGTTCCTGAGGCAATAAATAGGGTGCAGGCTAATGATTTAAATAGTTAGCAGGCCTCAAAACCGTTAAATGTCCATTTTGCAAGCCTGCGAGAAAATCTCGCCATACGGATTGCATACGGATGCCATACGGATTACATACGGATGCAGACATGCGCAAAATACGCGACCTCACCTTGCTTACGGATGACATACGGAGCACTATTTATGGGTCATTCATCCGTATTACGCCTGTAAACTACGGACCGTATTTTGCGTCGGTTAGTGTGACCCCGGCCTCAGAAGCAAAAACGCAGCATTTGAGCAAGTCCTTAAAGAGTTGGCCACTATTAGGCCGGGGTTACACTTGAAAAAACTTGCACCTCAATAACCGGCACTGCCTCTGGCACTCGGGACTGGAGTGTGCGGCTGCATATATTTCTACACTCCGAGTGTTGGCGGCAGTGCCGGGTATTGATGCAAGAGACTCGCGTGAGTTTCTCGCATTGCAGGCTCAAGTGTGACCCCGGTCTTAGACAACCATGTTTGGCCCAATAAAATAAAAAAGCTTCTACTCCCCTCCTATGCCAGCTCTGTTCCTGCAGTGTCGGCACTTGCGTGCGGTAATTATGTCATGTGAGCCCTGAGCCCAATCAGCGCTGACGTCACTGCCTCTTCCTTCAGACGCATCAGTAATTAAGAGGAAGTGAGAGCTGCGACTGATCACTCGCCTCTTCTTGATTACATGTACGTCTGAAGGGGGACAGTGACGCCAGCACTGATTGGGCGCCAGGCTCGTGTGTCATAACAACCGCACGAGAGCCCAGGGAATGAGAGTGCCAACACCGCTGGAACAGCGCTGGCACCTGATGTGAGTATTAACTTTATTTTATTGGGGCCAAACATGGGGAATGAGAATGGGTTGTCCTGGTAGTGGATTTAATCATTGCCTCCATTCTCCAGAAACTGAAGTTTAATCAAATATGTTATTTATGGTGCTCAGTGCACCCTTGGTGCTGGCTTGCCTGAGTTTTCACTGTAGACAGTGCTTATTTCCGGAAACTCCACACTGTCAATCACTATTTATATATTTTATTATTAATGATTCTTTGTTTATATAGCGCCATCATATGCCGCAGCACTTTACAGACATTATTATCTCTGTTCCCATTGGGGCTCACAATCTAAATTCCCCATCACTGTCTTTGGAGGGTAGGCGGATACTTGAGAAACCGGAAAAAACCCACGCAAACACGGGGAGAACATACAAACTCATTGCAGATGTTGTGATACAGAAACCCATGGGTAGAAGGGCCAGTGAGCCTGTTGGCCACACCAATGGTGCACTGAGCACCTTAATTATCATATCTGATTTAACTTCAGTTTCTGCAGAAGAGAAGCAATGATTAGAAAATATTCACACATTTCTGAAAACAGGTTGGGATGTTAAAGAGAAAATATATTAAAAAAAGTAAAAAAAAAAAAATCCGCACAACACAAAAACATGATTTAAACTGGAGGTAATTTTGTTATCCTACTTTCCCTTTCAGTGCGCTTTCCGCTATGAAAGTGACAAACAGAATGAATAACAACACTTGACTGTATGACTGTATTTAGTTCTGTTGCTTATGTAGCACCAACCTATTCCACCATGAGCGCACACACCTCCGTGAAGGTTGTCGTTCTTGGTTTAATTTGGTCTCAGGACCCAAGCCCCCCCTGAAGGCAACAGTATTTCAAATTGACTTATTGTTCACTATTTCAAGCCTAATTCATTTTAAAATATAAAAATATAGTATTTTTAAATATAATTTTACCATTCCCCTCACTTGACCAGAAATGTTGCAGCTAAGATCTGATGCAATTGTCTGGGACTATGAAAAATTATTTTCTCAACTTCCCCTAAATTTAAAATAACTGTGCTGTTTAAATCTATGTTACATTGCATTTGATATTGAATAAAACATTACTGTAGTCTAAAGGTCTCAATGGAGGGCAGATGACCAGCAATGAGTGGGCTGAATATTAAAGTCAGGTTGTAATTATTATTTTTTTCTTGAAAACTAAGGGAATTTTGAAAAAACATTTAAAAGACAAGACTATTCATTTAAGATTACTTCTAGATAGTCCTCACTAAATGTGGTACTACCTGCCACTCATTATGGGTCCACCAGAGCAAAAGGTTCTTTTTATGAGTAGCGCCAAAATCTTGCTTGTGGAGGTATCTCTTTCTTTTCTTGATATATCTTAAAGCCCAGGGTGGCCACAAATTTATTGTGACCAGACCACTAGCAACTGCGTACCAAGTGCATCGGGTGTCATTGAGAAGCAGTACTGTCTACTTGATTTGTATCCTGAAGCTGAAGTGCGGAAGCCTTGTTGCGGCAAGTACAATGAAGTCATTTCACCTGAATGTGCCATCCATGCAGACCGGACAGACTACAACCCTGTTGATTATTGAGGTAGATGTAACGAGAACGCTGAGACCCATGATTAACTGCAGTGGTCAAATGCTGTAGACGTGACATCTTCGCTAAAGCCATGTCTATAAAGAAGAGCGAGAGAGCAGTGGGGTGGCAGCTCAGGAGCTAAAGGAAAGAAGGGGCCGGATCCATACTTGTAGGCAGAGGCCCATGTGACGGGGATTGGGCCAGGAGAAGAAGATAAAGTTTGAATAAGGGCTATGGGATTGGATCAAGAAGGGTTTGGAGGGGGCAGTAAAAGTGGTGCATAAAAGAAAAAGTGCTGGAAATGGGGCCATTCTTGTGAGGATATGAGTAATACGTGTACCACCCACCCACCTTCTTTTTTCAGGGAATTGGGGGATTTATTATGAAGATGTATGGCTTGGGCTTACGTTGAAAGTCAAAATCTTTACTGTGAGTCAAAGTGGCTGGGGCGGTGGGGGGGTTCCTTGGGGTTGGTAGAATTTATTATTAAGGGGAATTTACAGAGATGGTTCCCTTCAGGATGGAATTACTGATCTGCTGATCTGGCACTTAGTGGGGCACTGGATGGGGGTGTACCCTGGGAGCCAGTGGTTGTATTTTTTTACCACTGATGGTGGTGTGGTGCCCACGAGCGTGGTTATACGGCTGGGGGTAAAATAATTCTATTGAAAAATACTTTCTTCTACATGTGACAGATCTTGTAGCCCCCAGGACCTTCCCCAATTCTTTGATTGGCTATTGTTGTTTGTTAATAAATGGCCGTTGTGGCCAATTCTATCCAAAAAGAAAGTCTCCTGTGCATCATTATTAGGCCGAGATCACACATGCGAGAAACTGACGAGTCTCGGATCTTAATACTCTTTACTGCCTCCGGCACTCGGGAGCGGAGCATCCGGCTGTATGTATTTCTATGCAGCCGCACGCTCTGCTCCCGAGTGTCGGTGGCAGTGCCGGGTATTAAGATGCAAGACTCGTCCAAGTTTCTCGCATGTGTGATCCTGGCCTTATAAGTTAAGTAGTATGGGAGACTGGGCGGAGGGAAGAAAATTAATTAATATAGAGGATGGTTTCAGTGGAGCGATTTGGGCCATACACTGTCATGTAGATTTTGCCATTTTCAAACATATCAAGCCTTTGAGCCATTTCAATTTGAAACCAGTAAGTCCCTATAAGATCAGTGATTGAGTCGTCGGCATGGCTGATACATCTGTGTATGCTTTCAATAGGGGCACTTCACATTCAATCCTGCTAACATGAATCTGCCGCAGCAATGAAGAATGAAATGAGCTTAACTCCTGAAAAAATATTGTACATTTTTGCACATAATGGAAAACGTCCTGATCACGTCTGCCTTTTACGTTAATTATAACACTGGTCAACAGCATTTTTGGTGCCAAAGATATTTCATCGAATTTAGGGTATTTTTGGGGTGCTGATTCTGAATATGTCATCAGTTTTGCCAGATTGGCTCAAGTTTTTGAGATTTTTGGTATCTTATTTATAGCACTTGTTGGTAAATGCGACGCATCATCTCATTAATTTCTTTGGATTAGTACTTGAACTGAGCAGTTCTCAATATAGTTTTGTGTTAATTAGTGTTCTAAAAGTTTGTTCATAGCTTGATTTTTGCACTAACTTTATGTTGTTGTCTGTTTTCCAGTGAAAAGCATGAACTCATCATGAAGAAGTTGTCTTAACGATCCAGACTCATTCTGTTACATTTGTGGTGAATACACACTGCCAAAACATAGAAGAAACATAACAGACTTCGTAAAAAAAGTGTATTTTGCCTATTTTGGGGTTATGCTTGGGGACCAAGACAAGTTTTGGGCACCACACATAGTGTGCAAAGCATGTATCGAATTATTACGAAAATGGAGCAAAGGACAAAGAAAAAGCTTCAAATTTGGTGTTCCAATGGTGTGGAGAGAGCCAAAAAATCATCATGATGACTGTTATTTATGGTAAACACAGGTACAGGCACATCTTCACAATGAGGGACAGGCCTTCTTGCAGATTCCATGTTACTCCCATTTTCGTTTCTTATGCTTATTGAATCCTTGCACTTGCACTGCACAGAAATAACAGTCATCATGATGATTTTTTGGCTCTCTCCACACCATTGGAACACCAAATTTGAAGCTTTTTCTTTGTCCTTTGCTCCATTTTCGTAATAATTCGATACATGCTTTGCACACTATGTGTGGTGCCCAAAACTTGTCTTGGTCCCCAAGCATAACCCCAAAATAGGCAAAATACACTTTTTTTACGAAGTCTGTTATGTTTCTTCTATGTTTTGGCAGTGTATATTCACCACAAATGTAACAGAATGAGTCTGGATCGTTAAGACAACTTCTTCATGATGAGTTCATGCTTTTCACTGGAAAACAGACAACAACATAAAGTTAGTGCAAAAATCAAGCTATGAACAAACTTTTAGAACACTAATTAACACAAAACTATATTGAGAACTGCTCAGTTCAAGTACTAATCCAAAGAAATTAATGAGATGATGCGTCGCATTTACCAACAAGTGCTATAAATAAGATACCAAAAATCTCAAAAACTTGAGCCAATCTGGCAAAACTGATGACATATTCAGAATCAGCACCCCAAAAATACCCCAAATTCATTAAAATATTTTGGACACCAGAAAAAAAAATTTTTTTCGTTGACCTGTGTAATACAAGGACACAAGCTTACTGCTCCGATACATAGAAATGCTGTGTAAATTGTACCTTTGTGAATTCGGCGTAGATCGGAGCTGGCAAACATCCACTTAAGCGCCCTTGTTGCAGATTAATAATAGGTCCAGTTCAGCTTAACATTCTTTGGCTTATTTTCTATTGAAGAGCATAATTTTAGCCTTGAGGAATAGATGCTGACTCGTCATTATATATTACTATTTATTTCACAGCAGGAAACTGCTAATGTCTTAGAGTTGATCTTCTTTGCTAATGAATAGTGTTTACTTGCTCTTAAATGGGCAATAAAATAAATATTGGCATGTTTATAGCATACGAAGAGTTGGCCGTACATGGATCATTCCACTTATTTAAATTATTTCTCATTTCCGTAATAGGCATTCTGTTTTAGATGTACAATGAATGATCCTGTCAAGTAGCCTAGAAGCTGTATGATTGGGCGTAACATACATGGAAAAATTTTTTTTGATTGGGTAGAATACATCTATAATATAACCGGGGGAGCGTCCCTCTGTCTGAAGCCTCTATAGACTGCGCAAGCGCGACGCGCCTGTGCAGTCTGGCTCCAGACAGAGTGAGGCAGCCAGCGGTGAGGAGTGTATATGGCGCTGGAGATGGCGGTACCGTACACACTGCATACCGCCATGTCTGACGCCATACATACATACATACATACATACTTACCTGTCCGGGAGGAGCGTTCCTGTGGCGCTGCTCTTCGCTCGGAGACCAGGGCTGGAGGGTGGCCGGAATCATGCTGTGCATGCACGATCCGGCGCCATTTTACTGAAGACACACTTGCAGTGTGTCTTCAGCAATATGGCGCCGGACAGCGCTATGGGCATGCGTGATTCCGGCCGCATTCCTGCCCCGGCCTCCAGCAGAACAGCAGCACAGGAGAGAAGGGTGAGTATAATTTTTTTTTTTTTTGTACTTTTAATAGGAGTGAGGGGCCATGCAAACCACGATAGGGAGGTGAGAGGACCATGTATACCAACCAAGATAGGGGGGTGAGGGGGCCATGCATACCAGGATTGGGGGGTGAGGGGACCATGCATGCCAGGATTGGGGATGAGAGGACTATGCATACCAGGATAGGAATGAGGGGTGCCATGATGCACACCAGGATAGGAGGGGGGCAGCACATAGCAGGATAGGAGACCATATACCAATAAAAATGCTCGCCACCCGGGAGTAGAACGGGTTCATAGCTAGTAAAATATAAAAGTTTATAGCCAGTAAAAGTAGTGGCTGGGAACAATCTGTGTGAGGGCTCATGCCCATGTCTGTGTAAACTGGTCCTATCTTGGACCGTAATGAACGGACTGGCCGCTAGTCTCCCAACCTCAGAGGCTGTCATGCTCAAGTTGGGAGAGCCACTGCCAGTTGGTGCTTTAGAGGTCTGATTGTACACGTATGTATGAGCCCTTGGAGTAGGTTCACATACTTTTGCTGCAAATTTTGTTATGGAAAATTCTGCAACTATTCAATTGATCTAAAACAAGGCCATTCACATGAATAGATCCAGGGTTTAGAGCAGTTATAGTCTGTGACATCCGAATGTTTTAATAATCCATATGCACAGGAGCTGCTCTTGAAGTCAGTTCTATAAAATGGTAATGATACAGAATTATGCATATCGGAGGTAGATCGGTTTCTTCTTAGAGTCGAGGCAACTAAAGACAGTTTTGCCAAATATCCATCTCCAACTCCAAATGCAATCTAGCTGTTTGGTTAAATAAATGGAGATTTTTGGAATGTAATGAACATAGTTGATCTCTGACACTTAAAGAGAACATGACAGCTTCACTAGCTCCCTAAACCGTCACCAAGTGTGAATAATAACCTTTCCCTGCCTTCTAACAAGTCTCCTTTCCGTGGCTTAGCGAATGCTGATTTAATATAAAATCAATTTTGAACCTGTCCTCGCGCTATGCAAATTAGTGGTTGACTAGTCAATGGGGGTGGGGGGGAAAGGTGTTGATTACCTAGTACAAATCCTCCCTCCAATTATGTAACCACACCCCTGTAGGCGTGAGTAACATGGCTTGCAAAAGCATCACCACCGTCAGCTCTTTGCAAATATCCTGCATGTGCGTAATGTTGTCCATTCCTGTGGCCCTTCGTTGTGACCCTAATACTGTCCTCATGTCTGGTGCTGGTGTACAGGGACTTAATCTCACCTGTCACCAGCATCATATCGTCCTCTAATTGTAAACCGTCCACCCGCCTCAACAACTCCCCCGTGTATTTCAGAAATGATGGCAACCCCTCCACTAGTGGCTGTAGTTTGGAGTCTATCCACCTGTTCACATACTCCAGATAGTTGCCACTCCCAGATATGATTGGGCGGCCAGGGGGCGTCTGCCTATCCTTATGGACCTTTGGAAGTAAATAAAAGGTTGGGATAGTTGGTTCTGACACGATTAAGGCAGTACCCAACTCCTTAGAGTTACTTCCCGCCTCTTTGGCCTTGTTGATAATGGTATGTAGCTGTAAGGAATAGGTGGACAAGGGGTTAAACGTAAGTTTTTTGTAGCAGATTTTATTAAGTTGGCGAAAGTCTTCTCTCTCATAGAATGCCTTTGGCCACACTACATACCCCTTGTCCGCCTATTCCTTACAGCTACATACCATTATTAAATTGAGTCCCTGTACACCAGCATCAGACATGAGGACGGTATTAGGGCCACAATGTTTTTTCTCGGTATGTCCAACTTACCTGGGGAGATCAGGGAACTAATTATTGAGCTATTGCGTTTTACATTGACACATAATTTTTGCTTTCAAGGGGTCTTTCTTCCTGCAGCTCCAGGGAACAGCTATGGGGGCGTCTTTTGCCCCTGCTTATGCTAACCTGTTCCTTGGGGTGTGGAGGAGAGACCTCTCCCTGCCGGATCAGTCGTCGCCGATGTGCCGCGTCCTCTCTTGGACGCGGTACATCGACGACATTTTACTGATCTGGCAGGGGTCCAGTGAGGACCTTCAGGTTTTCATGATATCTCTAAACAATGAATTAAATATTTATATTACTTATAAATATTATTCAGTATCCATAGATTTTTTGGACATAGTCCTAAAGAAGAACAACAAAGGTGAAATACAAATCGATATTTTTCATAAGCCAACCGCCAACATGTTACTGCATACATCCTCCTCCCATCCAGGTCACATGATACAATCTGTCCCCACCGGACAATTTCTGCGATTGCGCAGATTATGTTCCACCGATGAAGATTTCTTTAGGCAGGCAGATGATCTAAGAGAGCTGTTGCTGGAACGTGGTTTCAGTAACCGTATGATTAAAAAGGCATTTAATAAGGCCAAGTATTCTTCAAGAGATACACTTCTATATGGGACTAGGCCTAATAAGGAATCAGGTAATGTAAGGTTTGTAACCAACTTTCGTCCACATTTTCCTCGGATGAGGAAAATCATTAATAAATCTTGGCATATATTGAAAGCAGACGCAGTTCTGTCAAGGCTCCTGCCAGAGAGAGCAACTATTGCGGCCAGGAGGTCAAGAAATTTACGAGATAGACTAGTTCGGAGTCACTATGTTGGTGAGCCAGTGGTTACTTTTTTCGACCAAATGGCGGGACGATACGGTAGTACCTCTTGTGGCCATTGTGTTGCCTGCCCGAACATGGATTGCACCAATACTTTTGTCAATCAAGATGGATCTCATGAGTTCAAAATAAAGAAATGCATACTAGCAAAAATGTGATATATTATGTTGTCTGCCTGTGTAATATGATCTACATGGGCATGACCACCAGACAACTTAAGATACGCGTGCGCGAACATGTGTTGGGCATCGAGGCAGCAGCGGCCACCGAGGATGTAACATCATTAAAGACTATTCCCCGCCACTTCAAGAGATGCCAGGGCTCTGATGGCAGCCTTCTCAGGGTCAGGGGCATCAACATGATAGAAGTGGGCATTCGTGGTGATGGGATTTCTAGGAAGTTAGCCCAGCTTGAGTCCAAGTGGATGTGGACACTTGGTTCGGTCCATCCATCTGGACTCAATAAAAACATCAGTTATGCCCCATTTTTGTAATCACCGTTCTGTATTATAGATGGCACAGATGTAATGTGGGTTCTCATTTTAACATTTTATATATTTTTAGATTTTTTATTTTGTCCTGCAAACGTGAGGATGGATAAAGAGAGTGACATATCAATTGGTGGATATCGAATATAATATC
The DNA here is from genome assembly GCF_039654945.1 of Dendrobates tinctorius. Classification (NCBI taxonomy): domain Eukaryota; kingdom Metazoa; phylum Chordata; class Amphibia; order Anura; family Dendrobatidae; genus Dendrobates; species Dendrobates tinctorius. The sequence continues at coordinate 27,636,853 of NW_027361738.1, forward strand.
TGGCCCACTGTGAGTGGTCGTAAAAAGACAAGAAACGAAGAATTTAATAACAATTGTTTTCTTATTGTACTATGTCCACCGTAGGGTGTATATCTCCACTAATGGTTTAAAATGGATTGATGCATAATTGTATTAATATATATGTGGGTTATCGCTATTATACAGTATAATGTTCTTGTCATATAGCAATTAATACTTTGGAGATGGACACATATGTATATATGCTATTGTGTTTCTGTGTTATTATATACCCTATATATTTTGTATGTATGTATTGTCGCTCGATTTATCCTCCCGTCTATTCTTATTATTATATGTGATGTATATGTGCATGAGTAACACTTCCGCTCTAGCACGCGCCTGTCTCACTGACATCGCTGCCCCCGCCTGCTCTCGGCATCTCTACACAGTGGTGTGACCCGCCCCGGCCACTCCTACTGTGTGACGTCGACGCAGGCTGGCGTCGCGGTTACCTCGGCGGCGGAGCGTGTCCTTTCTGGGCCAGGAGTACTAGTTCCGGTAACGCCTTTTATTGCCTGGCGTCCGGGTGAACTATAAAAAGATGCCGGTTAGTACTCCGGCCAGGCCCCTTTGAAAAAGGCAGGTCAGAAACGCGCGTCAGGGCGGACGTGCTCTCTGGGCACTACAGCAAGGTCCTGACCACCACCCACCAGTAATTATTACAATTTATTGGGCAATGTCCCTTGCTATTATAGCGGCCAGCATAGCAGATATAATAATCGGTGTGTAATTTTGGGCAGTCGGGACTTGTGGTCTTTGCATATGCATATATATGCTGCTATAAATTATAGGCTTAAGCGTTATTCTATTGTGGTTATGTGACATGGTAATTGATTTGCTACTTGTGGTCTAAACCATTTATAGAGCTCTAAGCAGAGACCACTATTTGAAACTTATATATTTGGCTACATTTTGTTGCAAATATACCATATGCCTGGATGTGAGCGTCATCTTATGTGTAACCGCACTATACATGTGTTTTTCTATTTCCCCTTGTTTCCCCAATTGGTGTTATGTATCTTTTTAAAAATATTTTTCTCTAATAAAATTTCCATGAATTTTTTGTAAAATTTGCCTTTTGATCATCGTTTCATGTTTTGATCCGTTATGGTAGTTGAAGATAGGCGTTATAATCCTTCTGAACACATGGCGTGTATGAGTTACAGCTAATTATTGATACCATGTGTTTCTGTCATACTTGGTGGATTTGTCTGAGTGAGGAACTGAGTAACCAGTACCAGAGCTGGGAGATCTTAGTCGTGTGAGCAGGGCTAGGACTGAGAGAGACGGCCAGGCCACATAAGAGGGTCTCTTTCTCGGATGCATTATCCTGTGAAGTGTGCTAGCTTAAAAATCTCTATGTACAACCTCTTTATAGCATGTGGTGGGTTCCTGCTGTCAATTGTTTGGTTTCCCACTTTTTAGTAACCTTGTCTGTCTTTTTGGTTCTTGTTTTGTCAATAAAATTTTGTATTTTTTTTATTATGATTGGTTCCTGTGTACATTTTTTCTGATTCTACCATATTGTACTGAACCCCATATATGTCCATTTTTGTTTGCCACTTTATCATTATTTCTTACATATTGTATTTGATGTATTTTGATTTGATGCCCTAATTATTGACCCAACTCCCCCATATAGGAGAAGTGATAACGTATTGATTGGTGGGGGTCTGACTTCTTGGAATGTGGAACTTTTTATTTCCATTAGACTGGAGTGTCATGTCCGACTTCACCACTGATCCATTAATTCCCTCAGTGGCTGCACTTGTCTTTTTTCTGGAAGCCCCAAAGAGAATGAATGGAGCTGCGGTCAGATATCCCACCTGCCCCTGGATTTTAAAATGGGGATAAGTCTCCTATCAAAGATAAAACTTGCAGTGCAGTTTCTAATGGTCGGACCTAAGTGATCACCTATCCTGTGGAGCCCATGGATCGGTGATAACTTGTTTTAACCAAAGAACCCCATTAATGTAAGCTACCGTAATTCTACATCCCAGTTATGGGAGTGCACAGTAGATGTGCAGGAGCTGTGGGTATTTTATAGCCGATGCTCCACTATAATGGGGATAACGACTGACAGATATTTGCATATAGCTGTAGGATGTACCCCTAGAGTCCATTCCCCTGGTGGGCCCCAGACACCCCAGTCCGACCCTATAGATGTGTATGGGAGCTCATGATCTCATCGGATGTACCCTTAACATACTGTGATTATTTTCTCATGCCGAATTGATATGAGAAACTAATCACATAGTATAACATTGGGCAGAGAGCTATCCGATAAAACATCAGATAGTACTCGGCCTTGTTATATGGTCATGTGAACCAGCTCTAATTGTCCAACTCCTGATTTTGGTTTACAAATACTGAGGCAAAATGTGACCAAATACTGAACGTGTGAATGTGGCCTTAAGATTAATTTTATATGAATTCATCAATCTGCTAAGCCACAGAAAAGGACTTGTTAGAATGCAGGGAAAGGTTGCTATATATACATGATGCAGGTTTAGAGAAGCTCGGGCAGCTGTCGGGTCCCCTATATGGCAGCTAGCGCTCACTAAGCAACATTTACATTATTTTTCAGACCCCCTAGGCATGCAGGCTTCAGCACCACTACATATACAGGATCATCCTAAATCTAGAGCAGAAAACGTATTCAAATTTTAGAATTGAAAATAATTCCACAAAAAGAATCACATTTGATTTTAAAAGTAGCAAAAACGTTTTAAAAAGTGATTTCAAATGTTTGAAATGCTCCGAAAACTTCCGCAGCATGTGGCAGATTCCCAGATCTGCGATCCTTTGCTACATAGCGGTTTGCTTTTCTTTTTTTTTTTTTTTTTTTTTACATGTCAGCGGAAGCAGTAGCACTAATGGTTAAAAGTGACTTGAGGAACACGGACGCCCAGACGTAGAGCGCTCGCCTTTGAATGTAGACACAGTTTTGTCTGTAAAGATTACAAGCCATGACCGATTATCACCGCCAGACGTCAAACTGGGTTAATCTCTTCTTTTCCTCAGTGATTCTGTAATGAGAAGGCTGCACCTTTTTTCACCCCGATGTGGCACTCTGTCCTTACAAAATCTGCCTTATTTTTTTTTTATAATAATTCCTTTGTCTACAGCTCAGATCTTGTCCTATAGCTTTTCCACCTCTTTGATTGACATTTCCGTAGGATTCCTTGTTTTGTAAAGCAATCCGTAACTCGCCGGGCAGGAGTCAGAAAATGTAGCACATGTGACACACTGTTAATTATTGACAAGCTCTTTCTGATCCACACTGCATGCTTTAGCTGATCTTTCCACAAAGAGACATTAAAAATATACTGTGTTACATGCAATACAGGAGCCAGCTCATATCTCACTGCACACAATTATGTGTAAAGTAACGTTGATTGTTTCCACATTCTATGATTTTCTTTTTCTCGGTAGTATAATTTTTAGAATTTTGGGATGTTTTTATACTTTAGATATTTCCTTGTGATGATCTGATATCACCAAGCTATGCTCACAAGTGGTGGCAGTGATGTGACATAATGCTATCAGTTATATTTCACGTGGGTTTTATATGCAGATTTCTAAACTAAAATTCACAGCATTTCTGCATGTAAAATCCATGCATATTTCTCACAATTATTCATTCGTGGTTTTCTTTTTTTTTTCTTTTTGTTGTGTAAACACAACAAAACAGTGTCAGACCAGTGGATAAACCTCATGATCTTGTAGATTGTAAGCTTGCGAGCAGGGACCTGACTCCTAATGTCACTGTTTAAATTGTCTTAACGTGTATTGAATTTATTGTCTGTACATGTCCCCGCTTAATTGTAAAGTGCTGCGGAATATGTTGGCGCTATATTAATAAAAATTATTATTATTTAGGACCCCATTGAAAGGAGTGGGTAAACTACACCAGAATGGCGAATTTCTACAAAATGAATTTGACAAGATGCTGATATGTTAATTACACATTATACCAGGTCATGCAGTTTGTTGACTTGCAAATATTCAATTATATACTAAATTAATTAGAAATTCAAGATGTCTCTGAGGGTTCAGTGATAGTCAATGGAGCAGATCCGTGTTCTTCTAACTGGGGTTGTGGTCCCCTAAGCTGACATCCTGTAGTGTGTTACTGGCTGTAGTGTGTTGTTGGCAGTGGGGCTAATCATCTGTTCAGCCGGCATGATCCAGAAAGCCGGGTTCCCTCTGCAGCTTTTTCGGTAAGCACTATAGCTTGCTAAATAAAAGGGAACCTGAACAAATTCGCTCAATTCTAGTTGTGAACTATTAAAAGGGGCTATGCTTCTGTAACAATATACATCCAGGCATTCAATATGTCCAGAGATCCAAGGAAACAGACTACCAAAACTACAGCCAGGAACACACTACAGGATGTCAGCTAAGGGGACCACGACCCCAGCTAGAAGAACACAGATCTGCTCCACTGACTATCACTAAACCCTCAGACACATCTTGAAGAATCCAGTTGAGACAATTAGGTTACCTGGCCACATACTGTTCTCAGCTTTCTAAGTTTGTTTTTACCTCCTCTCTGTGAATGCCCCCCAAAAGCAGGGTGCTGCTGGTGGGGTTTGTCGGCCCTGGAATCGGCTTTAATCCCGGCAAGTCAGCGGAAAGGTGAGATTGTAATTTCCACCATCTTGGGTATTTGCTGGGACTGTTCTATACGTTATTGTTTGTTGCTGGATCAATAAAGTATTGCTACACTGGTTTACCATCACCCTGTGTTTGAGTAGTATTATGCTCACAGTAAAAGAAGAGCAGACGTTCAGTGGGATAATCTCTGGTCCATACGGTGTCGAGCCAGCTTACTAGAGTGCCCACTGACACCCGAGTCTCCAGAAAGGCTTTAGTGCAAAGCTATGAAAAAATGATAAGGAGGGTCATCTAGTCATCCATAAACTATTGAATGCAACAACTGGCAGGCCTCATTCAAATATTTTGAAAGGGTAGTTGATGTACTCCTGCACTTATAAAAGCCTTTCACAAAGTGCAAAGCAACGAGAAAATGGTAAGGAGGGTAATACAGTAATCCTCTACAGGTGTCCGCTTCTTCTCCTTTCTCAGAAGGTTGTGCTGACTGTCTCCACTGGCTTTCTGGAACCCGACTCCCAGGTGCCTGGGCAGTAAGTGAAACATTTTGGAACACTGTTTTGGTGCGTTATATATCACAGAAATGTAACACAAAGCACGCAATACTCTATGGTTAACAAATTCAATCCAGAACATTTTTAATGCTTTTTTGGAGAGTTATATACCACTGAAATGTAACACAAAGCTCGTAATACTCTACAGATGATGATATTGTCAATTTTTTCACCCCCAAAAAAGGAATGTGGTCACATGCAGCAGCTATACATTTAGCAATGGACTGCAATGCCGAGAGGCTGTATTCAGCCACTCTCCTTGCACCTGCAACTTTACCTAGACTAAATGGAGAATGTATCTGATACAAACAGCAAAGCACAAGATTAGCCCTTAGAAGGACTGTTGGTATGATGATTCAGCATCAGCACCCGTATCAACACTAGAGGACTCTGATTAGTTAAACTGTGCACACATATGTCTGGATAACTGCTCTACCTCCAACTAGAACTGTACCTGAGCTGTGCAATGGTGTCAGTGAGCTGAGCATGACAGCACTTGCCTTTTATAACCTCTGATGAGGTAATGCAGCCAGCCAATCACAGTAATGCCCACTACCAAGATGGCTATGACATTTCAGTGACTGGCATTCAATCCCCGTATTCTTATTGCCTGTGTAACATATGCCAAGCATGTGGGGCAGGAATTCAAGCTTCACATCCGAGCACCAGCCAATGTCCGTCGAGTGCAGAGCACCCAGATACTCGAGTGATATCAGTATGTTCGCTCATCCCTATTCAGCATATGATATTTATAAAGAGTACTATGGTGTATACCTGCTTGTTGGCTGCTAACCATATTGATTCCTTAATCCACTCTAATATAGTTCTTGTAACTCAAACTATATATCCCATAATGCCTCTATGTCACGTGCACCGTCCTTAGTGACACGGCCAGCAGGCTGGTAACTGATACAACAGGACACGGCACGTGTAATTGTCCTATGTGACGCGGCCCGCAGGCCGGTAACTAATACAATAAGACAAGGGAATAGGGAAAACCTTGGTAACAATAACAATGGTGGCCCTGCGATAGGGAACGGGGAAGTGGAGACCTCCTGCACCCCCTGAGTCAGTGTCTCTACACTCCTAACGTTCCCTAGGCTGGTTCCGCACCAGGCGCCAATCAGGAACCTAAAAACCCTGACTCGCCCTGCACCTAAACCCTCACTAGGGAATTGGTCGGTGCAGAAACTAATCCCACCACTGCACTAAACACACATAAGGAAAAGTGACAAAACAGGGGAACACCACTTAGCTTTGCTCTGTTGCTTACTTTCCCAGCAACAGAGCCCACCACCTGCGTGCATCTTTTCCTCCACTGAGTCCAACATCTGGGTGCACTGTCCAGCAACGGAGTCCAGCACCTGAGTGCAGCTGTCTAGCAACGGGGTTCAGCACCTGAGTGCAGCTTCAGCAAAAGAGTCCAGCAACTGAGTGCAGCTCTACAACATAGCTGCCACTCCACCAAGCTTTGCAAGAATTCTTCACTGACACCATAGCTGCCACTACACCATGCTTTCCACGAACTCCTCGCTGACACCATAGCTGCCACTCCAGGACTCTGACTGAGTTGTCCTGGACTATTCTCAGCACCATAGTGCAGCCTTGGAGCAAACAGAGTCCACACATGCGTGCAGCTGTTCAGAAACAGAGTCCAGCAAATGAGTCCAGCTTTTCTGCCAAAGAGTCCAACATTTTGAGTCCAGCTTTCCGCAACCGAGTCCAGCATCCCGAGTGCAGCTCTACACCATAGCTGCCACTCCACCAAGCAATGCCAGCCCTCCTTGCAGACACCATAGCTGCTACTCCAGCTCTCTGACTGGGCTGCCCGTTACTATTCTTCAGCTCCATTCTTTACCCAGGCTTGCTTGCAAATGAGAAACTATCACCAACAGTGATTAACACACCTGATACTCTTTTATAGAGCAATCACACCTGTTACATAATCACGTGCACAAACTAAGGTAACCAGAGTGCAATGACCCTAATGGCCACCGGGGGGAAAACTACCCGAAATCATCATAGTGCAATGACCCTAATGGCCACCGGGGGCAAAACCACCTTTGGAACACAGCCAAGGGAAAGAAAAAGGATACTTTGTGCATTTAATCTGTCAGATCCGACCTGGATCATGATACTCTAGATGTGTATAGGGGCAGAGACTAATCACACTTACAAAAGCAAGTGACAGATCAGAAACGTAAAACTGTTGTCCCCTAAAAAGTTTTAATGTACCCTATGTAATATATCTTCAGCATTTCTTCTATGCCTCCTGCTTGTGATCAGTTTCTCACTGTCAGCTATTACAAATACAAAGTGCAGAAGACAAACTGAAGCTGCATTTCAGTAGAATAGTCTAGGAATTCTACTCACAATAGTTTAGAACAGAGGTATCAATCACGTGGCCCGTGGGCTACATGTGGCCCCTATGGCTTCTTCATACAGCCTCAGGCACTGGATCTCTCCGTGATTATCATGGCCCGGGCCAGGGGCCATTGATGCCAGCTCTTCGTTTCAGGTAAATGTGCATCCTTAGAAGCACATTTCATTGAAATGTATTACGATGTAGAGACCATCGATATGCACTGTGTACCAGTACCAGGCACCGGCCAATCAGAGTCTGGCAGTTGATGTCGGCATCCCAGCGCAGGCATCATATGACGTCACTGCCATGCGCCACCTTGGCTGTGCAGCAGGAAGAAGTCTCTTCGCCGAGGAAGCAAGGTCAGATGAGGAGTTTTATATCTAATATATAAAGCTCAAGTGTGTGTATGTGTATATATGTATGTATTTATGTGTGTATGTCCAGGATTGGCATCCGCAGCTACAGTCACAAAATTTGGCACAGTCACACGTCTGGACCCAGAGAGTGTGCTAGGCTATGTTGTGAGGCGAAATTTTAACCCCGCGTGTTCCAATTCACCAAACAATTTTGCCCCTATCTACATATGGGGAAAAAGTGTGTGTGTATCAAGCCCCGCCCCTCATTATGATGTCATAATGGTTGCCATGGCAACGCTGATGTCATCATATGTTGCAAGCCCCGCCACTCACTATGATGTCATAATGGTTGACTATGGGATGGAGGATGTGTGATGGGTATATGGGCACTGGACTAAGGGATGGAGGATGTGTGATGGGTATATGGGCACGGGACTATGGGATGGAGGATGTGTGATGGGTATATGGGCACTGGACTATGGGATGGAGCATATGTATGATGGGTATGTGGAGGCTAGGTCATCTGCCGTAGCAAACCATCACTCTCCTTCTTGGTCAAATAGCCTTTACACAGCCTGGAGGTGTGTTTGGGGTCATTGTCCTGTTTTATATATATACTAGCTGAAGAGCCCGGCGCTGCCCGGGCACAGAGGCGTATCTAGGCTTTCTGGCACTCGGGGCAAGATTTGGTTCGGCGACCCCCCCCCCCCAAGTACATATGCGACTTGCACACTTAGCCATGTACCCACGAGCTGCTCTCCCTAATGCTCTCAATGTTCAGTAAAAAACTGAAAGCAGGAAGAGAAGCTCGTTGTCACAGGACCATAAGTATGAAAATCGCATATGAGTGAAGTGTCCATGTGATGGCACTGGAACCTGCAGAGCTGAATCCTGACATTGCAGCTTCTGAATTCTCACAACGAATGCACTGCACACTTTTAGGATTCTCCCTTGTCGATGTACAGTCATGTCAGCACAAGTATGTGATTTATATACTTCTGGCCACATTCCGACTAGACGTGTCCGGCCTCGCTCCGTTCATTTTCATGGAGTGAGGCCACACATGTCTAGTCAGCATGTGACCGCATGTATGTAAATTACCGGCATGAGAGAATCCTGACAGCGTTCAGTGAGCACTGTGAGAATTCAGAAGTCTGCAGTCACATACAATGTCTGCAGACTCAGCGCAAACCTGGACAACCCCTATAATGCTCCTAACAAATAAAAACATGAGAATTAGTCAGTGTCACAAATAACATTTACACCCAGGTACCTTATAGATGACGTCGTCTCTGCAGTCGTTCTCCTTTTCTTCTTCTTGTCCAGAACCCATGATGAGTTTTCTCATCCACAGCCATCTCTGTAGACTTCCATCTTCTCCGGTCTTCTGCAGCAAATCTCCACACGACGCCCTTAAAGATAGAAGTGTCATTATAATGCTCCTGAATAAAAATATCTGCAATATACTGTCGCCTCACACTATTCCCCTCCCTCCTCATACTGTCTCCTCATATATTTACCCCCTCACTCTCTATACTGTCTGCTCACACATATCCCCGACTCCCCATACTGTGTCCACATACATTCACCCGTTCGCACCCCTTACTGTCTGCACCCAACCCCCATACTGTTTCCTCATACTCTTCATTTTGTGTCCTCAAATCTCCCCACACACATTAAATACCATCCCCACTCCAAATTCCCCATCACTAATCCCCCACACACATTAAGTACCCCCCATCCCCACTCAATAACCCCTCATCCCTACTCCCAAATCCCCCCACACATTATGTACCCCCACTCCAAATCTCCCCACACATTATGTACCCCCACTCCAAATCCCCCCACACATTAACCCCCATCCCCACTCATTAACCCCATCCCCACTCATTAATCCCCCCACTCATTAACCCCCATCCAACCCCCATCTCCACTCATTAACCCCCACAGTCATTAACCCCATCTCCACTCATTAACCCCCCAATCATTAACCCCCATCCCCACATTAACCCCCATCTCCACTCATTAACCCCCCACATTAACCCCCATCACCCCATTAATCCCATCTCCACTCATTAACCCCCATCCCCACATTAATCCCATCTCCACACATTAACCCCCATCCCCACATTAATCCCATCTCCACTCATTAACCCCCATCCCCACATTAATCCCATCTCCACACATTAACCCCCATCCCCACATTAATCCCATCTCCACTCATTAACCCCCACACATTAACCCCCATCTCCACTCATTAACCCCCCACTCATTAACCCCCATCCCCACATTAACCCCCATCTCCACTCATTAACCCCCACACATTAACCCCCATCACCACATTAATCCCATCTCCACTCATTAACCCCCATCCCCACATTAATCCCATCTCCACACATTAACCCCCATCCCCACATTAATCCCATCTCCACTCATTAACCCCCATCCCCACATTAATCCCATCTCCACACACTAACCCCCATCCCCACATTAATCCCATCTCCACTCATTAACCCCCACACATTAACCCCCATCTCCACTCATTAACCCCCCACTCATTAACCCCCATCCCCACATTAACCCCCATCTCCACTCATTAACCCCCACACATTAACCCCCATCTCCACTCATTAACCCCCCACTCATTAACTCCCATCCCCACATTAACCCCCATCTCCACCCATTAACCCCCATCTCCACTCATTAACCCCCTTCCCCACATTAAGCCCCATATCCACTCATTAACCTCCATCCCCACATTAAGCCCCATATCCACTCATTAACCCCCATCTCCACTCATGAACACCCCCATCTCCACCCATTAACCCCCCACTCATTAACCCCCATCTCCACTCATTAACCCCCCAATCATTAACCCCCATCCCCACATTAACCCCCATCTCCACTCATTAACCCCCCACATTAACCCCCATCACCACATTAATCCCATCTCCACTCATTAACCCCCATCCCCACATTAATCCCATCTCCACACATTAACCCCCATCCCCACATTAATCCCATCTCCACTCATTAACCCCCATCCCCACATTAATCCCATCTCCACACATTAACCCCCATCCCCACATTAATCCCATCTCCACTCATTAACCCCCACACATTAACCCCCATCTCCACTCATTAACCCCCCACTCATTAACCCCCATCCCCACATTAACCCCCATCTCCACTCATTAACCCCCCACATTAACCCCCATCACCACATTAATCCCATCTCCACTCATTAACCCCCATCCCCACATTAATCCCATCTCCACACATTAACCCCCATCCCCACATTAATCCCATCTCCACTCATTAACCCCCATCCCCACATTAATCCCATCTCCACACATTAACCCCCATCCCCACATTAATCCCATCTCCACTCATTAACCCCCACACATTAACCCCCATCTCCACTCATTAACCCCCCACTCATTAACCCCCATCCCCACATTAACCCCCATCTCCACTCATTAACCCCCACACATTAACCCCCATCTCCACTCATTAACCCCCCACTCATTAACTCCCATCCCCACATTAACCCCCATCTCCACCCATTAACCCCCATCTCCACTCATTAACCCCCTTCCCCACATTAAGCCCCATATCCACTCATTAACCTCCATCCCCACATTAAGCCCCATATCCACTCATTAACCCCCATCTCCACTCATGAACACCCCCATCTCCACCCATTAACCCCCCACTCATTAACCCCCATCCCCACATTAACCCCCTTCCCCACATTAAGCCCCATATCCACTCATTAACCCCCATCCCCACATTAAGCCCCATCTCCACCCATTAACCCCCCACTCATTAACCCCGATCTCCACTCATTAACCCCCATCCCCACATTAACCCCCTTCTCCACATTAAGCCCCATATCCACTCATTAACCCCCATCCCCACATTAAGCCCCATCTCCACCCATTAACCCCCCACTCATTAACCCCCATCTCCACTCATTAACCCCCATCCCCACATTAACCCCCTTCCCCACATTAAGCCCCATATCCACTCATTAACCCCCATCTCCCATCTTCGGTGGTTCTTCAGCTCCACAGAGGAGCACACTTACCACCAGCATTCGCTCTGGGCGCCGGGGAGTGACGTCAGCAGCGTGATCACATGACCTGATCACTCTGCTGACGTCGCTCTGGCCCGGCGGTCAGAGCTTCAATTGTACTGGCGTCTGTATAGACGCCAGTACAATTGCTGCCTGGGAGTCGGCGCGGCCTCCTTCTCTGTGTCGGCTGTCAGCTTGACAGCCGACACAGAGAACCGCCGACACACAGGACGGGGGGCGGCAGAACGCAGCCGCCGGGGGAGAGACACTGCCGACCGCTGCATTAGGCGGCCGGGCGGCCCGACTGCGCCCCCCTGCTGCCTGCGCCCGGGGCAACTGCCCCGGCTGCCCCCCCCTGGATACGCCACTGCCCGGGCATAGTAACTATGTGGTTAGTTATAGCAAATTATAATTATCCTCCATCCCATAGTCACGTGACCATATACCCATCATACATATCCACATTCCCATAGGCCCGTGCCCATATACCCATTATACATATCCTCCATCCCATAGTCGAGTGCCCATATACCTATCACACATCCTCCATCCCATAGTCGCATGCCCATATAACCATCACACATCCTCCATCCCATAGTCCCATGCCAATATACCCATCATACATATTTGCCATCCCATAGTCGAGTGCCCATATACCCATCACACATCCTTCATCTCATAGTCCCATGCCCATATACCCATCATACATATCCTCCATCCCATAGTCCCGTGCCCATATACCCGTCATACATATCCTCCATCCCTTAGTCCAGTGCCCATATACCCATCACACATCCTCCATCCCATAGTCCCGTGCCCATATACCCGTCATACATATCCTCCATCCCTTAGTCCAGTGCCCATATACCCATCACACATCCTCCATCCCATAGTCAACCATTATGACATCATAGTGAGCGGCGGGGCTTGCAACCTATGATGACATCAGCGTCGCCATGGCAACCTTTATGACATCATAATGAGGGGCAGGGCTTGATACACACACACTTTTTCCCCATTATGTAGATAGGGGCAAAATTGGTGAATTGGAATGCGTGGGGTTAAAATTTCACCTCACAACATAGCCTAGGACACTCCCGGGGTCCAGACGTGTGACTGTGCCAAATTTTGTGGCTGTAGCAGGGACGGTGCGGATGCCAATCCCGGACATACACACACACACACACTTGAGCTTTATATATATATATATATATATATATATATATATATATATATATATATATATATATATGGAGAGCAGCAACATTGCGGACATTTGCTACATGAAGGTGACCAGGATGCGGCCATTACTACAACAAGATGACCAGGGTGGGGACATTGCTACAACAAGGTGACCGGGATGGGGACATTTTCTACAACAAAATGACCAGGAAGGGGACATTGCTGGGACATGGCTATATGAAGGTGACATGGATGGGGACATTGCAGTATGAAGGGAAAAAAGATGGGGACATTGCTACAAGAAGGTGACCAAGATACGGACATTGCTATATGAAGGTGAGCAGCTATAATAATAATAATTTTTATTTATATAGCGCCAACATATTCCGCAGCACTTTACAATTAAGCGGGGACATGTACAGACAATAAATTCAATACAAGTTAAGACAATTCAAACAATGACATTAGGAGTGAGGTCCCTGCTCGCAAGCTTACAATCTACAAGGAAATGGGGAGCTATAAAACTGTAACATAACCTATATAATGAATGGCACTACTTTAAAAAAAACAAAACTCCAAAAATGATCAAAAAGTTGTATGAGAAAAAATGCTATCACTCAAAATGTCATCTCATCCTGCAAACAATGTGGCACGACAAATGAATTTTTTTTTCCTCTGCGGCCCATAACCCAGCCGAATGTGAGCCCTCTGGTTTACAAGTATAGAAGGTCAGTGTGATTCACGGGAGCTAATCATTGTATGGACTCACCTGCTAGAAAACTTCAACCACCGCTATTTTTATCTGTCACTTGTAATGATTACCTTTGTGAACCCAACTGCAAACTCACTATGTCTTGTACATAATGTTACATAAATAAATGCTTGTAAACAGAAGGAATAGTGTTTTGCGAAGAATAATTATCTAGATGACTGGGCTGGGTTTCTACGTTGATTTGGTTCGTTTTCATTCTCTCTAATGGACTTGTAGCATTGACTTCCGTTTGCTTAAAACGCAGTGCTAACAACTGAAAGGTTTCATAATCACTATGAAAAACCGGCAAAAGAAATAAAAATAGAGCTCTTTATACTTAAAAAAAAAAAAAAAAAGATAACTGACAAATAAAATGGAAAGAAAATTATGTTTCGAGCAATGAAGAGATGTTACATAAAACAGAAAGAGATAAAGTCAGTGTATACAGACTAAATAAAGAAACTAAAGGCCACAGCAGGTGGCAGGCTGTAATGTATAGTCATCTTTCAAAACCAACACTAGTGTGAACAAAGTATAATAGAATGTAATAACTAAGATATCATGAAGTGAAATTCTATTCATGCATTTTACCATTAAAAGATATGGTACATTTTATTTTGTACCATTATTTTTCAAAAAATATTGCCACAGCACTGAGAAAATTGAGCTATATTTGCCTAGGTCCCCATTCACATAAAAGACAAAGATGGGCTGATGAACGATGGTACAAAAGTGTTACATTTTTTGGGCCAATTGTGCTGTATACCCTTAGCAGGGGTGGGCAATTAATTTTCGCAGTCTCATAAGAGACCGTGACTGTTGTGGAGAGCTGAACCAATAGGCTGAAACTAATTCTGATCAGCATTAATATTAACATATTAAAAAAATAATTAAAATACAATGAATTATTCTATATTAATATTGGATCACTTAATATTGATCAGGATTAAGTACGCCGACATCTCCCTACATGTAGGAGTCCATGCTTGGGGGCACCCTTGATACTGTATGAGCCACAAATATACATTGTGAACCCCCACATAGCCCCTTGATATACATTATGAGCACCCACATAGACCCCTGTATACAGTGTGGGCACCCACATAACCCTTCTATACACAGGATGAGGCCCCCACATAGCCTCTCTGTATACAGTGTGAGAACCCACATAGCCTCCTATATACAGTATATGCTCCCCACAGAGCCCCTAAAAAACATAGCCGCTCTAGATACAAAATTAGCCCCCCATATAGCCTCCTAGATAGATACTGAGGATGCTCATACTTTATCTATCTATCTATCTATCTATATAGCCTATTATTTCTAAACACTCTTTTGGTGATTACTTTGTATCTCCGTTCATACTCCACCTACACACACAAATGATACACCATTTGAAAGGTAAACTTGCCCCCTTCAACAAGAAAATAGCCAAACAAGCCACACATCCACGATTTGATCACAAAATACAGTTTAAACATTAATTTTTATAAACCTGCAGTAAGGAAAAATGACCTGCAGGTGGCACCACAGTACCCCAAAGCACACTACCACAAAGCTGCTTACAGACATCACAAACAAATCCAAACATTTGCCGTGGAGGCTTTCCAGCTTGCCGAACTGCTTGCCTAGCCTATTTTAGCCAAATTGGAGGATTGCACACTTCACTGCAGCTGAGGCACATATGCAAACACACTTGTATACATGCTCTGCTTTTTCGGTGATTACTTCGCCCCACACACACAAATGATACACCATTTGAAAGGTAAACTTGCTGCCTTCAGCTTCAAGAAAAGAGCCAAACAAACCACACATTCATGATTGTATCATTAAATACAGTTTAAACATTCATTTTCATAAACCTGCAGAAAGAAACAATGACCTGCAGGTGGCACCTCAACCGGAAGACATTTTTTGGCCTCTACTTATCAAAACAATTTATTGTATTACCAATCTACATATATAAATACCTGTCTGTGTTCATCATCTCATGGAACATATTTACATTTGACCAGCTTGCTTTTTCTGAAATTGCCTTCACCCCCGACGACCAATGTGTCAAAATTTTGCACGGGCCAACTAGTATATATACTGTATATTCAAACACATATGGAAAAAAAATACACCACATACTCGCCTTGCTCCCATTACCCCGGCACTCTGCTCCGGTCAGCGATGCACTGAATCTCCCACAGCAGACATTATGTAACAACGTCATCCCGTCTGCTGTCTGTCACATGTATTGATTGGTGGAAGAAGGAGCCGGCGGCTCACAAACAGAATTTGTCAGTGAAAAAAAAAAAATCACTTTTCTGCACTGCTCCACTGAATTAGATTGGTGCAGTACGTTTTTTTTTTTTTACGGACAGCACTCAAACCAAAAACATGGTCATATGAACAAAGGCACAGATTGAGACTATGACTCCAAGTTTCAATCTGCTTCAGCACTACAGTAGCACACCACAATCAGATTAGGCCTTTTTCTGTCCCTATGTGGAATGAGCTGTGCACTCTGACTGCATATCCCTACACTGTACAAGGATAAAATGCCGCTGCTTGGCTAGCCCTCATCTTTTATACTGGCTGAAAGGATGAGCTAAAGCAGGGTTCCCCAACTCCAGTCCTCAAGGCCCACCAACATGTCAAGTTTTCGGGATTTCCTTAGTATTGCTCAGGCGATAATTGCATCACCTGTGTAATACAAAGGAAATCCTGAAAACATGACCTGTTGGTGGGCCTTGAGGACTGGAGTTGGGGAACCCTGAGCTAAAGCATTTAGTGTGATAGCTGCTGGGCATTATCAGGAAGCCTGCTTGGCCTCATCCAATGCCATTACCCCACTCACCAAATCGTCAGCTTTGTGTGAAACTGTGAGGGCATTTTTTTTTTTATTTTGGATGGTCCTCTGCGGATCAATCCGTTCATCTCTAATTCTGAAGAATTCATTATAAGTCACTGGGGTCTATTTAGGATTATTTGAATCCATCAGGAAATGTTATAAATGAAAGCCATGACACTACTGTGAGCAAAACCTAATATGGAACATAATAACCAAA
Organism: Dendrobates tinctorius; assembly: GCF_039654945.1. Lineage (NCBI taxonomy): Eukaryota > Metazoa > Chordata > Amphibia > Anura > Dendrobatidae > Dendrobates > Dendrobates tinctorius. The sequence continues at coordinate 27,653,833 of NW_027361738.1, forward strand.
ACATCACTCAGTAACATTCTATCAGGGTATATTCACACAGAGTAAATACCAATTGGAAAAATACAAGGCAGAACTTAGAGTATTAGCTACTGATTTGCAGCTTGCATTTCTCCAGGAATGCGTGCAAATTAGCCTCATTTAATGGGGATAGTCCGCTACCTCTACCCTTCCTGGTTTTCAGGCTGAATCTACCCAAAAGCTATTCAGTAAGTGATATGTAATTAAAGCTGCTTTGGAAATGGCATCAGAAAAAAAACATGGCAAAATGACATTTTATTAATGTCATTATGCTTTTTTTTTTATGAAAATGCACATTTTCAGTGCACTGGGCTGAGATTGGAATGCACAGTGTCATGCTCAGGTCGGGAGAGCCGCCGGACAGTCCGTGCACTGCGTTCTGATCTCATTCCAATTTATATGGCCATTTGACTGCGCCCTTAGGATAGGTCATCAATATCTGATCAGAGAGGGTGCGACGTCCAGCATCCCCGCCGATCAGCTGATCCCAGTGGCGGCTGCTGGAAGTGCTCGGTTGCAAAGCTGCACTGCACAGCTGTGTTAACGGCATAGTGGCCACATCCAGGTACTGCAAATCCCCAACTATTGATTCAGATGAGATAGAAGTGCAGTACCACGCCGCCACCACTATAATGATGGCAAAGCTGTGCTGTGCAGCGCCGCAACTGAGCACTCCCTGCCCCCAGCGGCGTTGGGAACTATTGACCAGCGGGTGTGTCGGGTGTCGCATTGCCATCATCATTGCCATTGATGATCTATCATGAGGATAGGCCATTAACATAAAAGTCACAGACGACCCATTTAATACTTAAAATAAAATATAGAAATCCTGCAACAATTTATTTTTTATACCTGCTGGGGTTAAAATAATTGTATCTAGATTTTTTACTATATATGCACCTGTGGTTTCCCTAGCCAGTCCATGACTGTGCATGCTGCATCCTTTTCCCACCAGTAGAGGTAGCAGTCCCAGTGTGAACAAGTTGGAAATCATTCCACAGTGTTTTGTGCTCCCAATGAGAGTTTTAGTAAATGACCTGTTAGTGCTGACAATCTGGGGAATATATCATGGTCTGACTAGTTTTGAATGAGACATTTGTCATCTAGTTTCATATTAATAACTTTACGATGGCACTTATATAATAATTCCGCACAAACATCATCAGAAATCCTCTGCAGCCCCATCACTTCTTAAACGTAATTAAATTATTTTTTGCAATTTCCACACCCTCTTTCCCTGTTTGCTTCTCGCTCTCTGCAGGCTGCCCTCTGCCCCGGGCTGTTCATCTGCAAAGCTTTTGAAGCAAGATTCATCTTGTTGCTTGTGTCAATAGAGGCATTGTTTAAACTCTATCTTCTGTCATCTTCTGCTCAGAATCCCCCAAAATTCTAGTTAGAAGCACAGCAGGATCCTGTCACACCTCTCTACTATAAACCATGCAGAACTTCCTGGCTATTTCCAGAAAGACTGTTATGTTGTTTGTCATTAGGGAGCAGAATAGTCAGAGTGGCTTCAGAAAGATGCAGAGACTATTCAATCAAGGGATTTCTGAAATTGAAAAGATAAACTTTTTTTTTTTAAGAAACACCCTCACTGTCCATTAGCTGTGTTTGCACACATAGCATGAAAATTGTGCTGTGAAACTCGCCTAAAACAGAGTACCTTAATCAAAAAGTGTTCACGTTACTGACTTTTTTCTCATAGGCAAAAAACTGAGCTATTTTCGTCAATGTTTTAGATCAGACCTTCTCTATCTAAAGACCCCCTACACATTAATGTCGGCCGATATCAATGGGTTAAGTAAACAATATATTGATCGTCGGAAAACTGACTGTTGGGGCAGATGTAGATCAGGGTCCAAATTTCAGAGTGCTGATCGCATTCTTATCCTGGAGATAAGCATCCTTATGACGTGTCATAGAGAACACAGGTGCTCTGGGCGGAGCTAGAGCTCACGTGCATGGGACAGTTGTCTAAGATGGCTGAACGATCATCTGAAGTGTTAGGCGTCAGATTTTTGTTGCTGCACAGCGAGAATCCCGAGCTTTACTTCCAGCGGTCTCCCATTCCTCTCCAGCCACAGAGGAGGTTGCTCAGCAGACTCTTTGGTCCAGGCACTCTGCCCAGACCAGCTCCGTGGGTTTGCTTGCTGCTGCCACCTCTGGCACAGCTATGGCAATACATGCTGCTCAGCAGCGAGATTCTCCAGGGACTAAGTCCCCATGTCGGGCCACTGAGCATGCCCGTGGAGTGATCTCCCATTGGAGATCGAAGGTCACGTGCTCAGGTCCTGCTCCTGTTCGGATTGGCCCTTCCGAGAAGCCAGGAAGGTCCCGGACGCTCGCGGCTATAAAATGTTTGCATGGCCGCTCGGCCATGCGCTAGGATAGACTGTATTTACAGACTATGTGGAGTGAGTGATGTATGCACGTACGAATGTCTCTGGTGAATGACTCATTAAGAAACCCCTACCCTTGGTACGCATGTGTTGTGCAGCCTAGCCTGCTAGCGCCCAGGCTTAGGCGTAGGTAGGTCAGAGGTCGAGTCAGGCATCAGTCCTCACCAGGGACTCGGCACGCCTCAGCGCACGTGCTCCATAGCCAGCGTCTATAGCGGCGGTCGCAGCAGCGACGCCATGCGCTCAGTGGGCCTAGAAGGACTCTAACCCCGTGTTCTTGGGGTAGAGTTCTGTGGCCGTACACTGTGCGCTCTTTTGGCCGGGCTCTGTGAGCTTAACAGGCTCCGGTATTTACGTTCGGCGGTTGTGCGGCTCTGTGCATTAACAGAGTTCGCCCCTGTTCACATTGGGTGACGTAACCCACGTGTGACTGGTTTCACACTGCTTAATTCTTCCGCCATTACTTAGCAGCAGTGTACCATCTCAGCACGGTGGACCCCAGGCTGCGAACGCACCTACTATTATTTTATAATTTGGTGCGTTCCGCCAGCCCTAACATGAAGCCTCATTTATCCGACAGCCATCTAATGTTAAGCGTAGTAAATGGCGCTTAATGTTAAATATGCCAACAAGTGGAGATTGTAGTTTCACCATGAAATGTTGGGCAAATAAATGAGCACAACTCAGATGAAAGCATCAGAAGTCAATGGATAGAGATGACAGCTGCAAACCTTTTGATCCGGAAAGGGTAATCTTCTGCCTGGACTCCTGTATCTCCAAAGCAAGTGAATATAATGTAGAGAGATCCTCAATGGTTTGACCGATGGTGGCGCTGCTGGATCAATACGATGACTGTAACCACTCGATAGTACATAGTGAATAGGCTGTACAGCCCTCATGTACATATTGTTTTATCACATAAAACAAAGCATCAATCCAATCTTTACTAACAAGTGGTTACAGTCGTTGTATTGATCCAGCAACGCCAGCTCCGGTCACACCATTGTTGATTTCTCCACTTTACATTCGCATCAGTGTTTGGTCAGTGTGCCCATTTCTATCATCAGATTATCAGTGTTTTATAAAAAAGTTATCTCAAGCTTCTCCTATCAAACATGAAAATCGAACAGCACATGGAGTGCGGTCCATTTTTTTTCATGGACTTACAAATGTGCATCGATGAGTTTGATCCATGACACAGATCAAAATCAGACATGTCTCTGTATTTTCGTGTAGATCACACTGTCTGCAAAAATACACGGACAAATGAACAGACCCATAGACTATAAAGGGTAAGAGTTATGTCTGCGAAATACGCTGATAGAACTTGGAGTTGAAAAACTGTCATGTGAATGAGCCCTAACAAGCAGATTTGAGTTTGGTGCTGAAATAAGTGGCAGATTGCACTGTTTCATTGTACACTTCCATACCCCATGACTTCACAAATAGAGCATTGGAATATAATTTCTTATCATGGCAATTATTCTACTGATTTACAAATGTTTACTGTCCAAGTCACCCATTTTCTCATGACGCATACATTTTTTTATTGTTTACAACTTAGAGGTGTGTCAATGGGGGCCAAATACTCCCCCTCCATAGCAAATGTGGTTATATCTTTTTCAGACTTGCTTTATCTAATATGTAAAGCACAAGTGTGTTCCAATTCACCAAACAATTTTGCCCCTATCTACATAATGGGGAAAAAGTGTGTGTGTGTATCAAGCCCCGCCCCTCATTATGATGTCATAATGGTTGCCATGGTGATGCTGATGTCATCATAGGTTGCAAGCCCCGCCGCTCATTATGATGTCATAATGGTTGACTATGGGATGGACGATGTGTGATGGGTATATGGGGACTGGACTATGGGATGGGAGGATATGTATGACGGGTATATGGGCATGGGACTATGGGATGGGTATATAGGCGCTGGACTATGTGATGGAGGATATGTATGACGGGTATATGAGAACGGGACTATGGGATGAAGGATATGTATGATTCGTATATGGACATGGGACTATGAGATGAAGGATGTGTGATGGGTATATGGGCACTCGACTATGGGATGGCAAATATGTATGATGGGTGTATGGGCATGGGACTATGGGATGGTGGATATGTATGATGGGTATATGGGCATGGGACTATGGGATGGAGGATGTGTGATGGATATATGGGCATGGGACTATGGGATGGCGAATATGTATGATGGGTATATGGGCACGGGCCTACGGGATGGTGGATATGTATGATGGGTATATGGGCATGGGACTATGGGATGGAGGATGTGTGATGGGTGGGAATATGGGCATGGGACTATGGGATGGAGGATGTGTGATGGGTATATGGGCACTCGACTATGGGATGGAGGATATGTATGATGGGTATATGGGCACGGGCCTATGGGATAGTGGATGGGTATATGGGCACGGGACTATGGGATGGAGGATAATTATAATTTGCTATAACTAACCACAGTTAGTTACTATGCCCGGGCAGCACCGGGCTCTTCAGCTAGTTCTACATATTATCCTTTTTTGTCCCATTTGGTGAGGTATGGTAGATACATTGTCGATCTCCTCCTTATTGGAGGGCTGTGTATGTCCCACACTTGCCTTTATGGACTACATTAACAATCATATTTATAACTTTAAATTTACTTCTACTTTCCATACTACACATTTCATTCTTGGACTTACAATTGACGGGTATACCAGGCAGCATTAGATCTATTGTCACCCATATTAAACCAATCACAGGCAATAGAATTTTGCATGCCCTTAGCAGTCATTTCCATCATCTATCTATCCCTGTAGGGAAGTTCACAAGAATTAAAAGGAACTGTAGCAACCAACTTAGCCTAAAGAAGGAAACTGGGGAGTCACGATCTAGACTTAACAAAAAGGGGATACCGTAACTGGATTTTGGACAGAGCTACTAATGTCGGTGAAAAGAAAAACAGTCAACAATTGCTGGGTAAAAGTAGAAACATTGACACCAATACACCAAAAGCTGTGTCCGGTGCATTTTGATGATAGCTTTGACAAAGACCGCACAGGTCGAAACGCATAGCCTCTGTCCGGTGTGTGGCTATCACATGGAGAGCTACGGATTATAGTGAATTTTAAGTTGTTCTAATAAAGAAGAATTTTATGCAGCTGAAGCCAAACTGGTTTTCCTTGAATGTTCCTGACGTTCGTCCGCACGGAGCGCAGAGTCTCTGCATTTGGTTACTGGTGAGCTGGCTTAACCTCTTTATTTTTTTGTCAATATAATTTCTTATCATGGCAATTATTCTACTGGTTTACAAATGTTTACTGTCCAAGTCACCCATTTTCTCATGACGCATACATTTTTTTAGCAGTCATTTCCAACATCTATCTATCCCTGTAGGGAAGTTCACAAGAATTAAAAGGAACTGTAGCAACCAACTTAGCCTAAAGAAGGAAACTGGGGAGCTACTAATGTCGGTGAAAAGAAAAACAGTCAACAATTATTGGGTAAAAGTAACAACATTGACATCAATACACCAAAAGCTGTGTCCGGCGCACTTTGATGATAGTCATGGTTAGATACTAATTTACTTGATGTTACTTATATTACCATCCCTCACTTAAGCTGCCTGATTCTTATATATAGGCAAATATTCAGAATTGAGAGTCCTCAGTGGTTGATACCTTTTAATGGCTAACTGAAAAGATGGTGACACATTGTAAGCTTTCGAGATTACTCAGGTCTCTTCATCGGGCACTGACTAATACAAAATTTGAAGAATCACATATTTATACACAACACAGCACAGAAAAAATGCAATAGATAAGACAAGTGACGTGAAGCAGAACTATCATTGTGGGAGAGGGAAAAACATAAATATTGGACCAGTTCATAGATAAGGAGTCCGGATGTTTTATTGTCCTCTGATTGGGATCTCCTAATGTGTTGTGATGCCCCCACAAGGTCTTAAGGGCCCGTTACACATAGCGATATCGCTAGCAATATCGCTGTAACGTCACCGATTTTGTGACGTAGCAGCGATATTGCTAGCGATATCGCTCTGTCTGATACTTACCTCCGACCGGCTCCCCCACTGATTATCGCTGATCACGCGAGAACGTTCTGGACCATTTCTCGTCGGGCGCTTCCTGCTGGGCTTCCTGTGGCGCCGACGAGCGACGCATGGACGCGGGCGGGAGGACGTCAGGATCGCCGCATCTGACAGGTAAGTAGCGACCCCCGACCCCTGCTATGTTGCTGGTGAGATTTGCCTGTTTGGCAGCTCACCAGCGACCACTTAGCGATGCACCAGCGATCCTGACCGGGTCGTATCGTTGTCGGGATCGCTGGTGCATCGCTAAGTGTGACGGTACCCTTAGGAGCAAATTCCTTAATTGATGTAAAAAGACATAAATCCATGCGACACATTCATTCCAGCTTTAAAAGCATTGAAATTCAATGCTGGAATGAATGTGTCTTTTCTGGGTTACCTGTCACTGCTCTGCCCTCATCCTTACTTTTTGCCCATTTTCTATGTATTTTAACTTTTTGTGTTATTTTCAAATAAAATTTCTGGTTTTATTTTGCAGCATTGACTCACTGATCTCCTTATGTGCATTTTCTATAGAGTTGCTACCATACTTACTTACTGGGTTTAATGTGCAATATTAAAATGTTTGAATGGAGATTTCTTTTGATATTAAGGTTTTTTTTTTATATGCTCCTGTGAGCTCAGGACTCACTCACACTCCCATATAAATCGGATGAGTGCTATTGGACTTTTTTTTTTTTTATAAGACAGCACACTGACCAATGTCATTCAATGGGGCAGTGCTGATGATCGATTTTAGTCACTGACAGAATCTGTGAAAAATCGCAGCTTTCAGTCCGAAGTCGGATGGGTGCAGGAAAGATGGATGCCATATGGAGCTTCAGCAATGTTTGATTTTTACTGACACTTTTCACTTCTGTAACATAGTAAACTGTACAAGGTCCTGTAAATGATTAATAGCTGCTTAGAAAAAAAAACTTGTGTATGGATGACAAGTGAGAAAAAAATTGTCCCACTTTTCTGGATGAAAATCAGACTGGTACGCTCATGTCACTTTAGCCTTAGGCTACGCTCACAAAAGCATATAAAAAATCTGCCCCATTTTCATCCGGAAAAAAAGGGAAGACTTTTTCTCACTTGTCATCCGTATACAATCCGTTTTTTACTCAGCAGCTATTAATCTTTTACAGGACCATTCACAGTTTAATATGCTACAGAATTGTAATGTGTCCGTAAAAATCGGATGCTATGCTGATGGTCGTCTGTATGGCATCTGATTTTTTTCTTTCACACCCATCGGATTTCGGAGCGAAATCACAGCATGGTGCAATTTTTTTTTTATGTCAAATACAGCTGACAAAAAATACATAGCTCTGCACTGTCTCATAATAATACATTGGTCCGAGAGCAATACCTTTTCTTTCTCGTATTGCATTCGTCCAATTTACAAGCTAGTGTGAGTGAGCCCAAGGGTATGTCGCACACAGTGTCACTTAGACACCTGCGGACCCACAGTTTTTTTTAAGCAGAAAATGCCAGTAGTGTTTTTATCTGAAGCATGTTCTCTGTCGTTTTTGTGGCGTCTTTTAGTTTTTATTTTATTTTTAATTTGCATCTAAAAAAATTCCACTTGGAAGATGCCAGAAGAATGGTCAGGTCAGTTCTTTTAGGCACTTCAGTTTTCGAAATTTCGAATGGTTCAAAATTAAAAAGACGGAAGATTTGCACAAATTGTTTTGACATTGTTAGGAAAATGTTCATTATTTTTAATGTTTATTGAGCACTTTTTCAGAAATTCGCCTGGAAAAGAGGCCGTGTGCACATACTCGCAGCCTGAACACTAGCCATGCTGCTGCCTCCAAGGATGCCCGTAAAAATGAAAATTAGAGAAAAGGATTAGCACAAGTGGCGTGAAAATGTCAGATCTGGCCAGATTTTACCTTGATTACTCTGGTCACACTTCCAAACTACTCACGGTTATCCCTTGTAGACAATACTGACAATACTTTAAGTAATTCTCTTAACAATAGCTACATAACATATCCATTGCAGTGCCCACAGAGCTCGCCCTATAATAAAACAGATTCACCTCTGATACTCTCCCATGCTGTACCCTCCTGTATTGTCAGTAGCCAGGAAACTAAAATAGCCTAGAAGTAGGTGATAATGTTACATCTGTTTTACTTTTCTTGCAAAATTAAACTAAATTATTTAATGCTAAACAGGACAAGTTTAATAGACGGGATTTCTAACTTTGAAGATATCACCATAGTACAGCATAGTCTATGGAGGATTTTTGTGAGTTACATGCCAACTTGAACACAATGAGTGATTGGGCATCTACTTGTCAGATAAGCTCCTGATTGGCTGAAGCAGGTGCCAGTCACAGATTAAACTCCTCCTGTGTGACTAGTAGCTCTACAGCCAATGAACGCGTCTCATTAGTGAAGAGGAAGCTCTCATCAGTCTGTATGAAAAAGACAGAGCAGCCAAAATACTTAGAGCCCAATTCATAACGGTGTTTTTGCCAGAATTCTGGCATAACGCACATTCATATGTTGCAATGTTTTAGCACAAAAATTTTGTGCATGGAGCTAGGGTGGGACGGGTTGCGGCAAAGCCCGCCCGACAAATTCATCAAAAGTTGTGTCGTAACTTGTGTCAGAAATTTTTCTTCTGTCCCTTACTGGAGTAACATTTGTGGCACAGGCTCACACCAGTTGTAAGATTCTCCTAATTTACTAAGTGGCATGGGCCTCTTAATGAATTAGGCGCATCTTACTCCAGCATGCCCATGATTAAGACCGTCATCCACTTCTACACCAGTCGTAATAAACCAGGCCCTCTTTTAGAGCAGATTGATTTGTGCATTATAGTTGTAGCTATACACCTTCCCTTATTCAATATCCTCATCCAACCCTTGGATGAACTTGATGGATTGCTATGTTTTTTCAGCTTATTAATGAAGTAACTATGTAACTATGTTCCCATAACTTATTATATAGGAGAAGGAACAAGCTAGTGTGCTCCACTACAGATAGAACCTTGTGCAGTTCCAATGAGAACTAACAGACCAGGACTATATTAATTTTTTACTGTGGGCCTAATTTTTAGGTAGTAGTTGCTAACTACCTGCCTGTTCTGGATGTATAAAAACTCGGCACTCAATGATATGCAGTAGAAATGGTGACATTTTGTATTCATGCAATCCAAAAACAGAAAGTACATTAACATTTCAACCCTGATTCTGGACCTTCAGCAGCATGTTGCATATTGCTGTGAGAACCATGTATTTAGCGCTATAGTAAAGGTGACTTCCGTCACTAGCTGGATTGCGCTATTATGTGGTTCCCACAGCAATCCACACCATTCTGAAGAAGGTCTGGTATCAGGGTCGAATCTTTAATGTACTTTATATTAATAGATTGCATGAATAAAAAATGTCACCATTACCACTGCATACCATTGAGTGCTGAGTATTTATCCAGCTATATAATAGTTTGGAACTCCACTCGGGCACCATCTTATTTATGGAGTGATGTAAACCATCATCTACCTGCCTGTTCTGGCTAGCACAGATCTCTGTCACTGACCGCTCCTGCCGGCGATTTAGTCGCTTCAGTTGATGTCAGATCAACAGAGCAGCGGCTTCTCTTTTGCTCTACTCTGTTGAAGCGGCGTGACTGCCAATGCTATGCTTGACAGCTGGCTCCCCGCTGCATAACTGTGGGGAGCCAGCTGTCAATCTACATGACGTAGGCAGTCATGTCCCATCGACAGAGCAGCATGGAAGAAGAAGAGCTGCTCTGTTGACGTGGTGCAACTGAATCACCGGCAGGAGCAGTCAATGACTGCTCTGACCGGGGGGGGGTGGGTAGAACAGGCAGCTAGTTGCTAACTAGCTAGCATCTACAGGCCTGTTAGTTTTTTGGCTCATAGTAAAAAACTAATTTAGTCCTGCATAACCACTTTAAGGGGTTTTTCTACAGAAGACAACCCGTGTCTACAAATGGCAATAGCTCTATCTACTTGAAACACATGTCAATCCCGAGGTCTCAAGTAGTTGACCCCTTCTTTTATTATTCACTTATTCCTCCCCTCTCCAATAGTAACCTGAGTGCACCCGTTCAGTTTAAAAGGGCTGCACAGTATAGAAAATCATGATATACTCTATTAAATACAAATAAAGCATTTTTGGGGGGTGCTTCAAGTATTTAGCTTGATTTTATGTATATTCAATACCCTGAATCTAACAGCTCTACTTTTTAAGATAATGTTTTGTTGCCCACATTAGCGCTACAATTTTTATTCATTTGATATGCTTTTTGCTTTACCTTAAAGACAGATATTGTCTTTTATGTGTTGCTTGTCTGGATTATAAAGCTGTAACTCTACCAGACTGTCTTATCACTTACATATTGCTAAGCATTTTCTGAACTGTGCTAGAAAAAAATCAAACATTAACTAGAAAATGGCAAGAAGTCAACTTTTCTTTAGAGAGAGATTTAATGCATGAGGTCCAACGAGTGCCAATGTTATGTGTGAACAGTCCTAAAACCATTGAGGTAGGCAACATTATCAGCCTTTCAATCAATAGACTTTCAATTACTGCAATTATATTAATATTTAAAGAGGTTTCTTCAATGGCTGCTCAATAATTATTACCATTATTGCCCTCGCACCATTTCATACAATGCTACCTCTGTAGATAGTTCACGTATTCCGCATACACTACAGAGCCTGGACAACAACTTACAATTACTTTTCTCGTTACAAACATCTAGATAGGTAATAAAAATGTTGTGTTCAGATTGCTACAAAAAGTCTTCTTAGGCTGGTTTCACATTAGCGCTTTTTAAGCGCACGCACGGCCGGGGGTAGCTCCGCCCCCGAGCCGGCTCTCTGCCCGGCGTGCCCGCCCCTTGCTTGTAGCGCCGCCTCCTAGCGGACAGCGGCGCCTGCGATCGGCGCACCCTATCTTTAGCATAGGGTGCGCAGATCGTGCGCAGGCCGTGCGCTAGTTGCGCTTTGACCTGCGCTGCGCACTTTTGACGGTGCGCCGTGCGCGCCAAAATCCGAAAAGTTCGATTTTGGCGCGCACGGCGCACCGTCAAAAGTGCGCAGCGCAGGTCAAAGCGCAACTAGCGCACGGCCTGCGCACGATCTGCGCACCCTATGCTAAAGATAGGGTGCGCCGATCGCAGGCGCCGCTGTCCGCTAGGAGGCGGCGCTACAAGCAAGGGGCGGGCACGCCGGGCAGAGAGCCGGCTCGGGGGCGGAGCTACCCCCGGCCGTGCGTGCGCTTAAAAAGCGCTAATGTGAAACCAGCCTTAGATACGCTAAACACGGCATCAGCATCTGGAAAGATTAAGCAATAATTGCATAATATGGTGCCATATGAAAACAGCAGAGCATCTGCATCTCCCTTGTATAAAGCCAGAAACACTTTGTATCTCTGTATAGTCTATATTAACACTGTAAAAGGGTTCTCTGACTAGGTTTTAGTGCTGCTAGGATCCAAGCTGTAATCTGTGGTAAAACCCAGTAGTCAAATTTACAATACAGTCTGTACTATTTACCCTATAGACTAATCCCCTTGAGGACACTGGTAAGCGAAACATGTAAAGGAAATTATGAGGGGCGTTTTTATGATACACACGTTAATGACTTTCAGCAGTCAATGTGAATTAAAGAGGTAATCCCAATATCACAATGTGGTCTTATAATAATGTATATATATTTATTTAAATACAACCCATGATTAAATTTACCCCATTTTTCAAAAAACCATCCCCGATGGATGACCCTCCAGGCTCTATTCTTCAGTTTCCTTTGGAACCGCCTTGTAGTTCCCTGGTCGATTCTGCGCAGTGTAGTCTCTCTCTCTCAGCTGCCACCTTGTCAACCAAGCTGCGCCGTGTCTGTAACAGAGCTTCATCTGTCAGGGATGATGGCCCAGAAAGGTGCGGAGCCTCTTTTATTACACTGCAGAACTAATATCAGGAAGAAGAGATGTGGCTGCAGGAAGCGATCTACTGCAGGATGGGGCTGTATATACAGGGGACCGAAAGGAGAGCTATACTGCAGGATGGGCTGCATACAATGGGCTGAGAGGATAGATATACTGCAGTATGGGGACCTGTGTACAGGGGCTGAGATAAATTGAGCTGTGATTGTTACTTGCTGCTGAGAGTGCAGTCATGTGAAACTGCAATTGCCACTTTATTGATGCATGTGACACAGGATTATCTGCTATATGCACAAATAGAGCAGCATTTGCAGTTTCACATCTCTGATCTATCTGCAGTAGATGAGAAACACAATCAGGTGAAATGTGCCTACGCTCCCCTCATATGGCAGAGATGCTTACTCACTCACCGCTCCAGCCACTCGTCTCATGTCCCCACTCCTGTATGCCAGAGCCGGTGTACTCCTGGCATGTCTCCAAGCAGACGCTTGCTTCCCCTTAAAGGGACAGCGCACACCCTCATATTGTGTCTCCAGCTAATAGCTGGGGACACAAACTGCTTAAGGCACCTCCTCTTGTTGGGTGGTGCCTGAGCAACAATCTAGTTAGTGTGTTTCTAGCCTGCCTGTTAGGTCCTCTTTGTTCGCATTGTCCAATATTGTTCCAGTGTTTGCTAACCTACATCCTGTCCGCTATACAGATCTACACAGTCTGAACAAGTACCAAGTGGCCATCCTGTCTACTATCCAGATCAGCACAGTCTGTACCTGTTCTAAATGGCTGTCCTGCCCTCTCTAGGACTCATTATCCAAACTAATGTCTGCACCTTTGGGATCAGCTACTACTGCCAGGCACAGCCCTGGAGTGGTACCTGGCTGGCAGCTGCCTGCTGCACAAGCCTGACCTCACCATCAGAGGTTGCAGTGAAAACCAGGTAGCTGCTTAGTTTCGCCCCTCCAGGTTAAGCCCGGTCTGTAGAGCAGTGGGTACACTATCCACTAGCATTACATAGATTACCTTGATGATAACTCAGAGAGGTGGGGCATGTCTGTAGCACACAGGAGAGGCAGGTGGGGTCTGCAGCACTGAAAGGAAGCAAATGCTGATGGAAAATGTAGTCTTAGAAAATAGGAATAGGACCACCCATTCTTCTATGTGAAGCTGGATGCACTGTGGGACAGATAGAGATGAAAAAAGATACAAGGGTACAAGAAAGACATTTTATGTTGGGCTTAGTCTGTATATTAACAATACACATGTATCTACTGTCCTTTGCGAAAAATAATGTGATCCTGGGAATAATCCTTTCAGGCTAATTACAGTCTTGGACTGCAGCAGTTTCAATAGACATGATTATTGACATACAATTACTCACAAGGCCAGCAACTACAAATGGCTACTAGTACAGAATACAATGAATTGCGAGATACATTAAGTGCTGGCAGTATTCAAATAGCTGATCAGTCCCGCATTGTGGTTTTAATCAGTTGTGAAGTATATATTATAGAAGTCAGAATAGACTTAATATGGATAAATAAAGTTTTATTTACAGTCCTGAGCTAAGGGATATTTGCCTATGGCAATTTGTAAGTAGGAGCGATTTCATCTTATCTCTACTTGGACAAGGAGATAAATGGTGTTCTATAATTTACATACAGAACCAAGTGGTGTATCTAGGCTTTCTGGCACCCGGGGCAAGAATTCGGTTCGGCGCCCCACCCCCCCCAAAGCACACATGCGATACTCACACTTAAGGCCCCATTACACATAGCGAGATCGCTGAAACGTCACAGATTTTGTAATGCAACAGCGACCTCGCCAGCGATCTCACTACGTGTGACACATAGCGGCGACCGGCCCCCCGCTGCGATATCGCTGATCATGCTCGAATGTCCTGGGCTATTTTTTGATCGTTGGTGTCTCGCTGGCCAGCATGCATCGCTGTGTCTGACACCATAACAAAGACGAGCGACCTCGTTAGCGACTCAGAACTCACGCTATCGAGGTCTGTGTTGTTAGAATAGCTGCTGTGTGACAAGGTCCCAACAACCGCCAAGGTCATTGTATGGATCGCCGCATCGTTGCTGCGTCGTTGAGTAGATCTGCCTGTTTGACAGCTTACTAGCGACCATGTAGCGACGTACCAGCGATCCTTACCAGGTCATATCATTGTATGGATCGCTGGAGCGTCGCTATGTGTAACGGTACCCTTAGTCATCTACCAACCAGCTGCTTTTCCTAATGCTCTCAATGTTCAGTGCAAAACTGAGAGAAGCAGGCAAAGAAGCTCGTTGTCACAGGACCATAAGTATGAAAATCGCATATGAGTGAAGTGTCCATGTGATGACTACAGGAACCTGCAGAGCTGAATCCTGACATTGCAGGCTTCTGAATTCTCACAACGAATGCACTGCACACTTTTAGGATTCTCCCGTACCGGTGGCAAGAGTACACGGTCATGTCAGCACAAGCATGTGATTTATATACTTCTAGCCACATTCCAACTAGACGTGCCCGGCCTCGCTCCATTCATTTTCATTGAGTGAGGCCACACATGTCTAGTCAACATGTGACCGCATGTATGTAAATTACCGGCATGAGAGAATCCTAACAGCGTTCAGTGAGCACTGTGAGAATTCCGAAGTCTGCAGTCACATAGAATGACTGCAGACTCATCGCAACCCTGGACAACCACTTTAATGTTCCTAACATAAATAAAAACATGAGAATAAGTCAGTTTCACAAATAATATTTACATTCAAGTAACTTATAGATGACGTCGTTTCTGGAGTTGTTCTGCTTCTTTTCTTCTTCTTGTCCCGACCCCATGATGAGTTTTCTCATCCACATCTCGTCTCTGCAGACTTCCATCTTCTCCGGTTTTCTGCAGCAAATCTTCACACTATCCTCTTAAAGATAAACGTGTCATAATGCTCCTAAATAAAAAAAATATCTGCAATATACTGTCTCCTCACACTATTCCCCTCCCCCCTCATACTGTCTCCTCTAACATCCCACCTCTTCACCATACTGTCTCCTCATATATTTACCCCCTCACTCTCTATACTGTCTGCTCACACATACCCGACTCCCCATACTGTGTCTGCACACATTCGATCACCCTCACTCCCTATACTGTGTTCACACACATTTTTCCCATCGCTACTCATACTGAGTCCACATACATTTACCCATTCGCTCCCCATACTGTCTGCACCATCCCCCCACTCACCCCCATACTGATTCCTCATACATACTCTTCATTTTGTGTCCTCAAATCTCCCCACGCACATTAAATTCCCCATCCCCACTCCAAATTCCCCCAGACATTAAATCCCCCCATCTGCATGCCAAATTCCCTCACACATTAAATAACCCCCATCCCCATTCCAAATCACCCACACATTAAGTATCCCCATCCCTACTTCAAATCCCCCCACACATTAAGTATCCCCCACCCCTACTACAAATCACCCACACATTAAGTATCCCCATCCCCATTCCCCCCACACATTAAATAATCCCCATGCCAATTCCCCCCACACATTAAATAATCCCCATCCCCACTCTAAATCCCCCCCACCAAATAAATAACCCCACATCCCCATGCCAATTCCCCCCACACATTAAGTACCCCCATCCCTACTCTAAATCCCCCCACACATTAAATAACCCCTCATCCCCACTCTAAATCCCCCATACATTAAATAACCCCCATCCCCACTCCAAATGCCCACACATTAAATAACCCCCATCCCCACTCCAGATACCCACACACATTAAATAATCCCCCATACCCACTCCAAATCCCCCTACACATTAAGTACCCTATATCCCAACTCTAAATCTCCCCCACACATTAAATAATCCCCCATCCCCACTCCAAATTCCCCCACATTTTATGTATCCCCCTTAATCTTCGGTGGTTCTTCAGCTCCAGAGAGAGTGAAGCACACTTACCACCAGTGTCCTGGGCGCCGGCAAGTGATGTCACATGACATGATCACACTGCTGGTGTCGCTTTGACAGGTAGTCAGAGCTTCAATTGTACTGGTGTCTGTACAGATGCACGTACAATTGCTCCCTGGGAGTTGGCATACTGCAGCTTCTCTTCGCCGGCTGACAGGTGTGACAGCCGACACAGAGAACAGCCAACTCCCAGTCCGGGGGGCAGCAGAATGCAACCGCCAGGGGAGACACTGCGGACTGCCGCATTAGGCGTCCCGACTGCACCCCCCTGCCGGCTGCGCCCGGGGCACATTCCCCAGCTGCCCCCCGGATACGCCTCTGACAGAACCAATTAGCCCACATTCCCACTTTCAGTATTTGGTCAGTATTCTACATCAGTATTTGTAAGCCAAAACCAGGG
This sequence comes from Dendrobates tinctorius, assembly GCF_039654945.1. Classification (NCBI taxonomy): domain Eukaryota; kingdom Metazoa; phylum Chordata; class Amphibia; order Anura; family Dendrobatidae; genus Dendrobates; species Dendrobates tinctorius. Next base: position 27,670,638 of record NW_027361738.1, read on the forward strand.
GAGGAACAATCAGAGGAAAAGTATAATAGAAACACGTCACCACTTCTGGATTTATCACCCACTCCTGGTTTTGGCTTACAAATACTGATGTAATATACTGACCAAATACTGAACGTGTGAACGTGGCCTTACACAAGGAATAGAATTACATGGTTCTTTCTGAAACAGATGTTCTCCAGATCTTGAAATGCTTTCAGTAGACATTATGCATTCTAGCGAAAAAATAAGGGTCTTTATTTAGGAACATACCTCTATGAGAATAAAAAATCCCTAATATGGCATTTTAAAATGCATCTTTGTACACATAAGGGTTAGGTCAGTACACCACCATTTTTGCCTGTATACAGCAGTGCAACATAAACCTTTATTAAAGAATAATATATATGCTCCTGTGTATGCCAAGTGTATACCTGTTTCAGTTGATGAGCAACTTCTGGATTGACTACCATGTTCATTCCTTTTGTCTCCTTGAAATGGCACTGCTAAATTTGCCATAATACTTCTGGCTTTGTAGAATGGGTAAAGTTTCATTACAATGCACTTGCTTCATCCTAAGGCTATGTGCACACGCTGCGGTTTTTGCTGCGGTTCTGCTGCTGTTTTGGCTGCAGCAGTTCTACAGACAGTGTACAGTAGCATGTTATCCTATGGGATTTACAATCTGCTGTGCACATGCTGCGGATTTTTAACTGCGGAAAAGCTGCGGTTTTGAATCCGCAGAAAGAAATGACATGTCAATTCTTTTCTGTGGATTCTGCTGCGGTTTACCATCTCCTCCACTGTAGAGGTGATAAACCGCAGGGAAAACCGCAGGCCAACCCACAGGTAAAATCCGCAGGTCATTTTACCTGCGGTTTTACCTGCGGTTCCGCAGATAAAAAATCCGCAGACCAATCCGCAGCGTGTGCACATAGCCTAATAGCAACTCTCCACTGACTCGCTAATTAGAGACTCAATTACTTCTATATGATGCAACTATACACAGCCAGAATATGGCTGGTGAGTTAGCATTAGGTCTGCAAAAAGCATATTTAATATCGCTTTAAAGGCAAGAAATTTTCTATATAAGACATAATAGTACACTTAAAGGGATTGTGTCATCAGAATATAACCTAATGTTTAGATGAAAATAAATATAAGAAATCTAATTTTCACATTCGCCACTGTGGCTTTTTTAGACTTTAACTTGGGAAATTCACATGCACTTTAGCCACAATGATGAGACTCAACTTTATCTTGTGTATTAAAGCATCTAATGAGCGTGTGTAAAAGTCATTGTGAAAGAGGGGGAGCAGAGTCAGCTGCCTCTGATGATAAGGAGACTGCTGTTTACCCTTCCTGAAAAGTCAGGAAGTTAAAATCTAAAATAGCCCCAGGAGACACTGCAAAAACTGCAAGATTTTGATTTTTAATTAAGATATTTTAATGAAAGAAAAAAAACTTGCCAAAAATAATATAAGTAACACAAAAACCTGTTTTAAGTAACAGGTCATTTTCTGATATAAGCGTCACACTAAAGACGTTTTCCAGGAATTGGAATGAGATAACACCCCACTGTATATAGCGTCTGTTCCCGGCAATACAGAAGCATCCACCCTTTTGTGAGACACAAGTTTAAATGAATGTGAAGGATAACTAGTCAGCGTCACGGATGGGGAAACGCTCTGAATGAACGTAATCTGGCACAATATGTTATCCAATTCAGCTTCTCATAACTGTAAGTGTGGGTTTAATAAATTCCCCGAGTATGTGTGCCCAGATCTTTGGGGACGTATTGTACTTGTGTCTAATTCGTGTTTATACACAGATCTGGCTCCTAAATTAAACTTCATAATCAGCACTCATGAAAAGTAATTCGCAGCTGCAGGTTGCAACAGGTGCCGCTAAAAACAATTAGTCATTTGGGTGTGTAGATATCTGAAGCACCTCCAGTGATCTCATAGGACTTCTGCAGACTATAATTAAACAGGGGATGTACAAGTACAGTACAAAACAAATACACACTGTTATTCCCTGTACACTCATGAAGAACGCTTACCAAAATAAGAGCTACCAATAAATAATCCTAGTTTTTTAATTGCATTGCAGTTCAACTGTGTGTTTATATATACTGTATATACATGTATGGGTTTTTTTTTTCCCACTTAGACCTTTAAGAAGGCAATCAACATTTCATGTTCTTCAGCGTTATTCTTTCTGGTTCTCTAGCAATGTGCAAACTACACATTCAATTAAATTGGGTAATGCTTAATTTCTCCTCCACTGGTGAGATACTGATTTTCCAGGTTCCCTCTCAGACTACAGATGATCAATAGGGTCTTTAAGGAAACATTCTTCCAAGTAGAGCTTGTCCAAAGGTCGACCACAGGGCAAACTGTAAGCAACTAGTGCAGCTTGCTGAATACTAACATCGTGTAATATACTCACTGTTGGGACTCTGCCCTTCTAGCACTTTTCATACAAGCACTTCAGCGCTGAAAAGAAAAAATCCGCTGGAGTGGTGCTTTAAAGAAGTGACATAAGACAGAACATGTGCGCAGCATTGCGGTTTTGACATTCCTGTGCATTCTTTCCATTTTATGGGGTGCTTTTTCAGGTGGATTCAGGTCAGTATCCACCTGAAAAAGACTTTGTGTGCACATACCCTTAGAGTAGAAGCCTAGGAGTAGTTTTAAATAGCTTTTTTTTCCCCCAGGGCCCTACATCGAACCATAAAATAAGATTGATTTTAGGCATTGGAGATGTTGTTCAGGCATCTAATATTGATAATAACAGATTGGTGGGTTTGTGACACCCAGCATCCCATTGATCAGCTGTTATTAGTGCCTGTGGTGGAACCGAGTAGCATCTGCTGCTGGGTACTGCAGATCAGCTCCTATTCCAGCAGGAGAAATCCACAGTTAGCAGTATACACTTTGATAGGAACTGAAGGAGTTAAATTGAGTTCTGTCTATGTTGCATTCTCTTGTTTAAAACCTTATCTGTTCTTCGAGGAGATGTCTCAGACATCTCCCTTGTGAACCAAGGTCAAATACCTCTGCTTTTTCGCCTAAATGACTTTCTTTGTCTAAAACAAGTTGTAAAATCATTTGTACTGCGCATGTCTGTAAAATGTTTAAATTCTTTACTATAAAAGACGGAAGCCTAACTGATAAGCCAGAGGCGTCTTGGAGGCATCCTGAGTGGTATTATACAGCTGGTGTCTGTGTAGTTCTTCTCGATGGAGCTGATTTAATTAGAGACATATGATGCTTCACACCTAAGAACATCGGTCCTTCAGATGAAAGAGTAATCTGAGGGATCCCGACAGTTTCCTGGCGCCCGAAACAGGGACCTGATATAGGCACCTCTCCAAGACTACCCGATCTACAGACCACTCCAGTTACTGATGAAATTGTGAACAGCAGACCTAAACACCTGGCCAGGTAAGAGATCAATTTTTCTCTTCTCTGCTCTTCATAATCTATCATTATAACTAAGGTCCGTATAAAGGGGAATCTAGTAGAGGAGGGGGCCGTAAAATCAGGTCCATATAAGAACTCTGAGGAAATCGGGTGTGACACGCATATGTAATTTCTGCTCGAATGAGAGGTTACTGTAGGTTCTGTCTGTGCACAGCTATTTTTAGAAAAAGAGCTGATGCAAATCAAAATGGGAGAGGTCTGACATTATGGAATATAAGGCTGGGTGAACAGTTCATACTGCGCAGCCCGGACGGACAAGTTTTTCACAATAGACGGTTCCGCACTAGGAATAGAGGAGGTTGTTGAATGGCTACTTTGATTTGAAAGGTTGTGGAAAGTAGACAAATAAGCTGCACAGTAGGTATTCGTTCAAAGAGTGGTGATATTGCCTAACTGGGTCATGTGACAGCGTCCTTTCGGGGAGGTCACCGCCTAAGCTTAAATCAACACCCTTTACGAATAAACCTTGTGACAGATAAGAGTGTGACCGAATGAGCACAGGACCGTGAAATGAGCCTGTGACAGGATATGACTGAAGAACCCCAGTAGATGGATACTTTATTTACAATCCTGTGTGTTGTGGGAGTATTTCTGTTCGGATGCTACATAGCATATAAGTACACGAAACACGTAGTACACCGAGGAACAGACACTCCATTTAGCCTGTTAGCACCTTAGGAAGAAGGTAACGAGGTATAGTAGAGCCTAGTCTTGAGCTTACCCAATACACCACCTAAGGCAGGGGACTAACAGGAAGACAACAAGAGAGACAGGATAAGAATAAAAGATAAGATGGGGAACAGTCAGGGAAAGATACCTGAAGAAGGAAATCGGTTATGTGATATAATTGAGGATAGATATGGAAGTAGTGCAGCAAAGAACCTGGAAAAAGTATTAATCAAATCCAAAGTGCAAGATAGGCAGGCTGTGTGAATCCTTGTATATATGTCTATGAGAACCTCTGAATAAGATGAAAGATGAGTAATTGAGTAAAAAAAAATCAGTGAATGAGCACGTATGAATGAATCATCACACATCATTTTTGTGTCAAGAGATTTGTGACCTTTCTAGTTGTGGTGGAATCCCGGACAGATGCGTTATAGATATTTCAAATCTACATCTGAGACTGAATGAATTGAGTAATGATATAGTTCGTGTTATATGTGGCATTACATTGTAAAGTTTCCTGAATGCATTTGGCCAGAAAAAGGGCAAGGCATGGTTAATCTCATTATACAGTTATCTGCCCTTACAGTGAAATCCCGTGATTTTGAGTTTCTTTGTAGAAATTGATTTTGATAAGTCTAAAGAACTACAGAATTCTGTGAAGGACGACGCTGCATTCTGATGGGAGGGGGGAATGATACCGCTGCGTAGTTTTTCTTCTCCCTTCGCTCTTATCTCTGCTGAGTGTGAGCTGTGCTCAAAATTCTCTGTAATTCTATCCGTAAGGTACACGCTGAAAGATTTGTGCATTTTAAAGCAACAGTACTTAATTGAAGATTGGAAGTTAAAAGTAAGATTTGGTGCCTAATTTAGAAGGGAATTGTAAGTGATTGCTTGGTCATTAATGTGTTTGAACCTGCTTCTAGTTGTGTGATTGATTTGTATAGCAAATTGTGTCAAATTACAAGAGACAGAGAAGGAAGGAAGCAGTAAAACAAGTGGGACAAACATTGAAAAAGGCAAAAATACCAGAGTGTGAATGTTTGGATGTACAAAAAGGCACAGACAAGGGAAGAAAATAGCAAGTGAATAAATGATGCTTGAGAATGTGCAGCAGTATGGAAGGTGTATTATGAATGTTTGATTGACAAAGTGTAACCAGAGACCCAGACAAAACAGATGGACTTGTAAACACTGTGGTCAGACTCAGACAAATCCAGACTGAATAGCTACTTGTGTGACCTGTGCTACTGACCTAAGAGAATTGCACTAAATCCTATCCAGACAAGATCATAAGAAGCTGACATAATAGTGTGGATAGTGGTTAGTGGGGACATTGGCCCTTGAGGAGTAAGCTGACAGTAGACATCAGACGGCCAACCCCATCAGGACCTAGAAGTGTGACTAGAATAAGAAAGATACAGGTGTATTATCCCTGGAGCCCCTCTGACCAGCTAGCTTTGCTGAAGCAGCTGCCTGCCCCTGAAGACCAACCATTCCCGTTTTACAGACACATAAAGGAAGTACAGCAGACATATAAGTGTACCTGGGCAGACCTAGAGAGTTTGGTGAGTTTAAAGGCAGGTGACGCACTAGATCATATAATTAAGACACACAGATGTGACAAAGAATCAGGCTTGGGGCATGGATGATAAATCTGCACGATCTGGGGAGACGTACTGTGAGTCACTAAGACAATGGGCTGCAGTGGAACAATCAGAGCAGTCTGTACTCCTGACTAATGTGACACAGCAAAGAGGAGAGAGAGTAGAGATATACCTTGGACGGTTACAGCTGAAATGGGCAGACATGGGGTACATTTGCATAAACCCACTTGATGTTAGAATACTGGTGAATGCATTCATTGACGGTATGAACAAAGACTTACGAGACGCAGTACAGACAGCCAGACCTGAATGGAGACATGTAGATCCGAAAGACCTCCTTAAGGTAGCTAAAGAAATTGAGCAAACAAGGATAATAAAACGACCTGTCATGTATGCTGGAGCACAAGGAAAAAAGTGGAGACGTAATAGGGAAGGCATGTGAGATGACACTGACGATCCATGCCATACTCCTACAAGTTCAACCAAAACATCTGTCTATGGCCAGACAGCTCCGACTTGAGTGTGCTCTACTAATTCCTGAGTATGTCACTCCTCAAAAGATGTAACGTTCTGAATCCAGCCACCCTCCTGCCTGTGGATTCAGAAAAGGGGGAATTGGTGACCGTATTGGCAAGTGAGGAAGGATACTTTGACATGACGCATGAACATGTCTGCATAGAACTGATGAGTCAGGAGACAGTTGGGTTTGCACACATTCATGAAAAACCTGTTCCTAATGCAGACTTTGAGTTTCTTTTTTGTAGATGGCCCCAGATACCACCAGGATGGACGATTCTACACTGGGTATGCAGTAGTATCCTCACATGTCGGCGCAGGAGGCAGAGTTGAAGGCACTCACTGAGGCGTGTAGAGCCGCTGCAGGTAAAGTCGCTAATATTTTCACAGATTCGAAGCCCATTAAAAATGCAGAGCTGGTGAAACAATTGATGGAGGCATTGATGTTACCAGTCCAGGTTGGCATTGTCAAGGTAAAAGCACACACAAAGGTGACTCCGTGGAGGTAGAGGGCAATAGAAGGGCGAACGAGGCTGCTAAAATAGCACAAGGCGGCCTAGAGAGAGCAGTGGACGGTGGCGGGGAGTCAGCGTATTCCAGCCACATTGGGTCTAGATGTCCTGAAATCCCTCCAGCAAAAGGCTGCCCAAACAGAGAAGGTACACCGGGGGAGACTGGGAGCTGAGCTGAACTCAAATGGAGTATGGGAGAATAAGGATAAGATGTGCCCACCAAAGTCCCTGTTCCCAATCATGGCGCAAGCAGCACATGGCCCCAATCACACCTCAAAAAGTCACATGTGTGCCATGGTAGATGCCTTCTGGATCGCTCCTGGTTTCAGTTACGCAGCCGCGAAACTTGTACAATCATGCCTCATCTGTGCACAGCACAACCCAGGTAAAACAGTAAAAGTCCCTAAGAAAGCGACACCTAGGCCTCTCTACCCGTTTCAGAGACGGCAGATTGACGACATACAGCTACCAAGGTAGGAGTGTATGCAAATATCCTAGTATGTGTAGATCTCTTCTCTGGATGGCCAGAGGCCTACCCGGTGAAAACGGCTACAGCTCGAGCCACTGCAAAGAAACTGGTGATGGAACTAATACCACGATTCGGTGTCCCTGAAACAATTGAATCAGACAGAGGTACACACTTTACTGCTGAGGTAATGCAAAATGTCATGCAAATGATAGGTGTAGAACAGGCATTTCATACACCCTACCACCCACAGAGTTCAGGGAAGGTAGAAAGAATGAAAGGGACACTGAAATTGAAAATACAGAAAACCATGGAGCAGACCCATAGACCATGGCCAGAGTGTCTCCCATTAGCATTATTCTCAGTAAGGTACACACCCACGGGGAAAACTAAACTGTCACCCTTCGAGATACTGTTTGGAAGACCACCAAACACAGGGTTGTACTACCCACAGGTCTTAACACTCAATGTGGATAATTTGACAAGTTATGTAATCCAGTTGCAAAAGCATTTAACTCAAATGCATTCTCTAGTTTTCTCTTCCACTCCAGATCCAGATAGTGTGGAAGGAATCACTGTCTACAACCTGGTGATTACGTATATGTCAAGAAACACTCCAGAAAGACCCTTGAACCCCGATATCAAGGACCTTACCAAGTACTCCTAACAACGCCTACTTCTGTTAAGTTGGAAGGAAGACCAACCTGGATCCACGCATCGCATTGCAAACTAGCCACAGGAATTAACAAAGCATAAGAGTGCATAATGTTTTGGTTTGGTTTTGTTGCATTATCTGTAATAATGGTAGCTGCGTGGGACAATCTAAATTCTCCAATGTCCTTGAATAATAAGTTTATACAACATCATGAAAAAATACTAAATGATTGGTCAAAAGACACTCAGTCTCCAGCAGATTGCTGGATCTGCACACATTCACCAGTATCGGCCACTAGTATTCCGTTCCTTGTTATTCCTATGCCACCCGAGGAATTATTTGCCTGGACCAGTTGTTCTGATACACTTGCTAATAATGCCACAAATAATGTGAAGTTATGGAACACAACTGTTGGAATACCTATTGTGGGATGGGTAGGATACCCTTGGTGGCAGGGTAATCTTTCAGGAAGTAATACATACCTTCAATATCTGGCATATAAAGGGGGGGCTTGGGTACCCAGGAATAGAACTCGATTAACCTACCTGGGGCAAATTCCAATGTATGGCCTACAAGTTAGTTTTAATGTAACTTCCCACTCTACTGATGCCTTCAAACCAATACTGCTAGAAAGAAGGTTGCATAATACGTCCTGGGAGTATTCCAATTTATTTCCCCAGGGCAATAATGAAACTTGTTTTAATATTTCAGGTAATATACCTTGCAACGAGTCATCTGGATATGAGAAAGGAACTCCCACCTGTGGAAATCCCGATGTAGGGTAGTGTAGCCCTTTAGGACAACTTCCAAATTGGTGTATGCTTCAGAATGTATCTGCGTTCATAGATTTAGTTCATAGACTGGTATTACAACATTCAGCCCTATGGGACCTACCTAGTGACATGTTCTGGGTATGTGGAGACAATGCATATAAATGGTTGCCAGTAGGGGTAAAAGGTGCTTGTACTCTGGGTCGTTTGACTCCAGCTACCTTTGTTATTCCGAATGACCAGTTGAATACTCAGAGCATACCTAAACACACGTTGTACAAAAGAGCTGCTGACAATACACCTCGCCTCTCTGGGAGACCACATATAGTGCAGATGAGTGTGGCTAATAAAATTGTCAGCTCTATTTTTATTTATCCTATGATTACTCAAATGTGGGATAAATTAGTCAGGGCTACAGATTACTTAGATGACCAAATATGGGATATATTGGATATATTGAACACCACCGTTGCTGTCCAAAATCATTGTTGTTTGTATCTTTGTAATATATGTGCTATTGAAACTTGTTTTTTGGTGTATCTCTGTATGCAAGAAAAGATGTAGAAATAGATAAGGAAGTTTGACTGTAAACAACAAGAATTTAACTATTATTCCTTTGAGTCCTAGATTGACATCTCATTTCTGGCATGAAGGAGCGTACTCTTGCAATGATGGACGTGGCTTCAGTATCTGGGGGATGGAGAAGGTAGAAGACCTGTCTCCCTTGGGCAACCCGTCGGCCTGGGATAGTACCTGGTGAACGAGCCACTATCCGCTGTTGTTGCAGGATCCAGTGTTCCAGATTGTGGAAAATGAAGATGTCAAAGGGGGGAATGATAGGAACTGAAGGAGTTAAATTGAGTTCTGTCTATGTTGCATTCTCTTGTTTAAAACCTTATCTGTTCTTCGAGGAGATGTCTCAGACATCTCCCTTGTGAACCAAGGTCAAATACCTCTGCTTTTTCGCCTAAATGACTTTCTTTGTCTAAAACAAGTTGTAAAATCATTTGTACTGCGCATGTCTGTAAAATGTTTAAATTCTTTACTATAAAAGACGGAAGCCTAACTGATAAGCCAGAGGCGTCTTGGAGGCATCCTGAGTGGTATTATACAGCTGGTGTCTGTGTAGTTCTTCTCGATGGAGCTGATTTAATTAGAGACATATGATGCTTCACACCTAAGAACATCGGTCCTTCAGATGAAAGAGTAATCTGAGGGATCCCGACAACTTGGAACAGAAAGAAAATGTCTAGACATATACTGTATCCTAAAACTTATATGTATGTGTTTGTCATTTTTACATATTGATATTGTGATAAATCGGCTCAATCAAATAGTCACAGGAATGCTTCAAGTTTAAATTTTCAACTAGTTTATTAAAACAGGCTTCATAAACCAGTCTAAACAAAAGAAATAGACACATTCATTCTTCTCAACACAGACCTGTGGGGTTCGTCTGCACAGGAAACAGGGTTCAGGTCTGTTTACCAAGAGCCCAGCTCTAGAGGTCAGCTCCCCTACAGAGTACACAGAAAAAAGTCCAAAGGCTTCACTTTTAGGTCCTGGACTCCTCCCTAACTAAGGTGGAGATATGGTGAACAACTGTCCCGCCAACCTCTACAGCTGTACATAATGGACCTAGCCCTGTCATGGCTGATTAACCCCTCTCAACACATAATATGCTGGAGCAAATCTTCTAGGCTTACATCACTAAAGCTAATAAACCTCAATGAAATATATCTCCCCACCAGGACATTACCAGTGATTACAATACATTTCTACTGTATTGAAATATTTGACCTTCAGAACTTTGTTGAAAAAAGACAACCCCTCTGAAAAGTATACATAAAAGTAATCCAAATTTATAGAATAGCAGTAGTCAACAGTGGATATTTCAAAATGTATAAGTTTGCAGAGTATATGTTTAGTTTCTTTTGATATAGTCTGCATGTCAGTTGTGTATCTTTTTGTTCCACATACAGTCGTACTGCTGCATTTGTTTTTAGCAGTATTATATTTTATTCATTACATATGAAAAAAGTGGTGTGAACGTAGCTTCACAGACAGGTAAGATGTCATGAAGACGCATAGCTAAAATGATTCAGACATGTGATTAATCTAGTAAATTCCGACATTCCCATGAACCTATGTTCCCAGACACAGCTGTGGAATGTGAAAGAAGAGTGATGTCTCCTACACCAGGCAGGAAGTGCGGTGAGAGGAGCGCTGCTGTGTGGAGTTTAGTAATGGGGTCAGGCCAGAAGCGTAGTGGTCGTGGCGGATGTTGTCCATTCATGACATCAGCATGACCTTGGAGAGCTAAGGTCAACACAAGCAGCAGACGGGTGCACAGGCTGCTCCTGAAATGTGAGTTATCTAAACATCCATTAACAGAAAAAGACTGCTGCTCACAGATAATTGGATCATATAGAGAACATTGCAACTCACAGGTGCTTCCTACATTTCCATTCGAGAACAATGGCTTAGCGCTGTGATGGGCCATTCCATAATAATCATAATCGTTACCTAAGGTCCATATATTCTGCACGAGTTTACAATTTAGAACATACTTTAGAGTGAAGCAAAATGATTTGCAGACTCTAAATAAGAATGTCTTAAAACTTTCTCTCTCTCTCATTATTCTGGCATTTGGCAACTATTATGGTAATCCTAATTGACCCAAAACGGGAAAGGTTTATTCTGATTTCATGTCAGATATTGGAGAAAAACATGCAGATGTGTCTTCTTATATAGTGTATGGAAACTTCTGCTTTCAACTGTACCAGTCTGGAATGAACAGTAAGAACACAGACTAATGGGGGCCCTTGATAGCACTGGAATGAGAATAGCAGCTGGATAGGTAATGTGAGTATTATTTGTATGTTTGTTTTTTTTATATAACAGCATTTTTATTGTATTTCTTTTAAGTCATGCGCTGCACAACCCCTTTAAAAATAGTATCCTAACCACACGAAGATACTAAATTTTCATGTATTTCGGGCAGTAGTAATAATAATTTCTATATAGCACTAACATACTTCCCAGCACTGTACAATAAGGGAAAGTAGTAAACACGCAAAATGATAAATAATGAAAAGAAACTAAAATTAATAAACTAACAAAGAGAAATCCCTGCCTGTATACATTTATAATCTCAAGAGAATATATAAAGTGACACAGGAGGTACAAAGTGCAAAGTCTGAGCAAAAAACCAGACTAGCGTGTATATTGGGAAATATAGATAAGGGTGCATGAACCAGTCACCCAGCCAATATCTATGCCAGCCATTAGTGATGCAATAATGGTAGCACTCAACAGTGATCTCTGTTACTAGGTCAGGCATTGTGTGAGCCATAGGGTTAACTAGGGTTAACTGTAGAAGGTTTAAATAAAAAAATTAAATACCAGGAAAAAAAAATGCTCTTCACTTCTATTTGCTGTATCATGTGAATCTAGCTTTATAAAGAACTAGAAAAATACCCGCGGCTTCCCTCGTGAACAATTATATGTCAAATTGTCAGCTACGTTTGCGAAGGTTAAATTTCCAGTTTCACCCTGAAGTTGACATCTTAAGCGTTTAAAATTTATTTTTTTCAACTCTTCTTTTTTGCTACTTTGGCGTTAACAGTTGTTTATTTTTACAAATTTGTCTTAACACTAAGGCAAACAGCAACTACTTTTTGGACAAATTTTTCTTAAGCATTAAAATTGAATCTTCTTTCATAAACACATAAAAAAATTTAAGAGAACATCAAAGTGCATCCCTTCACCCCCCCCTCCCTCCAGTGTAACCTATCAATAGTTAACGGACAAAAGATTGAGATTGATTTACAGGTAAACAACTGTCTATTGTAGCTTTTTGGCAAACAACGTTTTCGGTTTTACCTTCAGGTGCATATATGAAAAGACTTTTGGGGTTACCCACCCTAAAGCAAGCAATGTAGAGTTGAACATGTGAAAAACAGGGGCTCTCCAAAATTATGCTGACTACTTTAAGTGATTGACCTTGTGCTTTGTTTTTAGTCTAGCAAATTCAAGTCGAATTGGGAACTTCAGACTCTTAAAATGGAAGGGTATTTTGCTTGGTAGCAAGGAGATAGGCGGAATGTAAACATTTTCCCCCTTAGAGTTTCTCATAAGAATAGTGACTTCAATAACGTTGGGCATGAGACCCTTAACACACAACCTTGTGCCGTTATGCTATTTTGGTGGGTCATTGTTTCTAAGCAACATTATCGGAGCTCCTATATTTAAAGTGAGCCTATGCGGTGACATTCCAGTAGGTTACAAAGAATTCAGGAACTCTAATGGGTACATTACGGCATGTTCACTATCCATGACTGAATCAATGGACATGTATGTGGTTACTGGACCAGATAGTCTCCCCTGTATTTGTAGATTTATGGAGCTGAACCTATTGTTTTTGGGCGCTAGGATTGCATGTTCACAAATCCACTAATGGTTGTTAAAATTCATACAAATATCAAGGAAAACTTGGTCAATATTCTCCAGTACCAAGGACGTCATTTTGCAAAAGTCTTCTGGGAAGGAAATTAAGCCAGTAGTGGAATCTGTAGGGAACCTGTCGTTTCCGAGGCATAGTAGGTGGTGTGTAAATTTTTTCACAGTAGTATTTCCCATCAAGTGAACCTGCATATTTGTAGTCAATTAGCTTCTGATTAAGTCTCTATAGGTCAGAAGATTTTAAAAAGGCATCCAGCTCATCTGCTGGTACTGCTCTTTTAAGAACATGTAAAGATTTGGCAGAAGTCTCCTACAAAAAGTACAATTCTCCCCATTAATCAGTTGGATCCTTGCAAAGTATGATAGACGGCCTCAATCGTTTTCTTGTGTACCATGGAACCTTTGTCACATACAATTAATTTGCAAGTCTGTAATACCTTAACTTTCCCTGAGCCTTAAGGGCCTTTCACACATAGCGAGATCGCTAGCGATATTGCTAAAGCGTCACCGATTTTGTGACGCAACAGCGATATCGCTAGCTATCTCACTTTGTGTGACACATACCTGCGACCGGCCCCCCGCTGGATATCGCTGATCGCGCTGGAACGTCCTGAGCCATTTTTTCCTCGTTGGCGTCCCGCTGGCGCCAACTAGCAATGCATGGACGCAGGCGGAAGTCATCATCATCGCTGCGGTGTGACAGGTAAGAGCGACTGCCGATGGATCGCTTAACGCTGCTGCGTCGCTGGTGAGATCTGCCTGTTTGGCACCTGTTTGGCAGCTCACTAGCGACCATTTAGCGATGCACCAGCGATCCTGACCAGGTCGTATTGTTGTTGGGATCGCTGGTGCATCGCTAAATGTAACGGGACCTTTAGTGAGATTACAGACGGGAGTTCCCAAGAGTGCTAAATTCAAGGGCAATCCTAGTGCTGAATGAGTCGTGCACCCTCTATCTAAAAGAGTGGCTGCAATCCCAGCCAATGCAACGGCCAGAGCAATGTTATTGTTTGAGTGAATTTCTGCAAGAAACAAATTAATTAAAACATTTTTATCAGTACCTCCACTTGAAATCTGAGCCATAATTTCCAAACACAATGATTTTTAGTCATCAACCAAAAGAAGCTTATTTAATGCAACAAATTTTTTCAACTTTTCCAAAATATAGCTTTTCTATCCCAGAATATCTGTGTCTAAAACATCAAAGGCTGATTGAACTGGTGCTGGTAACCAAAAATATTGGGTCTTCACTTGCTACAGGAAGCATCAAACCTTTTTTGTGATATTTTTGGCCCTGCACTTTAACCCTTTAGTGACAGAGCCAATTTGGTACTTAATGACCAAGCCAATTTTTACAATTCTGACCACTGTCACTTTATGACGTTATAACTCTGGAACACTTCAACATATCCCTCTGATTCTGAGACTCTTCTTTCAGGACATATTGTACTTCATGTTAGTGGTAACATTTCTTTGATATACAGTAACTTGCGTTTATTTATGAAAAAAATGGAAATTTGGCAACAATTTAGAAAATTTGGCAATTTTCAAACTTTTAATTTTTGTACACTTATATCAGGGAGTGGTGTCACACAAAATAGTTAATAAATAACATTTCTTACATGTCTACTTTACATCAGCACAATTTTGGAAACATAATTTTTTTTGTTAGGATGTTACAAGGGTTAAAAGTTGACCAGCAATTTCTTATTTTTCCAACAAAATTAAAAAAACAAATTTTTTTTTAGGGACCACCTCACATTTGAAATAAGTTTGGAGGGTCAATATAATAGAAAATACCCAAAAGTGACACCATTCAACAAGTTTATTAACCCTTCAGGTGCTTCACGAGAACTAAAACATTGTGGAAGGAAAAAAATGAACATTTTACTTTTTTCACAAAAAAAATGTACTTTGGAATCAATAATTTTTATTTTCAAAAGGGTGTCAGGAGAAAGTGGACCACAAAATTTTTTGTGCAATTTCTCCTGAGTACGTTGATACACCATATGTGGAGAAAAGCCACTGTTTGTGTGCATGGCAGGGCTTGAAAGGGAGGGAGCACCATTTGACTCTTTGAACGCAAAATTGGCTGGAATCAATGGTGGCGCCATGTCACCTTTGGAGACCCCTGATGTACCTAAACAGTGGAAACTCCCCAATTCTAACTCCAACCCTAACCCCAACACACCCCTAACCATAACCCCAACCCTAACCCCAACACACCCCTAACCTTAATCCCAACCATAACCCTAACACACCCCTAACCCTAGCCCCAATCCTAACTTTAGCCCCAAACCTAACCCTAATGGGAAAATGGAAATACATTCTTTTTTGTTATTTTTACCAGATAAAGGGGGTTTTGTTTACTATTTTTTTATCTTGATCACTGTGATAGGGTCTATCACAGTGAACAAAATGAACCAATAGGAAACATTTCCTATTGTTGCTGGGTGTCGGCAGGCAGATCTCGGTGGGCGCAATGCGCATGCATCCGCAATTTTCTCCTGGAATAAGAAGCCGGCGGCCCAGGGGACTTCACAAGGGGATGCAAGGACTCCGGAGGTACCGGGGGGGGAATCGGGGGACCCTTTTTTTGTGGTCGCCTTTATACCGTTAATAACAGTGATCGCAATACTGAGGTCGGTAAAAAACAACCTGAGTCATGTTCTCTGGGGTCTCGGCTACCCCTGGTAGCCGAGACCCCGGAGAAATTCCAACTCTGGGGGGGCGCTATACCCTTGTTCCTCAGCGCCATTAAAAAGTGGCGCTGTGGTTGAAGTACCCTTAACTGCCGCCGTTAAAAGGCGTATTGGCGTTCGTTAAGGGGTTAAAAGTTGGAATAAATCCTGCTTCCATGAGTCCAGCTGTCCTACGAAAGCCTGTCATCTGGAAAGATGAATTGTATCTCCTAATACTTTGCAAAAAATGCTTGGGCTCAGGAGTTGTTCCCGAAACTGACCATTTGAGCAGCACATACCAGGTGATTCCAAGTTGAACTTTTTTGCTTGACAATGTTCGCATATTACGTCTATTTTGCCTATTATGAATTTTAGAAGTGACCTATAGTCCCAAATTGGGTTGTTGTGAAACTCAAGTCAGCCTGCCTACGTCCTTGCATAAGTTGCATTTGTCGCATGCTGTCATTTTGAGGACAAATTTCAAAAATTTAAAAAAAAAATGTAATCACAGCAGGGCCATCACCCCTCCACAGAGATATAGATTTCAGTCTAAGGAGAGGATTTACATAGGTTCCCATACAGATGAACACTTAAGTCTAAGTGAGGATTGGCATTAGGTTAGGGTCCTGGAAAATGGGAAAGGCCTTACCGTGGCTTCCAGGTACACATAAATTGACCCTTTTATGCACTAAGCTTTCTCACTTTTTCATATTTCTAATGCAGTATTGCATTTCATATTTCATGTTTGCATGCTATGGCGCTACAGTGTGCTTTCTTTTTTGTTTTGGTTTCTTTGAGGACGTTCATCCTTTTTTCAGCTGTTGCCGCATCCCTTGATTCAGTCTGTCTCATCTGATTCTCCTGAAGACGACATTCCCGGTGTTTAGATGTTTTAGCTGATTTTGATTCAGCCTGTCTCATCAGTTTCCTTTCAAGCCCGGGACTCGCGTTGTTCGCTTGTTTTGGCTATTTGAGACGGTTTTGCTTTCTTAGCTTTTGGATTAACTTGCCCAATAGATGGTCGCTTTTTAGCAGCATTTTAAAAAACAGTCCTTAGTATTATTATGCTCCTTAAGTGAATCTATTTCTATAAAGCAGAAAATCTGTGGCCTGAAGCATCTGAAATCTCAGTCAGACTGTTTAAGTTGTCCATAGCAACCAATCAGAGCTCGGCTTTCACTTTACCTCAGCTGCTTCGGTGGTGAAAGCTGCACTCTGCTTGCTATAGGCAACCAGAACGATCTTACTGTGAGGCAATTCTCATAAATGAGGCTCCAGTTACTTCTGCAATAGCCGTTGCTATAATTACATACTTTAGAGTGACTTATCAGGTTGCCCCATCTTAGAAACTATATGGTTGCTGCCCCTTTAATAACAAAGAATTAATGCAACAGTGCCCAAACAGTTAAGACCATTTGGGCAAGAATTGTGATTTTGCATTCAACACACAGACACCCATTTTCTCCTTTATTTCTGTATAACCTAAATTCGGGAGTCAAATCTCATGAACATGGGGGGGGGGGGGGATTTTGAGTTTTAATTTTCGCAGTATTTTTGGTCTGGTGTTAAAGATTGGCAGTGCAAAATTTCACTCAAATTGGGTGAAAAATGTGATTTTTTTTTTTGTTTTAACGGGCTACCACACACAGATTTTCTGCTTTTATATATAGAGATTATGATTGTGAGACTCAGTGAGCGCAGCGACTGATGTGACGAATACAGACATGTGGTATGCTGGCATTGTATAAGCAAATGAAAGTAATACAATATTTTGTGCCAAAAATTGTGGTCAATCCTAAGATCGGCCTCCCCTGTATCCGATATTCTTTTAAGAGAAAATGAGAACATCGTTGCAGTACAACTGAGCTTTTTCAATCTGGACACTTTATAAAGAATCTAGTTAACCTATGCACAGTACTGTACCTCAGTTTTAGGCAAGTGTGGAAAAAATGCTGCACAGTAAGAATGCTTTCGAAAATAGAAGTGTTAATAGTTTATTTTTATCAATTAACAAAATGCAAAGTGAATATTTTTCTTTTGTTTATTAACTTTACAATTTTTTAAATTGTTAGAAATAATAAATTTACCCTTCTATTTCTGAAAGAATTCTTATTATGCAGTTGTGTTTTTACACGTTGCACAGTACTGTAAGGAATAAACATTAGAGATGAGCGAAATTCAAATTTAATGGCTTCATTGAATTCTTCCAAAGATGGTGATTTTTAGCAATTCAATTCACAGTATTTCAAATACCCCAAAAGGAGGTATATGACACTCTGAGGACTCTTAGGCATGTACTGAAATATTTTCACGTTCTTTAACACACAGTCTTAAGGCCCCGTCACACACAGCGATCTCGCTAACGAGATCGCTGTGTGTGACGGGGATCAGCGACCGGCCCCCCCGCCGGGTATCGCTGATCGTGCTCGATCGGCCTGGGCCATTTTTTGATCGCTGGTCTCCCGCTGGCCAGCACGCATCGCTGCATGTGGCAGCGGGGGCCAACGATCAGCGAGGCTCCCAGTGCTTTAAGCAGGCGCTGGGAGCTGGTCTCTAAGGTAAATATCGGGTTACTAAGCGTCACGCGTCACTTAGTTACCCGATGTGTACCTTAGAAAGCTGCGTGCTGGCAGCTCCCGGCGTGAGCACGCAGGTTTCTAAGGTACACATCAGGTAACTAAGTGACTCGCGCCGCTTAGTAACCCGATATTTACCTTAGAGACCAGCGTCCTCGCTGGTGCTGATCGCTGGTGAAGCTGCCTGTTTGGCAGCTCACCAGCGATCATGTAGCGATGCACCAGCGATCCTGACAAGGTCGTATCGTTGTCGGGATCGCTGGTACATCTTTATGTGTGACGGGGCCTTTAGTCATGTCAAAGTGACTTCAACATATAGTAATCATTCTCCACTGCTTTTCTATCACTCTCTATTTGTTATGTTTGGTTCCCTTTAAGCACAACCATCAAAGTTTTTTTATCCTCTTAATATACTGCAGTCATCTATTACATAACACTGTGTATTTACAATTGCTCATTTTGACTTTCTACCCAGTAAATTCTCTTTTCACTGCTCTATGTAGAAACAAGAAGTGTCTTTTCCCTGCATGAGATATTCCCCTCTTCAACTCTTCACCTCAAAACCCAGTTGCTCCCTCCTCCACCTGCCAAGGACTTTTGCAGTGATGACTCACGTAGGGAAAAGAGACTTCCTATTTCTACACAGAGCTTAAGGTACTGTCACACTTAGCGATGCACCAGCGATCCCGACAACGATATGGATCACTGTGCATCGCTAGGTGGTCGCTAGTGAGCTGACACACAGGCAGATCTCACCAGCAACATAGCAGCGGTCGGGGGTCGCTACTTACCTGTCAGATGCGGCGATCCTGACGTCCTCCCGCCCACGTTCACGCGTCGCTCGTCGGCGCCACAGGAAGCCCAGCAGGAAGCTGACGACGAGAAACGGCCTGGCCGCTCTCGAGTGATCAGCAATAACCAGCGGGGGAGCCGGTCGGAGGTAAGTATCAGACATAGTGATATCGCTAGCAATATTGCTATAACGTCACAAAACCAGTGACGTTATAGCGATATTGCCAGCGATATCGCCTAGTGTGACAGGCCCTTTAGAAGGATCCAGCAAGTCTGTTTTAATCACATGATGTCATAAACCTAATAAAAAAGAGAAGAATTAATAATTAAGAGTAAAAGGCAAAATGAACAACTAAGTGCACAGTGCTATAAAATAGATGACTGCAATGTATTAAGAGGATAAACATTTTGATGGGAGTGTTTATTTAAGTGCTTTATGGCCTCCTCTTCCTATCTCTGTGGCTAAGATTTGAGTGGTGACATCCTTTTACTATCCATATTCTCCACAAAATGACCGATGCATTCCCTGCCTCTGCTTTTATACAGACTAAGGGCAGTTTCACACGTCCAGATAATTCTGGTACCGGAAAAACCGGTACCGGAGCTGTCCGTGTGACATCCGTGTGCTATCCGTATGTCCGTGTGTACCATCCGTGTGCTGTCCGTGTCCATGTATTTGAAAAAGTAGTTTCAATGTTAACTCTTTGACTTTTAAAAACGCACACGGATCACACACAGACAGCATCCGTGTGCGGTACGTGTTTTACACGGACCCATTGACTTGTATGGGTCCGTGTGATCCGTGCTGTTGCAACAAAACGGACATGTCAGCGCGTTTTGCACACGGACACACGGTCCGTGAAAACACGCTGACATCTGCATAGACACATTCATTCGAATGTGTCTACGTGTGTCAGTATCTCCGGTACGTGAGAAAACTGTCACTACACGTACCGGAGACACCTACGTGTGAAACTGCCCTAAGATTAGATAGCCCATCCTGATTGGCTCTGATTTAACATGTGACGTGACAGCTGTGACTGATACAATCTTCTGCATTGTGTACAATGGTTGCAGGCATTTTTGATGATTCACACAAAAGCAAATGGTAAATTGTTCCTAAAAAAAATTCAACACAAATTTGATTAGCCTCAAATCAATGAACTCATTTCTACTTAACATTTACTGAGTAGAATCTTGCATTCTTAGATCTTATTTGAACATGATTTTCTTCATGGCTCCTACGAAATTGGCCGTTGAGTCATGAGATCACTTTTATTAGTAACTGAGCACAAGTCAGATTGTCACATAACCTGATGCCAACATAATTATACATCAATCCAGCAATCTGAGCACTGAAAGGTGGCCAACAAATGGGTGTGTGTAGCCTAACTACTCTGGAGGACGTGCCTATGACATAACAGCACGATGACTGGTGTTGTGCTAATGTGTCCACTATTAGTGACTCATGGCTGTAATGACATCGACGGCGAGAGTCTCCACTCCGTGTAATGATTCCTGTCGTGTGCCTGCTTCACTTTACAATGGCCACTTGCTATGCGCCCACAAGCTGTATACTCACTCACCGCTAATCTAACCAGAGGCTTTTACATGTGTCACTGTAATTGCTCACATCCTCCTGCTGTAAAGTCACACCTTTTAAGAACTGATATAAAACAAGCTAGAAA
The DNA here is from genome assembly GCF_039654945.1 of Dendrobates tinctorius. Taxonomy (NCBI): domain Eukaryota; kingdom Metazoa; phylum Chordata; class Amphibia; order Anura; family Dendrobatidae; genus Dendrobates; species Dendrobates tinctorius. The sequence goes on from NW_027361738.1 coordinate 27,691,495, forward strand.
ATCCATTTCTCATTGTAAACATTGCTTCCTGACATACATTTTTTTATTAATGTCTTGTTTTTTAATCAAATCTAATAACTGGACTAATCAAAAGTCATTGATCTTAACTTTTTTTAAAAACATTAAAGAGATATTTGCATCCTATAGTCAATTTGTGGCAGCGAGAGGTGGTTAGAATTACAGAAATAGATGAGTAGGCTTTGTTATGCTCTTTGTAAATCCCATTCACTTCAATGAGAGTTACAGAATCAGCATACTATTGGCTGCTTCCATAATTTCAACCACCTCTGGCCATTACATATACATATAGACAGGTATTCCCATTTTAGCTGTTGGAAAACTCCTTTAAGTCCCAACTTTCTCAATATTATCACCAGCATATTAGGGACTCCGTGAATAGGTACTAGTCAGTGTTGATGTCACATCTCCACCCGGACCTGCTCCTGCAATGTCTGCTTTTGCAGCCAGGCGCTGCCCGCCATATTTATTCTGCGGGTAGTAAAGGTGATAGAAAGATGTCCACATGGATTTATGTCTTTTTACATCAGTTAAGGAATTTGCTCTAGTCTTAAGACCTTGTGGGGACATCACAAAACAGAACCAGACCCCAATCAGAGGACAATAAAACATTCTATGAACTGTTCCAATATTTATGGCCAAAACTGTCTATCACTCTCCAATAATATGATAGTTCTGCTTTACATGACTTGTCTTATCTATTGCATTATTTCTGTGCTGTGTATAAATAGGTGACTCTTCAGATTTTGTATTAAGGCCCCTTTACATTTAGCGATGCACCAGCGATCCCGACCACGATACGACCCGGTCAGGATCGCTGGTGCATCGCTAAATGGTCGCTAGTGAGCTGCCACACAGGCAGATCTCACAGCGATGCAGCAGCGATACAGCAGTCGTTACCTTTCAGACGAGGCGATCCTGACGTCCTCCGTCTGCGTCCACGCGTCGCTCATCGGCACCAGCAGGAAGCGCCCAACGAGAAATGGAGCTGCGCAATCAGCGACAGACAGCAGGGAAGCCGGTCGGAGGCAAGTATCACACATAGCAATATCGCTAGCGATATCGCTGCTGCGTCACCAAATCGGTGATGCTTTAGCGATATTAATAGCGATATCGCTATGTGTAAAACCCCTTTTAGTCTAGCCTGATGAAGAGACATGAGTAGTCTCGAAAGCTTGCAATGTGTTACCATCTTTTCAGTTAGCCATTAAAAGGTATCAACCACTGAGAACTCTTAATTCTGAATATTTTTCTATCTACTGGCTAACACGGTACAAAGATATACATCTTTCCAGTAAAAAAAAAAATTAACATGCATCATTCATCAATACTTTATGGCAGCTATGATGTATATTGCGAACCCATCTAAATTTTCATATCTTCTGATGCTGACTTGACTTATCTTGGTTTCCTAAAACAATGCAGTTACCTTTCAAGTCAAGTCCTGCAGGGTGAAAGGGCTTCCCATATGTTAATGGCAATTGATGTCCTAAATTCTTGACCTTGGCCTTTTTATGTGTATGCATTCTTACCAGTGACCCATATGCTTGTCTAAAAGCAACTAATATACCAGAAGAAATATCAGCCCTTTTTATTCCTTTAGTATATATAAATATTGACTTTGGACATTATTTATTACGCATTGCTTATATAGCGCACCATCTTATTCCGATACGCTTTACATAAATTATCATCACTGTCCCCATTGAGGCTCACAATCTAAATTCCCTATCAGCATGTTTCTGGAGTGTGGGAGGAAAACGGAGTATCCAGAGGAAACCCATGAATACACAGGGAGAACAAACACCACAGACAACTGCTTGCAGATGTTGTCTTGGTGGGATTTGAACCCAGGACCCCAGCACGTCAAAGCAACAGTGCTAACTACTAAGCCTCCATACTGTCCTTTAAGAAGTGTCGGCCGCCAATGTGGTCAATGACATTCTGATTTGGTTACATGCCCACCGGAACAGGAAGCTGGGAGACCAACAGAGGAGCCAATTAGTCCTATGGAGAAACAGTAGAGGACGAAAATATGATTATACTTTTTTATTTTTACACCATGCTGTGCTCCTTTTCTTCAAAGGGCTGAACTATCTCTTTAACCCTTGGCATGGCAGTCTGCACCTGCATGCTAGTAACCTGATAAAATGAGGTCTTCTACCCCTTAACACAATTTGTTTTTCCAATGTTTTTATTGGAGTTTCTTTTAACTTTTAATTTGACACAATTTTGGTAAGACATGTCAGCGGTTACATAAAAGGGGAAGAGAGGGGGAGGGAGAGGAGTAGGAGGGGGGGTGAGGGAAAAGTGGACTGGGGCAAAGGGGTCAATCGATCCCATAACACAATTTGTGAACTAGTACAAACTTCAGCTGTAAACCCTCTGATATCACCTGAAACCCCTTGCCAGATTGGCTCCAGGGAAATGCTACACAGGGTAAAGGCCCCGTCACACTAAACGATGTCCCAGCGATCCCACCAACGATCCGACATGATGGGATCGCTGGGGCATTGTTAGACAGCCCCAGCGATCAGGACCAGCGATCAGTGACGCTGGTTTCTAATGTAAACATCGGGTATCCAGGAGCCGCGCGACTCCTGGATACCCGACGTTTACCTTGGAAACCAGCGTGTACGCCGGTTTCCAAGGTAAACAGTGGGTATCCAGGTGCCGCGGCTCCTGGATACCCGACGTTTACATTAGCAACCAGCGTCACTGATCGCTGGTTTCTCTCTGCCACACGCAGCGATGCGTGCTGGGCAGCGGGAGACCAGTGATCGAAAAACGGCCCAGGCCGCTCAAGCACGATCAACAATAACCGGCAGGGGGGCCAGTCGCTGATCCCCCGTCACACACAGCAATCTCGCTGGCGAGAGCGCTGATGTGTCACAGAATCAGCAATCTCGCTAGAGAGATCTTAGTGTGACGGGGCCTTAAAGAACTCAGTAGTCCACTATTGTACTCAGTTATTATGTTCTCATTATCTCTTTGGCCACCATATATATTAGGCTAAATTCAGCCACAGATGACAGTGTAATGACTATGGCGGCCTTACAACTCTCCATACTCACTAAACTGAGCTTGATGAAGAGACTTGAGTAGTCTTGAACGCTTGCTATTTGTTCCCATCTTTTCAGTTAGCCATGAAAAGATATCAACAACTGAGAACTTAGCTTTTAATTTTTTTTCTGCTGAGCTGAGTGTATGGGAGAGTTGGGAAAGATATTGTTGCTGTCAGCTGAACGATCAGCGAAAACTTTTTATGGCCAGCTTTTATCTGTGGCAAAATTGATATACTGCCTGTCTAGATAGAAGAGAGCCAAAAGATTGCACATTTTTCTCTCTTTGGGATTGTGTTTTTTTAAATACCCGCTACGTCTGTGTGGGGCATAGCCAAATCAGTTATCACATTTCTCTTTTCTTCTAAAAACCCCATACATATTAGCTACATGTCAGCTGAACCTGCCATTTTTGGATCAGCCAAACATCTAATGCGTTTGAGAGATTCCGGATTCCGGACAGATGATCTTGGGAGAGAGAATTATCCGGTCTGTTGAAATTCAACTGCTGACCTTTTGTTCCCCCTACATATAGACCATTACCAGAGGACCCTGGCAGCAGCTCTTTGATAGATAACATAAAAGTGCTTGGCTGAGCTGAGTATTCAAGTGCATGGAGGAGCAAAGAGACATAACTGATCACCAACAATAGTTTGGCCAACATCTAACTAATGTAGACTAGCATTGGCCGAAACGGCAGAGAAGAATATGATCAGTTGACAGACTAAGGGCCCCGTTACACATAACGATGTTCCAGCAATCCCACCAACGATCCGACGTGGATGGGATCGCTGGAACATTGTTAGACAGCCCCTCCAGCGATCAGGACCAGCGAGCAAGCTGGTTACCAACGTAAACATCGGGTTTCTAAGGGCTGCGGGGCCCTTAGAAACCCTATGATTACCTTAGATACCAGCGTGCACTACAGGCAGGGCAGGAGGTGGAGGCATAGCGGCGCAGACAGACCGGCGTAGCTCTGCTATCTGCTACTCCGGTCTGACAGACTGGAGTAGCAGATAGCAGAGCTACTCTGGTCTGTGCGCCGCTCTGCCTCCACTTCCCGACCTACCTGCAGTGCACGCTGGTATCTAGGGTAAACATCGGGTTTCTAAGGGCCCCGCAGCCCTTAGAAACCCGATGTTTACATTGGTAACCAGCGTGCAGCATCGCTCATCGCTGGCTCCCGCTGCCACACGCAGCGATGCGCGCTGGCCAGCGGGAGACCAGCGATGAAAAAACGGGCCAGGACGATCCAGCAAGATCAGCGATACCCCGCGGGGGGTCAATCGCTGCTGGATGTCACACACAGCGATCTCGCTGGAGAGATCGCTGATGTGTCACAAAATCAGCGATCTCGCCAGCGAGATCGCTGTGTGTAACAGGCCCTTAATGTGGATAGGGGCACACAACAGATGATTGGCTGGGAAGATAAGAATCTGGCATGTCCGATTTTGGACTGCCGATCCTTTTGTTCTCTAAAAGATAAACTGCTGCCAGGGATGTCTCATAATGGTTTTCTCACAGACAATACTGGAGTGCTCGGCAAAGTAAGTTCTCCTGTGTATGGAAGAGTCAGGTGAGATAGATGCTAGGCCAAAACCATCAGCCAAATCATTGCTTCACTAAAAGATATCCAAAATGTTTGGTGGGACTTTAGGCAACAAATGTTATGTAAACTGTTTTTGAGCCAACTCTTTCTGATTGCTGCTGAAGGTCTTAAGGATGGAAATGCAAATTGCCTCTTCAGAGAGGAAGAGGACTTGAACTCTATAGCGCCACCTGTTGGTAGTAGCGATCTTACAAGTCACAATCAACCCTTTAACGAGTCTTGTAATATGAGGATATAAGCCAAATAAGAATCTCAAGGATGGAAAAAGACTCTGCCCACTAAATCTGAATAGCAGTGCTAGATAACCACTGCTCACCATTCCCTCATGACTTGTTGGTCACTAGCTGCAGCCGTTTCCGGTTAGGTACCTGACTATTACTGTTTGGTTTCTTGCTTGGTAGCGCCCTGAATTCTCCTGCTAGTGGGGAGTTATAAAAAGAGATTAAAATCTGTATAGCATGGTCTGAAAATTCACTGACGCGTTTCTGGAGTCTCAGCTCCCTTATTCGTGAATAAGAGCGTTGAGACGCCAGAAACGCGTCAGTGACTTTTCAGACCATGACATGTGGATTTATGGAAAATCAATAAAGAAATAACTTTGTTATTGAGGTTTCGGGATGTGTCGTTTTCTTTCAATCCTCAAAAAAAAAAAATGACCAAGTTGGAAGTCCACAACAGGAGCATGACCCACAGATATGGAAAAGAAGTGAATATACAGAAATGGGAAGCTCATGTATGGCTTTCTTTTACATATCTTAGAGGAGAGTTAGAAGATATATTCAGCTAACTGTTGGAACTCAACCGTATCTGTTCTTTCTTCTAAAATCTGCTATCGTCAAGTCCCAACCCGAAGGGTCGATTGCTCTAAACATAGCTTTGAGCATCAGAACATGAGTACCCGATTACATTTTTTAATCCTGCTATTCCTATTAACTACTGATTTTACACTAATCCGAAAAACACATTCTGGGAATTCTTAAAGGGCAAATCTCTCAATATACTAGTCTTCCACATGAAATTGGATAAATTGTCAGAATTAGGCTAGTTTCACATGTGCGTGTCAGGGCGCAGCGACGGCCTGCACACGGCCGCCGCTTAGCCGCGCCCCCCCGATAGCTCTGCCTTCGGGCGCATGACGCTGCATGCATCCCCTATCTTTATCATTGAGGACGCAGGCCGTGCGCAGTATGCGTTTTGGCGGCGCCTGTGTCCTTTTCACGGTGCGCCGACCAGCGCCAAATGCAACCTGTTGCAATTTGGTTGCGCTCGACGCACCGTCAAAAGGATGCAGGCACCGCCAAAGGGCTACTGCGCACGGCCTGCGTCCTCAGTGATAAAGATAGGGGACGCATGACGCATGCAACGTCATGCGCCTGGAAGCGGAGCTATTGGAGGGGGCGCGGCAGGGCTTAGCGGCGGCCGTGCGCAGGCCATCGCTGCGCCCTGACACGCAAATGTGAAACTAGCCTTATTGTTCAAAATGAGGGTCATCTGCTCGCAGTTGCCTGATATTAGGCCACATAATACAATATCAGGCTTTAAACCAGCATTATAAATTTTCTAGTTTAATAGTCTAAAGCAATTTGTTTATTACCACTGCAATTATATGACAACCTCCTAGGATGACTACTGCAGTGATATAACTATACATGTTTCATTACTGTATGCAAACAGAGCTGTGTCAGTAGCACAGATATGTATGTCCAATCCCTGGTGGAAAATGCTGATTAATAATTAACTGCATGCTTAAGAGCGGAAAGAGATCCTAGAGTGGAGTGTATAGTAATTCTGGATTATTTGGTGTGCACTAATAAGTATTAATATATTATCCAGGCAAGTTTGGCAACAGCTATTTCATGAGTCAGGGAAAAATGGGATAAATGTGATTATTTTGACATCGGGCTCCGGGGAGATAAGAGGATAGGCCAAGATAAAATCAATAAGAATAGAACTGAGCAGGAGTGAAAATAATGTAAACTCGTTAATTTTCAGTCCTCAGAAAGAATAGACGACTTTCCAGGGACGCTGTTATAGGTATTAGGAAATACATTTTGTAAAAAAGATTATGTCCGTAAATGCCAAGATAAAAGGCTGGTAATTCAATACTTCTCTTCTATAACAGCGTTAGATACATGTCCTTCCTTTATAAAAAGTGACAGGCTGTTTTATAGTGTGGACCATATCGTGAAAGTCCAGGTCATGGTCTGTTATTTATTCTCATTAGTTCATGTATGTGACTGGCTGTTACTAGAGGCCTCTCACCAATACAGAACAGGCATCTAGATGAAGATGGATTTATACCACGCACCAGCAGTGTCTTCTGTATGACTACAGCACTCACAAATACAATATATAGCATATAAGAATACAACAAAAATCACTTTAAAAGACGTGGTCCAAAAGGGTGCACTATTATTATATGGAGGCACAGAGGGGACATTATAATTATGTGGAGGCACAGAGGGGGCACTATGATAATGTGGAGGAACAGAGCGGGCAATGTAATATATAATGAGGGGATTTTTTTTATGTTGGCCCTGTTGGCCAGATCACCTGGAAATTGCCCTGATTGGGATTACAATTTGGGAAGGAAAGTGTACTTTATTGTTCTTTGACTGAATGTAATAGAGATCATGGAGATTACTATTAGGGCACGTGCAGATGACGGATGAGTGCTACCATGGTTTTGACGGATAGCACTCGTACCCATGTTATTCTGTGGACATATTTGATTTTTTCCTCAGATGGCATGGTCTGAGGAAAAAAATCCTTGACATGTTCTATTTTGATAAGAGTGTTGATCCAAAATTTGCAATACAAGTCTATGGGTCTGTGGAAAACAACAGATTTTCACGGACTGACTGAATGGGGGAGGTGGAGTAAACTTTTTTTTTTCTCTTCACCTCCAAGAAAAAAGCATCACTCTGTGCTTAAAGTCTGAATGTCGTGGATCCTAACCTAATGGGGGTTTTACACATAGCGATATCGCTAGCAATATCGCTAAAGCGTTACCAATTTTGTGACGCAGCAGCGATATTGCTAGTGATATCGCTATGTGTGATACTTACCTCCGACCGGCTCCCCCCGCTGTGTCGCTGATTGCGCGAGATCGGCCGGATCCATTTCTCGTCGGGCGCTTCCTGCTGGCGCCGACGAGCGACGCGGGCGGGAGGACGTCATCATCGCTGCGTGTGAAAGGTAAGTAACGACCGCTGCTGCGTCGCTACATCGCTAGTGAGATCTTCCGGTTTGGCAGCTCACTAGCGACCATTTAGCAATGCACCAACGATCCTGACCGGGTCGTATCGTGGTCGGATCTCTGGTGCATCGCTAAATGTAAAGGGGCCTTTAGAAACATAGCTCTGCCTCTCTTCAAGACAGCAGTAGGGGTGCCAAGCCTATAAGTCTGGGAGTGACAGATCTCACACATTGAGCAACTTAAAGCAGGACAAACGCTGGTTTGCAATATAGAGTCATGCTGAAGCCGCCAAATAACATTCTAAAAACAGGATTCCAAAAGAAGATACTATACGTCATAGCTGTACATTATGTATATTTCCGAAATCCTCAGAACATGACGAACACTCTCCTGAGTTTTGAGCCATTTAGGCAACCAAGTGTATGGAGATAGATAGAACATCTATTAGAAGCCAGGTAGAGAAGGGTTGTTTGGTCCCCATGCGTAGCGGGGGCCCGACTGGATCTGATGGCACCAGAACCGCAGCCCTAGGACCGTCCAGAAAGTAGCTCTTTCATAGGTTTTGGAATTTTTTAGCTGCAGAGGCAAGAGGAAGGGATTTAGGTTCAGCCCAGAGGGCAGTGATTCAAAGATGATAAAAGCTAGTGTGAGGCCATGTGGTCCCCCTCTCTGTCATGCATGTGGTCCACCTCAACAGTGGGGGCCACCTCGAGTAACATGTTGTGAAGGACCTAGGAGCCACCTGGCAGCCCATGCCCACTTTGGCCCAGCACACCCATGATCTAACATCACCCGGAAATTGACATAATTTGCTTATATCTTTTATCCTACCACTATCTGTATTTTCATATCTGATCATTGTATATGTGTAACCATCATGTATATAGTGTATTATCTAGTGTGTCATTAATGCAATTAAATATATAATTTATTCTTGGGTTGCTCTTTTATCTCAATCCACACGTCCATTTCTCGGTTTAACTTTCCATTCTACCAGGGCTGGTTTCTGGTCTAATATAATCCCGTTAACAGACCGCTTCTATCTAATGAGGAACTGGTGGCAGTCCTACCGGGCTGGCAGAGCTCTGTTTCAATGGTGCTAGTGAAAGGGGCCTCTCAGCCTGTCAGGGTTGTGAGTGAGTGTGGTGCCACATCAGTGACTTCGTGGGCCACATTCTCTTGCTCCCCATGCTTCCTTGGGTTCGTGTGGACAGTGGGTGTGTATGTAAATCTGCACCAAGCTGACCTTACCTGTCCTCAGAGGGTGAAGAATGTCACGTTGGTGCAAGTGAGGAAACCATACCACGTGATCTCGCTGACGTAGGGGTGGCGAGGTGCGGGTTTGTCACATGTGAGTGGTCTCTCTGGTGTCATCCTTCACAACTCCGATTGCCATAACCCACAAATATATTTTACAACCTAAGGGTTTGCTCACACAAGCGTATAATTTGGAAGAGTGCAATCCAGTAAAAAAAAAGGGATTGCACTCAGACTAATGTTATTCAATGAAGCAGAGCAGATCTGCTCATTTTTTCTCAGCTGTATTCGGTGTGAGGTAAAAATTGCAGCACGCTGTGACGTGAGGCGGGCTGCTGAAGCACGCTAATGCAGGCACAGTACGAATGTGTGGGCCGTCTAGAGTCCAGGATAAAGAACATGCACAGTAGAATGGGGAGATATGCGTTATAGAGACTGAGAACAGATCTTTTGACATGGTTTGCTCCCCTAGAAAGACTAAGCTAATGATGCCATGGAGTTGTACCATCATGTACAGTATATATAGGAGGGATATGAAGGGAAACCCAAACTACCACAGAGAATCCATTATCTTTATCAACAATGTTATGAACTGATGCTAGACTGTCTAAGGGCCTCCTGATGAACCAAATGATGAAGGGGAAGCACATAGAGGCAATGCATGGGATTCAGATGAGTACTATCCTATACTGATGACACATGCCTGGTTAAATCTCGAAATATCTTCCACCAATTCATTATTATTTAGGGCAAATGCATGAAATTATAATGTATAAACAAACCATGTTTGGTTAATCTGGATGCAGAAAGCAGCAAACTGATACTGGTGGTTTTATAGCCAGAAGACACATAAGCCCCCGTCACACACAGCGAGATCGCTAGCGAGATCGCTGCTGAGTCACAAGTTTTGTGACGCAACAGCGATCTCACCAGCGAGATCGCTGTGTGTGACACGTATCAGCGACCGGCCCCCCCGCCAGGTATCGCTGATCATGCTCGAATGCCCTGGACCTTTTTTTGATCGTTGGTCTCCCGCTGGCCAGCACGCATCACTGCGTGTGGCAGGCGGGAGGCCAGCGATCAGCGAGCTGGACGCTGGTTTCCAATGTAAACACGGGTAACTAAGGGCGCACGTCACTTAGTTACCCGCTGTGTACATTAGATACCAGCGCGCTGGTGCAGGGAGCTGGTAACCAAGGTAAACAGCGGGTTTCTAAGCGCCGCGCGGCACTTAGAAACCCGCTGTTTACCTTGGTTACCAGCTCCCTGCACCAGCGCGCTGGTATCTAACGTACACAGCAGGTAACTAAGCGATGTGCGCGCTTGTTACCCGTGTCGTCGCTGGTGCGATCTGCCTGTTTGGCAGCTCACCAGCGGTCATGTAGCGACACACCAGCGATCCTGACAAGGTGATATCGTTGTCGGGATCGCTGGTGCGTTGCTATGTATGACAGGGCCCATAATCCCACATGCTGATTCATGGTTGCGCAACCCCGATTAGAGAATTATACGTTGGGTCGTATAATATGATTTGGGTGCGTAATTTAGCAAAATATCTGATATACTATAAGCCGTATGCTATCCGGATGAATATCTTCTACATCTAGGGCAGTTAGGGAACATATAGGGAGAGTCCTTGATGAGCAAGCGCCATTGACGTTAACAGTAGGGTGCCAACTGCCATTGTTAGGAAGGGTTCCCCAACTGCAGTCCTCAAGGCCCACCAACAGATCAGGTTTTCAGGATTTCCTTTGTATTGCACAGGTGATGTAATTATCACCTGAGCAATTCTAAGGAAATCCTGAAAACATGATCTGTTGGTGGGCCTTGAGGACTGCAGTTGGGGAACCCTGACCTAGGGAATCACAGGGATTATTAGGCCTCACCAATTTCTTTGCTATCATTTTTGGTGGATCAGGGATCTGATTTTTTTTTATTATCAGACTGCACTCGTCCCAGTTATACGCTCATTTAATCAAACCATATTAGTGAGTGGCCTGTCTGCTCTCAAATACCAGAGCTAATGCACTTATAGTTTTGGCATTTTGTGCCATTTTTCAGGGTCAGTGGTTTTAATTTTTTTCTTTTTTCAAAATGCGGCCTGTTCTGGCTATAGCTTTTTTTTTTTTTTTTACTTGTGGGTTTTTTCACTATAAAACTATAAAAAAAAAGGCAGAAAAAAATGTGCATGTGATCACACTGACTAAAAAAAAAACACAAGGAAGGTTTGATGAGTTTTTGATCCTGCACATTTTCATTGCGTAAAAAACACAGCATCTTACATTTCCAGCAAAGTGAATGGGATTTATAGAAATCTGACTGCTTTTTTTTTTTTATTGTTACGCCGTGTAAGCTGACCAGCGGTGCATGTATGAGATCCTCAACATGTCATTTTCTCATGCGGATATGCTGAGTTTTCTGTGCTGATTTTTCCCATAGACTTGCATAGGATGCAGAAAATCTAAATGTAAAAAAATGCATTTGAGTTTTTAGTGCATTTCCACTGTGGAAACACATTAAAAACAGGTAACCCGCACCTAAGTATTTCAATAAAGTATTGTCAATGCCAAATACCAGGAAGTATCAAAAGCTAAGCTGCTTTGTTTCAAATGTGATATTCCAGAAAGCGACGAAAACTGCAGCGTCAGAAAAGTAATAAAAATGTGATAGGTAGCCAAATTTATCAAATAGGTGCAGAAACATCAAAATCTCACCAAATACTCATCGTGGGAATTTAACCTAAAACACTTGTGGGGAGAGGGTTCCCATATTTTAAAATCCTAGAAAATTAAACTACAGTATGTAGAAAAGATCTTCAGGTTGTAATTGGGTCAGTCCTAAAGAATTTCTTATCTTGCTATAGTGAAAAGTATGATATATGTAATTCCTTTGGCCAGGAGGAGGTTAAGTTGCCTACTAGCACCAAAATAACCCTGATCTATAAAGTTCTTGTATATTGTCCTCCCGTGTTATACCCAAGTCAGGAGACTGTAATGCCAGATGATGCTGAGGAGCTGCCTTATGGAATGTCAATTTTCCACATACCATGTAGTCCGGGGATGTCAGATCTCCGCCCTTACACCTCTGCTGTCTGCAGTGAGTGTCCCCTGGTTTCAGCTGCAGAGGTGCGGCCCTGGTGGAGGATCTTCCCATCTCACGGCCCGGTCTGGGATTATGATCACTCACCAATTAAATAAGTAAATATTTGTCCACATTCTGGGCGTGCGCGGCAGAAAAATGTGCACATGTGTGGAAGTCGAGCGGAGCCCAGCATCTTCCTTCCTGAACACTCCTGTACAGTCAGAGGAACTTTTGTTACAATCTAATCACAGGAAGCTTAAATGTGACGGGAGGGAAACGTCGCACACACACAGGACTCCATGGGATAATGGGAATACATGCTGTCCAGCTTTTTTACATAATAACTATTCACATTACACACCAGAAACTACAGCATACTGCGGGGAATGGGGTGTTCAATATATTCAGACATGTTTATTAAAGGGCACCTGGCAGCTGATACATGCTGTCAGACACCACGTGCATGTATAGGGAGAGACCAATCACTCAAGCGAAGCGGGCAGGGAGAGGCCTGTTCGAACAATCGTTCATGGAGCCTCGTCCACGGGAGCTATTAAACTAAGCATTTCAGAATTAAAGAAGCACTCCTCCTCCTTCCACCAAGGATTTTATCCTCTTACTATATTGCCGTCATCATATTTTATACCACTGTGTACTTTCAATTGCTCATTTTGCCTTTCTACCCAGCTAATTCTTCTGTTTTCCTTTAGATCTATGACATAACGTGAATAAACACTGACTAGCTGAATCCTTCTAGGCTCTGTGTAGAAACAGGAGGTCAATTTTCCCTGCACGAGTCATAAGTCACTGCAAAAGTCTCTGGCCGGGGCGGAGGGTGGGTCAGCTGGGTCTGGATTACAGACGGGGATGATTCACGCAGGGAAAAGAGACTTCCCCTTTCTGCATAGAGCAGAGAAAAGAAAAGAATGATCTAGTTAGAAAGGCAAAATGAGCAATTGTAAGTACACAGTGCTATGTAATAAACAACTGCAATGTATTAAAAGGATAAAAATGGCAGGAGTGCTTCTTTAAAGTGAATGTGTCAACTGATACATGCTGCCCAATTCGTTTCGAAGTCAAACATACCTTGCTGAATTCATACAGCCAGTGCTTGATTTATATTGCCCATGGATTGTGCATTGTGGCATTGTTTATCAGCTTTCAGGTTCACCTTAAGGGCTTTTGCAGACAGCCATATTATCAGTCCAAGTGGGATCTGACAAATCATCAGATTGCACTTGGATCAAAGTTAGCCTATGGGGCCACGCATATGTCCGAGGAAAAAATAGTTGCATGCCCGAGTTTGATCTAAAAGGATCGAACTCAGCCATGCAAGTGAATGAGTGCGTGGGAAACGCTGGACTGCACTTGGATGACATCTGTATGTAGTCCGATTTTCACACACTGACACAATGGAGAATATGGAGAAATTTTTCTTTCCATCTTCTCCTCATCTGAGAGAATCAGATCACACTCTGATCAATTCTCTCAGATGAGAGGATATACGTCTGTCTGCATCTAGTCTAATACAGTTTTATCACAGTGGCATATGCTGAGTGACACTTTTCACACTCTTATATCACTTAGGCAGGGGTCATACTTATGGGTGCAATGCGAGAAACTCGCATCAATACCTGGCACTGCCGCCGACACTCGAACCGGAGCGTTCAGCTGCATAGAAATACATGCAGCCGCACACTCGGTCCCGAGTGCCGGTGGCAGTGCCGGGTATTGAGGTGAGTTTCTCGCATTACACTCGCAAGTCTGATCCCGGACTTATAGGTTGGTGTCACGGTCACGCTGGCGCCTTGGCAGGTTGGCGCGAGCAAGTGGGTTGTGGCCCCACTGTGCCACAAAACAGGCTACCCTGGAAGGTGCATGACTAAGACAGCTACCTCAGTCTTCGCTGGAGCCTCTGATGGTGAGGTAAGACTTGTGCAGCAGGTAGCTGCCAGGTGCCACTACAGGGTGGTGTCTGGCTGTGGCTGCTGATCCCACTGGGGAACAGGTGAGCACGGCAGGCATGGTTGGTACCCTGGCAGGCAGGCATGGCTGAGTCAGGCAGGCGAGCACAGCTGAGACACAGGCAGGCGGGCATGGCTGAGACACAGGCAGGAAGGAGTGGTGTATGGAATAGGTAGAGACCTGTTCACACAGCAGGTGCAGGTACTGGCAGGAAGGAATGGTGCATGAAGGACCAGGTAGAGACCTGTTCACACAGCAGGTACTGGTACCGGCAGGAAAGAATGGTGCATGAAGGAACAGGTAGAGACCTGTTCACACAGGAGGTGAAGAACTGCAAGGCTGCGGTGAGGAGCTGCAGTTAACAGCAAGAGTCTCTGCAGACAGGCACAGACACAGGACTAGGAATCAAGCCTTCAGAAAGGTGAAACATAGGACAGGACCTGGCAACTCAGCAGCAAGACACTAACCGAGTTAAGGCTTTGCTCAGGCAGCTACCAATGTGTGGAGCTGCCCTAAATACTAGAGGTCTCTTGGTAATTGGTCAGGAACACATTAGACAGGTGCACCCTGATTCCATAAGAACCAGAGAGTTCTGGTGCCGCCCCCCTATGCACACCGCCAGGAAGCATGCAGAGAACAGGCAGGAAGAAGCAGGCACACAGCATGGAGCCGGCAGCAGACAGTACACACAGCAAGGCCTGAAGCAGTGAGTAATTTGGTGTGTGGGAGATGGGAGGCCATGCAGTGATGCCGGCAGGGTTGTTACAGTTGGATTAATTTAGACCTTTTTGCAGGGCAAAATCTTAGCGATACGTGGTATATTTTCAAAAAGTTATTCTCATCTTAAAGAGGATTACTCACCAGATCAAATGTTATCAGTATTTGCTCCTATTTTATTCATGCTACTCCTCTGAGTATGCGGTTGGTTGTTTATTTTTTTAAATCTGTTGCATGGTTCCTGAGGTACAGGCCTTTTTATTTAGTGGTAACTTTTATGATTTTTGCCGAGATTGCGTTGCTTATCGAGTAATAATGCAGAGTGGCTAAAAGACACGACCACAGAGAATCCATCGAACCACACTTCTTTGCTAAATACCATAAAGATTAGCGCTAAATAAAAAGGCCCATATCTCTGGAACAGTATGAAGAATTAAAAAAAACAAAAAAAAAAAAAACGAATACTCACAAAGCAATCAATCAGGAGCATATGTAAGAGGAGAGGCCTCCGCCGAGTACTCAGGCCGGAACCGAGGTTCCTGGGGTATCCGTTTCCAGGGAGCAGAGCTAGGGGATGGACAGCTGAGACTGACAGGGCAGTTGGAGGAGGAATCCAGATAAGAGGGGCGGAGAGGGCCAGACTGAGTGAGTCAGCGGAACAAGGGAGAATGAGGTGAAGACTTGGTGAGGGCCAGAGAGTGAGAGCCACGAGCAGCTTCCAGAGAGGACAGTGACAGGAGGGAAACTCTCGGTGGACCGCAGGGAGACGGTGCCGAGCTTACCGACAAAAGAAGACTGCTGCCTCACTCCAGCTCTCGGCCGCGGCCTACTCGCAGCCATCTGCGGCCGACGCCGCCTCACTCCAGCTCGCGGCTGCCTCGCTGCTGACCACAGCCTCTGCCGCTTCACTCCCGACCACAGCGGTGACTTCTCCTTTGGCACCCGCAGCTGCCACCGCCCCGCTCCAGTCCGTGGTAGGGGCTGGGCCTGCGCCCGCCTCGGATCCTCCAGTGCGGCCGCAGGCTGCGCCTGTGGCCTATCAACCTCCACTTATCACCGCCGCTGCCAGCCCCTGTCAGGGAGTTGCGACCTCCACTCTCCCACTCCCAGGGGGTATCCCGCTTCCTCCACTGGGGGACATCCTGCCAAAGAACTCTTCGCGGGCCTGTTGTGCCCCTGCTTCTCCTGGGCGTCAGAAGGCCTGAAGACTACGCCAGATCCTCAGCGGCTGGGCCCAGTGGCTGCGATGCCGACACACCGTTGAACAGGATGCCGAGGGACATCAGGACGGATAAGTGACACATAGTAACTAAGGACCCGTAGTCGGCCATTCCGCGGCCCTATAGTGACAGGTCTTTGCCGGAGTAGTCGTGTTCTCCCAATACTTGTTTATGTGTATTTGCTCCCTGCGAGGACAACTACTGTTATTCTGTCGGTTGCTTAAAATAGCCTTAACGGCATTTATCTATAAAAGTTACTGTTTAAAGTTTATATGTCTCGCGTCTCGTCACTGCATCCTGCGTACCTGCTATTACCACACATACATCCACCGGTGAGCAGAAAGTCAGCATGCTGGGCAGTGCTTAAAATCAGTGGTAAGACAACCTTTTTAACAATACCAGCTTACAGCCAAGTCATGCCGCTACATTTATATGAACTGCAAAAACTGTTTCAGGATATGTGCACACATTGACTACTTTAGCATATTTTTCTGCAGCAAAATCCATAGTTTTGGCAGGAAAAAAACTATGTGTTTGACGTGGTTTTTGCCACGTTTGTGCATGCATTCTGAATGATGCATTATTACATGAGCTATTCATTTCAATCGGTGAAAAAACGCTGAAAGAATTGACATGTTTCAGACTTGAAAAAACAATTTGATGGTTTTCATCTGCAGAAGAAAAAAAATTGCGTTTGCAAGAGATTTCAGAAGTCTCATTCACTTTGCTGGTACCGTAAAACACTGCGTCTTTTTTTCCACGGCAAAAAAAAAAAAACTGTAGCAAAAAACACATTGTGTGAACAAGCCCTGAAGCATTATATAAAGAGATGTAACCCAGAAGTCTGGCCTAGTTTGTGATAACACATTGGTATTCAGTTCATCTTTCTGTAGTTTTACGTTGTGGCCGATCAGCGTATATTATAGAATATTATTGAATACAGTGGAATGTCTTTGGTCTGGGCATTGATTTTTTTTTTTAGCCTCTCTATCCCAGACATCATGGTGTTCAATAAACGTTTCTGTTTATAGCAAAAAATGATGAGTAATATTTTTGGAATAATCTTAAAAGGCATAATTGTAGGAGACAGACGTACAATGCAGTATTTTGTCTCTCCTGACTCAGGCAGCTGAATCCACCCTGGGGGAATACTGCCTAAACTTCACCGACAGTGGCAGCCGCATATTGGGCTGTCTATGAAGAGGCGCTCCCATGTCCTCAATACTATTAACCCCATTATTACCACATAGATCTCAGCCTGGCATCAGATCCACTGATATTACACAAGGATGCAAAAAAAACAAACAAACCAGAAACATGATCTACGCAGTTATCAAAAAGCAGGACAAGGAGCAAAAGAAGTTAGCCAAGTACTTGTGTCCTATATACAACCTGCTGTAGCTGTACTGCCCACACTGCAGCATAGGAAATTTAGATTTTTGCAACATTTAGCAGAATGGTGATATTGCTATGGTTGCAAACTCTGTTTTTAGAAGAAAAAAAAAAAAAAAGGTTCCTTTATGTTTACACAGATTCGACATTCCACACACAAAATATTGGTGCAAAGTTCCATAATCAGATTCATTATTCAGCATGTGCAAAAGTGATTAATTCCGCTCAATTCGGCACCTTTGGCATTTATAATATAAGTCAATAACATATAACACTGTTATTAAATCTGCTTTAGTATTGGAACATACATATACCAAGGTTTAGCTACGCACTTATCAGGAAACATCTTGTAGGTTCCCTCTGATACATAGGAGGCCATTTATCCATAGGCTGGGTGGTGCACATGATGTAATATATGTATAGGACATACAATACAAATGTACATATGTATCATTGGTGAAACAGGAGAGGGTCACTGTGTCAGAACACTATTTGGCCATTTTGCTGCCTAATAACTCATCATAGTGCACAATTCCACCTCCTTTAGAGGAGACCCCCCTTACCTCTTATCAGTGATATGCCTGCCCCGACATAGCTAGAAAGCACAGAAAGACTCTGCGAATGCCAAGACATATAGTGTTAATGGAAATATCAACTTCCAACCGCATTGTCCCTCAGCAAGATGTGCTTAAGGCCCCGTCACACACAGCTAGCGAGATCGCTGATTTTGTGACGCCACAGCGATCTCGCCAGCGAGATCGCTGTGTGTGACGGGGATCAGCGACCGACCCCCCTGCCGGTTATCGCTGATCGTCCTGGGCCATTTTTCGATCACTGGTCTCCCGCTGGCAAGCACGCATCGCTGTGTGTGGCAGAGAGAGACCAGCGATCAGCGACGCTAGACGCTGGTTTATAATGTAAACATCGGGTATCTAGGAGCCGCGGCTCCTGGATACCCGATGTTTATATTAGAAACCAGCGTCCAGCGTCGCTGGTCCAGATCGCTGGAGGGGCTGTCTTGTGACAGCTCACCAGTGATCAGCCTAATGATGTCCCAGCGATCCCATCATGTCGGATTGTTGGTGGGATCGCTGGGACATCGTTATGTGTAACGGGGCCTTTACAAAAAAACGTGAAGTTTTTTTAATTTTGTAGGGTGTGGCTCCCTCTGCTCTGACACTGCACTCCTCCCATTGACCTGCAGGTGTTCTCAACCAATTCTACTTGCCCATTCAAATTTTAGGCTTGCCCAGGAGAGACATGCTCGTCCATTATTGTAGGCTTTTTAGCCCGAAAGTGTGTACAGTAGGATAGGGAAGGGTTATGATAGGACCCATCAGAGAAGTGTCACCTTGCCATGGTTGATGGGCACACATGCATTGGCCAATTTATGCGCTAAGAACCTTCACTTTTTTTTTTTTTTTTTTTGAGTGCCGTACATCTTGCTGAGGGACAATGCAGTTGGAAGTTGATATTTCCATTGACACTATATGTCTTCGCATTCACAGAGTGCTGCTGTGGTTTTTTTTATACATAGTTTGCAGTCACTACAGCTTGTACCTGTTCACACCTGGGAGATGCCGGTCAGGTTTTTTCGTATAGATAGATAAATTTCATCATATGCACCATCCAGCCCATCGATAAATGTCCTCCTATGTATCAGAGGGAACGAACAAAATGTTTCCTGATGTGTCCTACTCAACTCTTAGTATCACCAAGAAGTGATGGGTATATCAGTCTACAGAAATGTATACCGTTTAGAGATCTTATGGAAGCACTGTGAGGAGGGTTTAAAGGGAACGTATCAGCTAATACATGCACGGAAGACTACTCAGAAAGGCGGTCCCCGGCAGTATCTCCTGCCCACTGCCAGTGACTGATCGGTCTCTCCATATACAGGCAGGGAGAAGTCGACATGGACCCACCTGTCCAACTATTCTCCCGTGTGGCTTGATCTCTGGAGGCTTGTGAAGCATCATTTTCTCTGAAACGCCACAGAGTGGGGCACATGTATCCCCATTAGAATGGAGCTTCAGCGTGCATGCTCAACCACTGTTCATTTAATTCCCTATAGGACTGCCTAGCTCTGCGCTTGGCTTTTTTTCAGCACCCTCATGGAGAATGAATGGAGTTGTGGTGAAGTGTCCAACTTGCTGCACCATTTTGCTCCCCCATATACTTTTATAGCTTTCTGCATTCCCAGGTAACGAACATTGTGATTCTTATGTAAATGAGGTGCCAAGCACTCTGGGCATCGCAGAGCACTTAACAAGCCTTTGCCTCCTGATCTTGTTTCCTCTCAGCTTCATTGATATCTCATCTATCTGACATCAGGTACAAGGCAGGGAAATCCAACAGTGGGCTATCAGTCAAGCTAAAGAGGTTGGTGCTCGGTGGGGAAATAACCCAGGAGGCAGTGGCTTATTAAGTGCTCTGCCACACCCAAAGCACTTAGCACCTCATTTGCATATGACTAAAAATACTCCCTATTTGTAAATGCTGTAGCAGATAGAAGAAATAAAAGTGTTAATGGATTTACATTTGTAAGACCAATGCCAAAATATACAGTTTGGGGAAGGGGAGAGTTGATCTTACTGACAGATACCCTTTAATAATGAAAAAAAATACATTTATTCAAATTACTTTTTTCCTTTTTGCCATATTTGCATTGAATTAAAGCACAATTAATTACCTGGTACATTTATCACCAAATTTCACAATACAACCTGCATACGTTATTGACTAGTTCTTATCTTAGCCATGGTGAGGCTGGTGTACTTGCTTTGAAAATACCTTTTTTGAATGGCTGTACAATTCTTTTTTAATACTTTTCTGGTCTGATATTAGGCATGTTCTCAAATTGTGGATTTGCTTTGGACACTTTAAAGGGAATATCCGGGACCTTGTAGTTGCTAACCTGCCTGTTGTACCTGGCACTGGCCTGGTGTCATGCTGATTGACTTTCGGCTTCTCCAATTAGGCAGCGGTGAGCCGGCTGTCAATCTGCATGACACAAGTAGTCGCGTCCTGTGATCGCTCTGTGACGGCGGAGAACGGCGCCGGGCACAACAGGCAGGCAGGTAGCAACTACCTGCCTGTTGATGCTTAGGCACTTTTTTTTTTTTTAATTCCTGGATAGCCTCTTTAAGTATTCACAGGGAAGTCCACAGCGGCAAATTCACATAAAATTGTGCTTATTTCCCTGGTGATTCCTCCTCCACTGTGACTGCTACAACTGGGACTGGCATGGAAGGCCTGCTAAGAGCAAAGGAAACACCAGCCAAAAAAATTACACTTGCGACTTCTGTTGCGGTTTCACAACAGCCTGAACAGCATTGCGTTTTTAGTCACCCCAATCATATATAAAAAAAACAAAAACATGAAACATTTGAATGCAAAATTATCATACTGTGGATTAAAAAAAAATGTGTAAAACAGATCAATTTTACATCAGTGGGTGGATAAAATTAAAAAAGTCTCATCCTCTTGCAGGTACAGTATTTCACTGTGGATTTTCTTTTTTGGAAAATCTGCAGAATATCCATAACATGTGAACATGTAAAATTAGCATTTTATGAATGTGGCGCAACCTGGATTTATTTGGTAATATATGAAGTTTATATGATAACTTATTCTTGGCAACTTATACTTTCTAGGAACCACATATTAGGGAATTGCCATTTGTACAATACTCTTAAAAGTGTCAACATTTTAAATGGAAGATAAAGCAGATCTGTCATCACATCTGACATCACGTGGATCTAAATGTAACAAGACTTCGCAGAATCCTTGACATCAGAATTACAATGACGCTCGCTTTTTAGAATGAGTGAGAACTTGTGCAATCCTGCGTAGCCCAAAATCCATGACCTACAGATGTCTGCAGTTTGTTACACCAGCTGAACAGACCTAAAGATTAACATCAAAGTCATGAACAGCACCTGACATCCCGGTAAGAGTGGGCATTCAATTATTCAGCACCAGTCATCGGGGACATTGTTCAGAGTGGAAAATCAGAGGGCCTATAACAATAAAGAAAAGCGAAAATGATAGATGTTACAAATGCTATAATTTTCAGTTTTCAAGCCACGACACCCTGTGATATCACATTCCCTGCATTTTTTTACAGATGAAACCAAAACCTGTTCAGGGTACGTGTCCCATGGTTCAATGATGCTGTATTAATATCATGGCTTCCCCACCTAAAGGAGCTATAGAAATGTGACGGCTCTGTTTCAAATGGCTCCTAGTGAATCTCGGTCAGATCAGAGTGATTTATAATATTTTTGCGGCATGCTCTAAAAATATGCTCAAGTCACTGCCGCTGCATGTCTCGAGGCTGTTCGACAGCAGCAAAACATGCAGGGATTGTCTAACAAACAGGCAATCCCTGCATGTGTAGCTGCTGTATAATAAATGTTCTTGTCCTGCCATCTTCTGCCTTTTTTTAAGGCCCATTTTGATGGGTTAATGGTTGGTGAACGAGTGAGCATGACATTTCATCCCATCTTAACAGCCTGGAAAACACCATATTGTTAGGCTCACCAGGTGAGGTGGATCCTCCAAGCCCAAGGTCTGGATGGGCACACAGGCATAAGTGCAGCAGCCTGGTGGGGCACATGGAGCATGGACAGCTGAAGGACTGGAACCACAAATAGACTGGTGGAATGCTGGAATCTGCAGGCAGGTGGGAGACATCCAGGGCTCCACAGGCAAGCAGGCGGGATGCTGGAAACCGCTGGCAGGTGGAAGATGTCCAGGAGACTGCAGGCAGGCAGAAGACCACAGGCAAGCAGGCAGGATGCTGGAAGCCACTGGCAGGTGGGAAACATCCAGGACACCCAAGCAAGCAAGTGGGATGCTGGAATCCTCTGGCAGGAGGGAGACGTCCAGGAAACCACAGGCAGGTGGGGTGCAGAAAACCGCAGGCAGGTGGGAGATGTCCAGTATACCACAAGCAAGCTTCTGTGCAGGTTTAGGTGTATAGAGTAAGCCAGAGTCTAGCAACCACAGGTGTGTGTCTCAGTGAGCCTTAAGTATGCCTAGGCAGATGATCACATGGGAGCACTCCGGGCCATAAGCAAAGCCCGATATGGTGCATCACAGAGTTTAGCAGACCAGAGTGAAAGAAGGAAAGAACGGATCCAGGACAAGTGCGAAACACATGAACGAGCAGAACACTCATGGCTCAGCTACAATGGTTTTTAAGCTGGCATAATAATCATCATTCTCAGCAGCACCTTGTGCTGGCTAAATATGTGATGGGCTGGCGATAAGGGTGGTTTCACACTTGCGTTTCCAGCAGCAGCGTCGGCCTGCGCATAGCCGCCGCTAAGCCCCGCCCCCTGACCTCAGTGGTGATGTCAGTGTGTATGGCCTGCTGACCTCAGTGGGCATCGGTGCTGAAGCAGCAGGATTTACCAGGTCAGTAGAGTTTTAAAACATCTTCTGCAGTCAGTTTTACTCTGGAGCTTCACAATGCAAAATTGAGGATTTGATTTAGGAACTATTTATGAATAGTAAGGGCTCGCTCAGACTGACGTATAGCCAGCATATATCTCAGATGAGTGTGATCAGATGGTTCATCATATAGCACTCGCTCCAATGTTAGACTATGGAGCGGTGCCGACTAGCGTTTATTTTCTCATGCCGAGCCGTAAAAAAATTGTTGCATGCTGCACTTTGCAGCGTATATCGGACAAGTCTATGAGTGCCTGCAAAACATCAGACTGCACTCGGATGTCATCCGAGTACAATGCGATCACGGATGCCTGCAATGGAGGAGATGGATTACTTTCTCCATCTCCTCCGCACCTGTGCTGCCATTCTGTCACGCGAGAGGCACGGTTCACAGTAAGATAACACTCGGCTCACGCTCGTAGCAAAATTTGAGCCGAATGTCGTTAGCAAATTGCATCCAATGCTTTCGCATACACTAATGTGACCCCGGCCTAAATGTTTTTATTATTGGATGTTCTTGACTTTTCTCTTTATTACTTTACTTTATTGGGTTGTCAGTTCACATGAAAAGTAATAGTAAAAACCTGACAAAACATGATGTCATCCATTCCAATTCATCACATGGAATAATAGATTATTACACTGAATCCACTTCTGGAATAATTAGAAGCTTAGCCATGACATTAAACATGAAGTGGAATAGCTACTTAATGCTACTAATTAGAGATTCTACAGAGAGTCGTTTTTTTCCCCGTTTAGTGTAAGTACAGGTTGTTTGGAGATTATTACACAGATTATATGTTTGTACATGTAATTTCCCTGCTATCACTTACTCGCTCACTAGTGTACTCTATAAACAATCTGCCCCAATACATGAACCCTGAGGACACCGGACAAGGAATCCTGCTCACTGCGATAAGTATTCGTGCCTAGAGGTGGATTTACACAACACAAAGGGACACATGATCCAAAGTGAAATATTAGGAAAATTATCTGTGCACTGTATTTAAAGGAATGTGTCATCGGAAAGTGGCTTATTGTTTAAAGCAGGTTCTTGTGTTACATTTTTTTTTTGGAGGGGGGGCAATGTTTATTTTTCATATCCTTGGTAGAAAACAAAATTAGTAATCTTGCAGTTTTCACACTGGTCACTGGGGCTTAAGTCTCTATCTTCATGTCCTTTCATAAAGAGTTTTAAGTGAGACTCCATATTATCAGAGGCAGGAATAATGACCCTTCTATAGCTGAAAAAACAGGATCCACCATTCACAATACATGATATCACAGCTCCCCTGCTCCTCCTCCCTTCACCATGACCATTGCACACACTAGATGCTTCAATAAAAAAGAGACGGTCTAGGTCGGTTAGCTGTGGCTAATGAAATTACTGAAATAATCTCAACAGCCAGTGCAGAAATTGCAAAATTTATATATATTTTTTTTTTTGGAATGTATATATATTTTTAATTGATTGTGATTTGAAAATAAAACATTAAGAAAAATGTGAAAAAAAAAAACATGTAACACAAAAACCTGATTTAATATGCACATATGTTCTGTTACACATTCCCTTTAACCGTACAAATATGGCACCCTCAGATATTTTGCAATTCCCCTTTATTAGTACTGTGCCAACCTAGCCCAAAGGTATTGAGACAGACTGGTTGCTAGACATATTTTATACTAAACTTGCTGTATTATATATTACATCCTTAGTAACAAAACAAAAAAGGACATAGATCCAATAATTGATATGAAACCCAAATTGGATCAATGTGTCCCTTGATATCCACAGGATATGCCACAGATTTATAGCGGATGTGCGTCTCACCAGTGGGATCCGCATCTATGTTGAGTATGGGGCGCTGCCGAATGAGAGGTGGTCCGAATTCCCAAACCAGTGAATGAAAATATCTAAAGCTGAAAGCAGGTCCTATTGTTGGGACCTGCATCTACTATACATTTATGGCGTGTTCCATAGTTTATTTATTTTACTCATTTATATAGTGCTATTAATTCCACAGCGTTTTAGAGACTTCATCATCACTGTCCCCGATGGGGCTCACAATCTAAATTCCCTATCAGTATGTCTTTGGCGTGTGGAAGGAAACCGGAGAACTCGGAGGAAACCCACGCAAACACGGGGAGAACATACAAACGCCTTGCAGATGTTGTCCTTGTTGGGATTTGAAGCCAGGACTCCAGCGCTGCAATGCTGCAGTGCTAACCACTGAGCCACCATGTTGCCCACGGTGCCTATAGTTATGCCATAATTATACGAGATGCGAATATTCATTTGGAGGCATCTCAAAGGCTGGTTTCACATTAGCTCTTTTTAAGCGCACGCACGGCCGGGGGTAGCTCCGCCCCCGAGCCGGCTCTCTGCCCGGCGTGCCCGCCCCTTGCTTGTAGCGCCGCCTCCTAGCGGACAGCGGCGCCTGCGATCGGCGCACCCTATCGAACTTTTCGGATTTTGGCGCGCACGGCGCACCGTCAAAAGTGCGCAGCGCAGGTCAAAGCGCAACTAGCGCACGGCCTGTGCACGATCTGCGCACCCTATGCTAAAGATAGGGTGCGCCGATCGCAGGCGCCGCTGTCCGCTAGGAGGCGGCGCTACAAGCAAGGGGCGGGCACGCCGGGCAGAGAGCCGGCTCGGGGGCGGAGCTACCCCCGGCCGTGCGTGCGCTTAAAAAGCGCTAATGTGAAACCAGCCATAGAAGGACACAATCAAGGCTGCAACATAATAACCAACATTTTAGCGAATTTCTCTCCTCCAGGCGGCAATAGCTGGAATTACATTAAGAAATTAAGGTCAATTTCACAAGGCCATAATATGCACACATTTTAGGCATTGCATTACAGATATATAACATGGATGGGCAGCATGGTGGCTCAGTTTTTAGCACTGCAGCCTTGCAGCGCTGGAGTCCTGGGTTCGAATCCCACCAAGGACAACATCTGCAAGGAGTTTGTATGTTCTCCCCGTGTTTGCGTGGGTTTACTCCGGGTTCTCCAGTTTCCTCCCACATTCCAAAGACATACTGATAGGGAATCTAGATTGTGAGCCCCATCGGGGACAGTGATGATAATGTGTGCAAACTGTAAAGCGCTGCGGAATATGTTAGCGCTATATAAAAAATAATTAAAAAAAGATTTCCTCTTTGCTTCGAATGAACCACACTGCCATCTCCATAGAACTCCAGGGTGATCTTAGTTTGGAGTGAGCAGAACCACGTGGGATCTGGGTCTTGTACGTGTAATATAGAGCATAAAATGAGATCATATTATGGCCATTTGATGACTAGCGGGTTATACAGCCTCCTCTGCCATATTAGCCATTGTGTGGTGCAATCCACAACAAACCTAAAGCTCACAATGCCTCCATAACACTAGTCATAAATGTCTCCTAGTCATCCATAAATGCCATACATAATTGTTCCATTTGCACATAGATTACAAACGTAGATGAGATCATCTGAAGATGCCCAAAGTGTTTCACAGAGCAAACGGAGTGTGATAGATTTGACCCATCTAGTAACAAATTAGACACTATGTACCAGATTCATTATCATATTTGCACCTGTTTTTGTTCGAAGTTTTCGGCATTTTGTGCATTTTTCCGTTTGCCCCATATTAAACTCTCCATTTGCACCTTTTTTGAAGTCTATTTATATATATTTCCCTGTGTTTTTTATAGACCTCATTTTGCACAGAGTTTAGGGTTTCCAAATGTTTACACCTGATTCGTCATTTGTGTACTTTGTCAAAACTTATCGCAGATGTTCTTCACTCCCAACCAGAATGATTTTATGTACACCAGATATTTTGGTCGCAATCTTGGGCACTATTTTGCAAAACGTGTTTTTTTTAGTGCTAAAAAGTTGCAAAAAAAAGTTTAAAGAGAAAAATAGAAGACATGTTTTACAAAAATTCACTTGTGCGCCATTTTGAAGAATTTAGAGGCAAAAAAACAGTAATGAGTACAAGAAAACAAAAAAAAAAAGTGGCTTAGAAAAAACCTGCACATATTGAATGGGTGCCTACAATAGCGTGCAGCAACACATGGCGCTGCGCAGCACCCTATAAGGATACCTCCATGCCCTTGGCTTGCCCTCTAAACTGCAAAGATTCTTCAAATCAAAAAGTCAGATCATTCATAGACGCAAGCAAGAAGTGTTTCTTTATCTCCTCATGTGAATGCACCATTTGCAAATGTTTTCACTTCTGCATGAGTCTGCCTTGAATAATTCTTGCTCTTGGTTGGCGTACTTTAGATTGGCATTTGGCACCAAAAAATGTGTGCATTTTAAGCACTGCACATAGCCATTTCCCTTTTCTAAGATTTAATAAAAAAAAAGTGTCTTGTGAGGAGCAGAAAGCAGCAAAAACAAATAATAAATGTGGAGCACAGCATGTGCTCCAGTTTCTTGGCGCTTTTTGTGCCAGAATTATGGTGCATTTGGAATAGTAAAATCTGGAACCTCAGGAAGAAAAATCAAAAGCAGTTTACAGTTTCCTTTAAAAAGTAAAGAAAAAAAAAGTGCACAGTGAAGCATTTAATCTTCACCGAGTGCACGAGCCAGGAAAGTACTGTACTCCGTAATCCCGCGCAGCAGGAAAGTACTTTGTGTACTGTGTACTCGTGTTGTGTTTTAACACAGTCAAGTCGTGTTTATTAGATCAGTTCTGAGTACGCTTTGTACTTCTATGTCTTTTGTAGCACAGTCAGGCGGTGATTGCTAGCTGCAGCAGTGACTATGTGAAGTATGTATGATGCAGACATTCCAGAGAAGTTATGCCACCGTGTCTACAACTGCTTTCCCCTTTTCAAGGAATGTGATCTCTGAACTGTAGGGAGAAAAAAAGAGAGGTGATAGAGAGCAGAAAACACATTTCTGCAAAAAAAATCCCTTATTCTTCCACAAATGCCTGACTGAATGTCTTTATAGGGTTGTATAAGACAAGAGGATGTTTGAAAAAGGATGTAAACTTCCACTTACACAGTCACTGAACTGCAGCCAAGCATGCTCTGGTGTCCTGTTATTAGTGCCGTATTCTCCGCTGCAGCTCGCTTTGGTTACTCCTCAGAGTGAATAACAGGGAGAATAAAGATACAGCAAAATTTGATCATAATATACATTTTTCATCTATGGAATAAGGTAAAAACCTCTAATAATCCAGATACGCCAATAATCGACAAATGAGCGTTTGTAGGAACATCCGTTCTCAACTACCAACCAGTGTAAACAGCTCAAAAATCATTATCATCATCTTATTATCCTGTGTAAACATGATATTCTTTGCACACAGGACGATCATATCATCGATCAGTCTGTGCATATTGGACGTCGGTTGGCCTATCAAAATATTCCAGTAAACAACCAGCAATCGGCTTATATATGGATGTTTGTTGGTCTGGGTTGGCCATCATCTAAAAAGGGCATAAGGGTCCTTTCTCTGGGCAGAAGCATATACAACGGGCACTTACACTGAGGGAAGAGTTAGACGGCCTTATAACTCAGACAAGAATCGAAACGTAGCGCTCGGACTGGCCGCCAGCTCTCCCAACCAGAGCGTAAGGGCCCCGTTACACGCTTCAATGTCCCAGCTATCCCACCAACAATCCAACATGGATGGGATCCCTGGGACATAGCTGATCGCTGGTGAGCTGTCACATAGACAGATTCACCAGCGATCAGGACCAGCGAGCACGCTGGTATCCAGGGTAAACAGCAGGTATCTAAGCGCCGTGTGGCTCTTAGTAACCCGCTGTTTACCCTGGATACCCTATCAGGACCAGAGAGCACGCTGGTATCCAGGGTAAACAGCGGGTATCTAAGCACCACGCAGCTCTTAGTTACCCGCTGTTTACCCTGGATACCAGCTCCCAGCGTCTGCTGTATGGCGCTGGGAGCTCGCTGATAGTTGTCTCTCGCTGTCACACGCAGCGATGTGTGCTGCCCAGCAGGAGACCAGCAATAGATTTATGGCCCAGACCATTAGGCAACGATTAACGATCAGCCAACTGATCGTTGATCATTGCTACTTGTCACACGCAACGATGTCATTTCGACATCGCTGCAACGTCACAAAACTGATGCCGTTGCAGCGATATCATTCACAATATCGTTGTGTAACGGGGCCTTAACAGCAAGTTTTTCCATGCAGCTGTCACGCTGGGGTCAGGACAGACGATGCTCTGTCCAAGCATTGCAATCCTCATGCAAGTTACAGTATATCCCTTACATGCAGCAATAATCTAATTTGTGCAGATGGGGGGGTGAACGATTGTTTCTACATCAGATATTACACGAGAGAATGTGACGCTGATCAATGATGATTTTTGTATCCACGTAAAAGATGTAATCAGTCAACAAAAGAGCATGTGATCATTTTGAATATGTTCTTTCTTCCGATAATTGGCCCATGTAAAAAGGCGTTAAGTGGCCAATGCTACTGGGCAATTGCTCTGTAATTGATTAAAGGGAAAGCAAAATACTAGCTCTTTTATTCACCAAAACTCTGTCTTCAGGGTAGAGATGAGATGCCCTAAAGGCCTCGTCACACTAAGCGATATCACTAGCAATATCGCTGTAACGTCACCGGTTTTTGTGACGTAGCAGCGATATTGCTAGCGATATCGCTATGTGTGATACTTACCTCCGACTGGCTCCCCCCGCTGATTATCGCTGATCGCGCGAGAATGTCCTGGGCCGTTTCTCGTTGTCAGCTTCCTGCTGGGCTTCCTGCTGTGGAGACGAGCGACGCGTGGACGCGGGCGGGAGGATGTCAGGATCACCTCGTCTGACAGGTAAGTAGCGACCCCCGACCCCTGCTATGTCGCTGGTGAGATCTGCCTGTGTGACAGCTCACTAGCGACCACTTAGTGATGCACCAGTGATCCTGACCGCGTCATATCACTGGTCGGGATCGCTGGTGCATCGCTAAGTGTGACAGTACCTTAAGGCGTATTAGATAGTTGACTGCTCATGGCAGTCAATGCTTTTTTTCCTCCGGTGTTGCATTGTATCACTAAATAAATGCCCTTTAAAGTGATTTTTTTCCCGCTTTTCATTGGATAACCCATGCAGCCATTAGAAGATGGCATTTTATTTACAAATATTCATGAGATTAGCCACGTATATTCAGCAAGGTGGCTCAGTGATTGGCAATTTTCAGCACTGAGGTTCTGGATCTGACCAAGGACAACATCTGCATGGAGTTTCAATGTTCCTTCCATGTACTCATATGAGCGATAAAAGTAAGAACCAAACTGGGAGAAGCACACATGCATTTTTTTTGCAGTGAATCACATATTTTATTTTTTTAATTGAAGCATGTCAGTGGTGGGGTGAAAACAACAATTGCAATATACTGTCTTTCCTTGCATTGTTTGATATCCTGTTTCGCACTAAGTAGCATTCTTTAAAATTAAATAAAAAGAAACAATGCTATTGCCCGGTAACAACCCAGACTAAGCAATTGCCACTAAAGTGAGTTAGACGTAAGAAAAGAGAACTTTGCACCATAATATTCAGAGGTTCCAAGGCCTCTTGTGTGTTGGTTTATTGTATATGTGAGTCAATATGCTACATTTATGACTATGTTTCTTGGCATCTATAAATGTGTCATTCTGCAATCTATAGGCTAACTCGTTTGACTGGTTATGAAGCAGCTTGTTACATGTGATCAAGGTAAATAGGAAAATATTTATTTTACACGGTTAGATTATTTCTAGAAAGAGTTCAACAGATGTCAACTTTAAAAACAGCGTACATGAGTGTAAAACACTAAATACAGGTGCTTCTCACAAAATCAGAATATCATCAAAAAGTTAATTTATTTCAGTTCTTCAATACAATCATTACAGACAGAGTGATCTATTTCAAGTCTTTATTTCTGTTAATTTCGATGATTATAGCTTACAGCCAATGAAAACCCAAAAGTCATTATCTCAGTAAATTAGAATAATTAACAAAAAAACACCTACAGAGGCTTCCTAAATGTTTAAAAAAGGTCCCTTAGGCTATGTGCACACATTGCGGAATTGCTGCAGAAATTTCCGTGGGAATTCCGCAACTCCCTGTCGCGGGAAATACGCTAGAATTCCGCATGGGTAATTCCCGCGTATTCCCCGCGTTTTAACTAGCATTTTCCAAGCGTAATTAGCTTGCAGAATGCTAGCATTTTCCAAGCGATCTGTAGCATCGCTTGGAGAACTGATTGACAGGTAGGTCACACTCGTCAAACATAGTGTTTGACAAGTGTGACCAACTTTTTACTATTGATGCTGCCTATGCAGCATCAGTAGTAAAAAGATATAAAGTTAAAAATAATAAAAAAAATAAAAAATGGTGTTTTGTCCCCTTCCGGCGTCCCACCAGCGTTCCGATCCTCGCGATGCTCCCGGCAAGTCCCGTTCCCAGTGATGCCTTGCGACAATGACCTTTGATGACGTAGCATCACGCGAGACCGGTACGGTATCGCAAGACTGTGACTTCATCAGAGGTTATTGTCGCAAGGCATCACTGGGAACAGAAGATCCCGGGAGCATCGCTGAGGCCGGGGACACCGGAAGGTGAGAATATCACAATTTTTTATTTTAATTCTATTTTTTACAGGGATATGGTACCCAAAGCCTGAAGGAGAATCTCCTCTCCTCCAGACCGTGGGTACCATCCGCACATGATCCGCTTACTTTTCGCATGGTGGGCATAGCCACATGTGGAAAGTAAGCAGAACAATGCTTTCCTATGTGTGCGGAATTCCCGCGATTCCGCACAAAGAATGGGCATGCTGCATATCTTTCCGCGGTGCGATTTTGCCGCGGAAAAATACTCAGCATTAGCACAGCATGTGCAGAATGCCATTGAATACAATGACTTGCTTATTTTATGCATTTTTGCAACGTTTTTGCCATGTTTTCGTGGCAAAAAAGCATAAAATCCGCGGGAATTCCGGACGTGTGCACACAGTCTTAGTATGTTTCTGTAGGCTCCACAATCATGGGGAAGACTGCTGACTTGACAGATGTACAGAAGGCAGTCATTGACACACTCGACAAGGAGGGTAAGTCACAAAAGGTCATGCATGGTGGCTCAGTGGTTAGCATTGCAGCGCTAGAGTCCTGGGTTCAAATCCCAAAAAGGACAACATCTGGAAGGAGTTTGTATGTTCTCCCCATGTTTGTGTGGGTTTCCTCCCACATTCCAAAGACATACTGATAGGGAAATTAGATTGTGAGCTTGTGTAAAGATTGTGTAAAGTGCTGCAGAATATGTTAGCGCTATAGAAAAATAAAGATTATTATTATTATTGCTAAAGAAGCTGGCTGTTCACAAACTACTGTATCCAAGCATATTAATGGAAAGTTGATTGGAAGGAAAAAAGTATGGTAGATAAAGGTGAACAATCAACCGGGATAACTGCAGCCTTGAAAGGATTGTTAAAAAATGGTCATTCAATAATTTGGGGGAGATTCACAAGGAGTGGACTGCTGCTGGAGTCATTTCTTCAAGAGCCACCACACAGACATATCCAGTACATGGGCTCCAAGTGTTGCATTCCTTGTGTCAAGCCACTCATGACCAATAGACAATGCCAGAAGCGTCTTACCTGGGCCAAGAAGAAAAAGAACTGAACTGTTGCTCAGTGGTCCAAGGTGTTGTTTTCAGATGAAAGTAAATTTTGCTTTTCATTTGTTAATCAAGGTCCCAGAGTCTGGAGGAAGAGTGGAGAGGCCACAATCCAAGCTGCTTGAGGTCTAGTGTGAAGTTTCCACAATCAGTGATGGTTTGGGGAGCCATGTCATCTGCTGGTGTAGGTCCACTGTGTTTTATCAAGACCAAAGTCAGCGCAGCCGTCTACCAGGAAATTTTAGAGCACTTCATGCTTCCCTCTGCCAACAAGCTTTTTGGAGATGGAAATGTCATTCTCCAGCAGGACTTGGCACCTGTCCACACTGCCAAAAGTACCAATACCTGGTTTACTAACAACAGTATCACTGTGCTAGATTGGCCAGCAAACTCGCCTGACCTTAACCCCATAGAGAATCTATGGGGTATTGTCAAGAGGAAGATGAGAGACACCAGACCCAACAATGCTGACAAGCTGAAGGCTGCTATCAAAGTAACCTGGGCTTCCATAACACCTCAGCAGTGTCACAGGCTGATCGCCTCCATGCCACGCCACATTGATGCAGTAATTGATGAAAAAGGAGCCCGACCAAGTATTGAGCGCATTTACTGAACATACATTTCAGTAGGCCAACATTTCTGATTTTAAAATCATTTTTCAAGCTGGTGTTATAAAGTATTCTAATTTACTGAGATGATGACTTTTGGGTTTTCATTGGCTGTAAGCCATAATCATCAACATTAACAGAAATAAACACCTGAAATAGATCACTCTGTTTGTAATGACTCTATATAATATGAGTTTCACTTTTTGTATTGAACAACTGAAATAAATTAACTTTTTGATGATATTCTAATTTAGTGAGAAGCATCTGTATGTGAAAGAAACAAACAATGGGTAGAGCTGTCACTGCCCTCCCAGAAGGCAACTCTAATTTGCCTAAAAAAAAAAGTCATGATAAACTTTCAAATTTTTCAATTTTTAATAACATTTTGGCGCATTTTCAGTGACCCATACAGAAAATGGAGGGTCAGTGGCACACAGAATGAAAGGGAAATGGCGCATATTCAAACTTGAGAAGAAACAGATAAGACCACTAGCAATGCACTCCAATCTTACAATTTTAAAGTGGTTATCCCACTAAATATTAACTACTGCGTGAATGGATGGGCAGTGCACATGAGGAACCACCGCTCCACTCACTTCCATGGGATTGACAGAGATAGCTGATTCATTATCCCCCCTAACAGTGAATAGAAAAGTGGTCACATGCATACTTCTGTCTCTTTCACTCAGGGGACTTTTGGGCATTTATTCTCGGGATCTCTGGGGGTCCCAGTGGTCAAAATTCCAGGGATTGTATATTTTTCACCTAACTGTAAAACAACCTCTTTAAGGTCATGGGAATCACAGAAACAGCCATATGACTTTTTTGTAATAGTTTTTACAATGTTTCCAATAAGGAAAAAAGTGGAGCAGTTGTTGAGAACCAATCAGATACTTTTTTTTACATTTTCTAACCTTCGTAGTAAAAAAAATGATTGATTGCTGATTGATATCAATGACCAACTGCTCCAGTTTCTGTCTGGACTACATATTCTATATGTATCTGCCAATTCTCTTTTTAAGTTCTTGTGGTTGAATTCCTGAAGACCAGGTCACTGCCAAGTCAAAGAGATGCTTTGTTAAAATAAAAAAAAAAAACAGGAAAGCAATTAATATACATGAAAGCTGCCTTATTATAGACCTAAAGAACTGATCTGTTTGTATTTAACTAAATCGTCCCGGCTTGTCTTGTGCTCTGTCAAAGGTCTTCGTGGTCAACCTTCACATTTTTTAGCTCTTGTATTTTTTTTTTTTTTTTTGCAAAATATTTTTGACTTAATTTTCGTCAAAGATTTTTAAACAATTTTTCTGTGAAAGACTCTATTTATTAAAGGGTAACATTACTTCAAGTAACTTTTCAGAATAAGCTGTGTACGTGAAGAATAACAATATTACTCGCCATTATATGACCACAGCTTTTCGCATTGCAGTAAAAAAAATATGTACACCCTTACGTAGGATTATGAGCGCATATGTGAACACCATGTAAAGGAGGAAAGACATCAGCAATTATCTTAGAGAAGCAATGATTGATGCTCATTAGTGATGACTGATGAGCGAACGTGCTCTGATGAGGTGAGATCCAAGCATGCGCGGGTGTTATCCGAGTGTCCTCGGCGTGCTCGAATATTATGTTCGAGTCCCCGCGGGTATGGACTGGGGCTAAAATTCAGCCCTGGCATTTGAACCCACCAGGCACATACTGTCCCCAAGCACTAGATGGGATATATTATGACAAATATTACCCTGGATGGAGGAAAGCAAGATTTACTACAAGACCAATATTTATAATGATACCCGTGGCCTGCTGGGGTAAGTGACTCCGACTTTGTGCTCTGTCACAACTCTTAACATTATGGGTGTCTTGAAAATACTGATTCTGCTAACAATGTAGCAGACAAGGCAGCCCACAACCAGACAGGCCCTTCTGGCATTTGCCAGAATTGCCAGATGACCAGTCCGGCCCTGCTCACGGCTGTTTGACAGCCACAACAACTTTCAGAGATCACCTGTTTGTTAGGCAATCCCTGCATGTGTTAATCTTTTTTAAGGATATTTAGTAAAAGCTACATTTTACCAGACCCTTAATATCAAAATTAGCGATGAGTGAGTATGCTCGTTGCTCAGGTTTTCCCGAGCATGCTCGGGTGTCCTCCGAGTATTTTGGCGTGCTCGGAGATTTAGTTTTCATCGTCTCAGCTGCATGATTTGCGACTGCTAGACAGCCTGAATACATGTGTGGAATGCCTGTTTGTTAGGGAATTTCCACATGTATTCAGCCTGTCTAGCAGCCGCAAATCATGCAGCTGAGATTACGAAAACTAAATCTCCGAGCATGCCAAAATACTTGGAGGACACCCGAGCATGCTCGGGAAAACCCGAGCAACGAGTATGCTCGCTCATCACTAATCAAAATCAGTGAATCAATTTGTAAAATTGTTTTGGGGAATTCTCTCGATTTATTTTCAGTGTAGAGAACCATGTGAGAATCTGATAAACTTATACGGAAAATTTCTACTTCAAGTTGTGACTACTAAACGTGGTTCAACAAGCTATAGATTCATGGGGTTTATTTAATTTTTCACGCCCCGCGTCTGCATTTTGCCCTCATTTTTAGTAAATAAGTAATGACTCTATTTTGTCATGTTTTATTGTTGCCACCTGCGATTGCATTTACCTAATTTTAAGACCTAGTAAGAACCTGATTTTTTTTTTTTCCATTATGTCCTAATCAATAAAGCTATAGAATTCAAAGAGGGTGTACATTGTTTTTCTCATGACTGTACATGCATGCATTTATTTTGCATGGGAAGAAAATGTAAGCATTGCCAGACCACTCTGGCCAGTGGCGTAACTAGAGTCCGATGGGCCCAGGTGCAAAATTTGGACCTGGGCCCCCACCTGCATGTTGGTCAGATGTATAGGCCCTGGTAGCACTCTAGAGCCTATAAAGACATATGTCTTGGCCCCCCCATATAATGCTTTCCCCCAACCGGGCGCCTTCCTATAATAACGTCCCCAATCCCGAAGGTCTTCCTGTAATAACGTCCTTCATCCTGGCACCTTCCTGTTATAATGTCCCCCATTCTGGGCCCCTTCTTGATTTAATGTCCCCCACCATGGCCCCTTCCTATAATAATATCCCCAATGCTGGATCCTTCCAGTAATAATGTTGCCCCTTCCATTCCAACAGATTAAAAAAAACGATTCTTCGTACCTTTCTCAACTCCCACAACACCAGCGTCCTCTTCTCTAGCCAGTGTAGAAGCCATCAGCTGACTTCAGCTTGCCTGGCACGGCACATTATGTCACTGCCATGCACCACCCGGGATGGGCACGCCGACATCAGGTGACGGCTTCTGATTGGCTGGCAGGTTGTGTATTGCAGTTCAGAGAGTCGTGGGTCTCTATGCCACAATACATTTCAGCTGAATGAGTGTCAGCTGCATTAGGTGCTGGTGCTGATGGGCCCCCCCACTACACGGGCCCCGTCATGGTTGCACCGTCGATCGTTACGCCCCTGCCTCTGGCAGCTGCTTCTCTCAGCTAATAGTAAAAGATCTGGGTAGATGGATTTGGGGAGACTTCGGAGGCCCCCATAAACATTAGATGTTTGTTTAACCAAAATTCAGGGTTTCAGGTAATAAAATCTTCATCCAATGTGTATAGCCAGTTTAACGCTATTCAAAAACGTTTCATTTTTGAGCAGAATTATTCCAGAGGTACCCTCTTGTCCTTGTCTAGGCTATGGCTGAAGCCCGCACTGCACACAGGTAGCAACTGAGTATTGCTATCATGACAAACCCAAAAAGATTGTATAAGTAATATTCTACCAACCAGATCTCACAGATATCTATAATTTATATGCCCAGTGTGGCCACCAATCCAGGAAGTCATTGCCCTCGGGGAAGAAGCAATCATCAGATCATGTAGAAGGCAGGACTTAAGTGAAAAATACCCAGCACCAGGCTGTTGTGTAATTTACTGTTGTAAGATTAAAGAAAATATTTATCTATATGTAAAGTTTAAATGACTCTATTCTGTCGGCCAAACCATAAGCACATACATAGCTCGCTGTAGGACATCGATGAAAGAATGGGAGAAGAATAATGTAGATTACTGGTGCTAATATCTTGTAGAGCTAATAGATCTGAGTGTCGTTTTCTCTGTAAAACACTCAATCATATTACAAAAAGGCCTAAAGCGTCACTAATACGCCAGCATTAATGGAAGATAAATATCTTAAACAGCAGAATTTCGGGCTAAACACTTAGACAGGCCTTGTTTATCACTTTTACAGTCAGGAGCCATATATTAATACCACCCTCTGGCAAGCAACCATCTCTACGGATTTCATTTATCAAAGGAAATATTTCCTGCTATGGTCACATTTACATATTGTTATAATATTTTTATTACCCCTAGATATTAATTATATTTAATTAATGAAAATTATTGTTATGTTGATTTTATGTTTTTTCCTGGTATTAAATAGATTTTTTTGACACCAAGTTTTTGCCAAATAATCTGAGCATAACAGGATAATGTAGAGACAGAGATTCTGAGTCTAGTGATGTGTCACTTACTGGGCTGATTGCTGTAGTTTTAATAAAATCACTGATTTATCAGCAGTAGATTATCACTAGAGGACTAGCAAACCTGCTGTCATGTAGTCCTCCATATTCATGAACTCTGTATAACCCCGCCCCACCACTGCTTGACAGCTTTCTGCCTGTGCACAGTGTAAACCGAAATCTGCCAATCAGTGGCATCGGCGGATTTATACAAAACCCAGCATTCAGAGAGCGCAATTATCAAACACTCTGGTGCACCCACGAAGTCCTTCTCGCATTGGCTGGCCTTAGTTTTTAATACAGTAATGTTTCCCTACCCTAACACACCCCCGGAAGAAGCAAGAGCGAAACCCACATCAACGCGCGTCGTGGTGGAGGGACATGGTGATGGTCTCTGGTCCTGGCTGCAGCTAAACTTACTTTAAACAAGCTAATATTGTATTCACTTATTCAAGTGTTCAGCCATACTACTTCATATAGATGACTAATAACAGGGTGGTCATATATCTGTACGTATGGATTAATACTTGTACACTGCTACATAGAAATTATCCGATCTCTCCTCTTCTCATTAGTGCACACCTCTTATTATTTGATCATCATTCATGTACCCTCTGAGGCACCTTTTTATATTTATGTCTTATTTGTTTGAGTTTTTATAAAGAAGCTTTATACATTTTTTGGACATTTGTGTTCACTTTTTTCAGTGACTTACCATTTCCACAGAGTAGGTGGGTTAGTATATATTTACAGGTTCTGTCCATTACTATCGATTACTTGCTAATGGACAAATATATGTTGACTTATATTTAATAAAATATAGATGCCAAATGTACACAGTAAAGTTCTTCCTCCTTCCGCACAAGGGAGGTGTATAATTGCTTAGCACAAAAGAAAGTCACAGGATTTTCCCTACAAAGGAACACTCAACTTTTGCATAATAATATATTCGCAGAGTACAATCTAATATGTATAGGATCAACCTGATTGTCCATCTAAAACCGGATTTACACATCCACTTTACAAGGATCTGTATATGGACCCGAACTAACATCCTCATAGCACATGGCAGTTGTCAGAGTGTGAACCTGGTCTAAAGGCCCCGTCACACATAGCGACTCACCAGCGATCCCGACAACGATATCAATGTGTCAGGATCGCTGGTGAGTCGCTACATGATCGCTGGTGAGCTGTCAAACAGACAGCTTCACCAGCGATCAGGACCAGCGACGCCGAGCGCGCGGCGTCACTGTGTACTTTAGTTACCAGCGCGCTGATGCAGGAAGCTGGTAACTAAGGTACACATCGGGTATCCAAGAGACGTGCTTCACTGCATCAACGCGCTGGTAACTAAGGTACACAGAGGGTTTCTAAGCACAGCGCAGTGCTTAGAAACCCTGCATTTATCTTAGTTACCAGCTGATCGCTGGTCTCCCGCCTGTCACACGCAGCGATGCGTGCTGGCCAGCGGGAGACCAGCGACCAAAAAAATGTCCAGGGCTTTCCTACAGCGATCAGCAATACCGGCAGGGGCCAGTCGCTGATCGCTGTCACACACAGCGATCTCGCTGGTGAGATCGCTGTTACGTCACAAAACTTGTGACTCAGCAGTGATCTCGCTAGTGAGATGGCTATGTGTGACGGGGCCTTAAGTCTATCATTTCGGGCATATTGAAATGTAAAATTACTGATTCTTTGTTCCTTTATAGCACAATGGCTGCCAGCATTGCAGAATAGTGGATTAATCCCCTCTCCCAATTTAAAGGGATATTTCCAACCTAAATATTTATGGCATATTAATTATTAAATCAGGGAAACAGTGGTCGGGTAACAAACACTCACAGCTGAATTGCTCATACTTTTCAATGCAGAGTTTTCCTCTCAATTAAAGTATATACAGTTGTGGCCAAATGTATTGACACCCCTGCAATTCTGTCAGATAATACTCAGTTTCTTCCTGAAAATGATTGCAAACACAAATTCTTTGGTATTATTATCTTCATTTAATTTGTCTTAAATGAAAAAACACAAAAAGAATTGTCCTAAAGCCAAATTGGATATAATTCCACACCAAACATAAAAAAGAGGGTGGACAAAAGTATTGGCACTGTTCGAAAAATCATGTGATGCTTCTCTAATTTGTGTAATTAACAGCACCTGTAACTTACCTGTGGCACCTAACAGGTGTTGGCAATAACTAAATCACACTTGCAGCCAGTTGACATGGATTAAAGTTGACTCAACCTCTGTCCTGTGTCCTTGTGTGTACCACATTGAGCATGGAGAAAAGAAAGAAGACCAAAGAACTGTCTGAGGACTTGAGAAACCAAATTGTGAGGAAGCATGAGCAATCTCAAGGCTACAAGTCCATCTCCAAAGACCTGAATGTTCCTGTGTCTACCGTGCACAGTGTCATCAAGAAGTTTAAAGCCCATGGCACTGTGGCTAACCTCCCTAGATGTGGATGGAAAAGAAAAATTGACAAGAGATATCAAAGCAAGATTGTGCGGATGTTGGATAAAGAACCTTGACTAACATCCAAACAAGTTCAAGCTGCCCTGCAGTCCGAGGGTACAACAGTGTCAACCCGTACTATCCGTCGGCGTCTGAATGAAAAGGGACTGTATGGTAGGAGACCCAGGAAGACCCCACTTCTTACCTCGAGACATAAAAATGCCAGGCTGGAGTTAGCCAAAACTTACCTGATAAAGCCTAAAACGGTTTGGAAGAATGTTCTCTGGTCAGATGAGACAAAAGTAGAGCTTTTTGGGCAAAGGCATCAACATAGAGTTTACAGGAGAAAAAAAGAGGCATTCAAAGAAAAGAACACGGTCCCTACAGTCAAACATGGCGGAGGTTCCCTGATGTTTTGGGGTTGCTTTGCTGCCTCTGACACTGGACTGCTTGACCGTGTGCATGGCATTATGAAATCAGAAGACTACCAACAAATTTTGCAGCATAATGTAGGGCCCAGTGTGAGAAAGCTGGGTCTCCCTCAGAGGTCATGGGTCTTCCAGCAGGACAATGACCCAAAACACTTCAAAAAGTACTAGAAAATGGTTTGAGAGAAAGCACTGGAGACTTCTAAGGTGGGCAGCAATAAGTCCAGACCTGATTCCCATAGAACACCTGTGGAGAGATCTAAAAATGGCAGTTTGGAGAAGGCACCCTTCAAATATCAGGGACCTGGAGCAGTTTGCCAAAGAAGAATGGTCTAAAATTCCAGCAGAGCATTGTAAGAAACTCATTGATGGTTACCGGAAGCTGTTAGTAGCAGTTATTTTGGATAAAGGTTGTGCAACCAAGTATTAAGCTGAGGGTGCCAATACTTTTGTCTGGCCCATTTTTGGAGTTTTGTATGAAATGATCAATGCTTTGCTTTTTGCTTCATTCTCTTTTGTGTTTTTTCATTTAAGACAAATTAAATGAAGATAATAATACCAAAGAATTTGTGTTTGCAATCATTTTCAGGAAGAAACTGAGTATTATCTGACAGAATTGCATGGGTGTCAAAACTTTTGGCCACAACTGTAAGAGTTGAGCAAAGAGATGAGCTGTACGGCCATCTCTTCACTGATGTGTATGTGGACTTGGGGACCAGGATTTGGCAATCAGGGGTTACTGCACTGCTGTTTTACTAATAGCCATGGATTCAGGAGATTGGACACTCAACCAGGGGCGGACATGTCATTGGTGCAACCTGTGTGGAGGCGGGGTCCACCTTCAAAGCAAGAGGAATTGTGCATTATGATGAGCTATTGAACTGCAAATAGCCCATATGTTATTCTTGCACAGGGGTTTTTCTCCTGACTGTGCCTGCTCCAGCACCTAATTATCAGGTATTTGTTACAGCACGTGAATATACTATAAAGCGCCCGTAATGGGCCTGTCACACTAAGCGATATTGCTAGCAATATCGCTATAACGTCACTGGTTTTTGTGACGTTATAGCGATATTGCTATGTCTGATACTTACCTCCGACCGCTCCCCCGCTGGTTACCGCTGATCGCGCGAGAACGTCCTGGACCGTTTCTCGTCGTCAGCTTCCTGCTGTGACGACGAGCGATGCGTGGACGCGGGCGGGAGGACGTCAGGATCGCCGCGTCTGACAGGTAAGTAACGACCCCCGACCCCTGCGATGTCGCTGGTGAGATCTGCCTGTGTGGCAGCTCACTAGCGACCACTTAGCAATGCACCAGCGATCCTGACCGCGTCATAACGCTGGTCGGGATCGCTGGTGCATCGCTAAGTGTGACAGCACCTTTACACTTTACATATCACTAGCAATATCGCTGTAACATCACCGATTTTGTGACGTAGCAGCGATATTGCTAGCGATATCGCTACATGTGATACTTACCTCTGACCGGCTCCCTCGCTGGTTATCGCTGATCGCGCGAGAAGATCCTGGACCATTTCTCGTCGGGCGCTTCCTGCTGGGCTTCCTGTGGCGCCGACGAGCGACGCGTGGAGGCGGGCGGGAGGACGTAAGGATCGCCGTGTCTGACAGGTAAGTAGCGACCCCCAACCCCTGCTATGTCGCTGGTGAGATCTGCCTGTGTGGCAGCCCACTAGCGACCACTTAGCGATGCACCAGTGATCCATATCGTTGTCGGGATCGCTGGTGCATCGCTACGTGTAACTGTACCCTAACTGTTTACGATGGGAGGAATTCCCCTCTAACAAACCTGCACGGTCAGCTGATGTTATGTGTAATGTTGGCTTCAGAGTCAGGCTGTTAGCTTACATGACTGACTGCAAATAAACAACTTCCAGGAAAGAACCAAGAACATTTTTACTTTCACGTTGAATGTGAACATAAAAGAAAACCAGAAAACCATAAACAGCTACAAAACCATTCAAATAAAGTATTTACAAGCAATGTCAAATTTTATGTCTAAGTTTGGAGCATGAGGTTTAAGGGCTCATTCAATCATATAAAATGTCTGTCATTGGGTGTGTAAAAAAAAAAAAAAAAAGCTGACAAGCAGCGGACGCTGTGTCTTTCTCCAGGCACGTGCACACATCCAGGTTCCCTGGCTTGTTTACCATTGGGGTTTCCCTCCACTAATACCCTATAATCTTGTGAAAGTGAATATACAGAGATGCGCCTTACTAAATATCCACAGGATTCCCACGAATCCCTGACACTCCTGTATAGTTTGTAACTGATAAAGGCCAAATATGGCCGAAACATTTTTCCTTGACTACATTAAAAAGTCATAAAATTCATCTTTAAGTTGAGTGCCTAGTTTATTTTTATTACTTCATGGTGTGGGATCCTACTACGGCACCTTCCTTTAGTAGTGCACACAGTTCTCTTCTTGTAAAAAAAAAAAAAAGGGTATCAAAATAGTGTTACCATCCTTATGTCATGCAATTTTCATGGATACATCACAATTATAAAGATAGAAAGATGTATTTGTCCTTTATTATTTATAAAGTTGCTCATGTAAAAAAGACGGATGCCATTCGGATGTGAAAATGGACATATGGATTACATATGGGCATAAATTACTCTTCTGCTTCTCTGCTCTGCAAATCTCTTCATTGGCTCCCAATTTCTCAATTAATACAGTTTAAACTACTAACACAGACAAACAATGCCGTCCATAATCTGTCTTATCCACGTATCTCTGAACTAATCTCCCAATATCTTCCCACACGTAATCTCTGGTCCTCACCTTTTCTCCCCTCCACTCTCATGCATACCTCACCCAGTAACCTCCAAGACTTCCCCCGAGCATCCCCCATCCTCTGGAATTCCATGCCTGATTGTCTCCAACAGAACCTTCAGACAGAACTTGAAAAGCCATCTGAATTAAAAGTTATTTTCTCGGGAACTGTACCAGCAACAGGTAAAATGCTAGTATGGTTATTATAGGGGTTATGTCCT
Source organism: Dendrobates tinctorius (assembly GCF_039654945.1). NCBI lineage: Eukaryota > Metazoa > Chordata > Amphibia > Anura > Dendrobatidae > Dendrobates > Dendrobates tinctorius. Next base: position 27,735,188 of record NW_027361738.1, read on the forward strand.
CTACAACACTCTATGGACCATTTAACATGCATTTTAGGGGTACAAAAATTTATCATTCAGCATAAGCCACTGTAATAAATTTTGCCCATTTTTAGGCTGTCGTCTAAATTTATACTGCTTATATATTTACAGAGTCTTGAAAAGAAATATGTCTAATTATCCATGGCGTATATACACTCCTCAACATTGAAACTGGAACACAAAAAAGAAAAGTAATGGAATTATGGAAATTGTAGAATCAATAAACATGTTAATGATATGCAAACTGAAAAATGGAACTTCTTGATTTATTCAGTAGTGAGTAGAGTTGAGCGATACCAGCCGATACTTGAAAATATCGGATCGGAATGGATCGGCCGATCTTAAAAAAAAAAGTATCGGTATCGCCGATTCCGATACCGGGAACCAATGCAAGTCAATGGGGCCAAAATATCGGAATTAAAAAAAACCCTTTCTTTCCTTGTAGGTTAATTCTACATGAAGAAAAACAACTAAGAATAATGTAGAATGTATTGTGGGAGGTGGAGGAGACATTAAAGCCATAGAGGTTTAGCCCAATCAAATGGAATAGCAGGAATTAAACTTTTTTTTTAAAGATGTTAGGAGTTACAAAGATATTGACTATGTTAGCCTCATTTATATTTTGCCAGACATGTATGTCTTCTTCTTCTTTCTTCTTTCTTCTTCTTCTTCTTCTACTTCCTTTTTTTACATTCTTCTTCTTCTTCTTCTTCTTCTACTTCCTTTTTTTACATTCTTCTTCTTCTTCTTCTTCTTCTACTTCCTTTTTTTACATTCTTCTTCTTCTTCTTCTTCTTCTACTTCCTTTTTTTACATTCTTCTTCTTCTTCTACTTCCTTTTTTTACCTTCTTCTTCTTCTTCTTCTACTTCCTTTTTTTACATTCTTCTTCTTCTTCTTCTACTTCCTTTTTTTACATTCTTCTTCTTCTTCTTCTTCTTCTTCTTCTTCTTCTTCTTCTTCTTCCTTTTCTTACATTCTTCATATTCTTCTTATTCAACAATTATTATTCTACATATTCAGCTTCTTCATCTTCTTCCTATTCTTCTTCATCATATTCTTGTTTGTGTCAGGCATTCCTGTAGTTGTTATCTAGAAAAGTTAGAAGTTTACACCTTCCGTTCTGCCTGTCACAAAAGATTTACAACAGGATTTGTCCGCGTTCAGTTTGGCCTGCAGCAGCAGGCCTTTTCCAGGGGCACCACGAGGAGGAACGGACTCACCCCCATACACTGCTTAGTCTTCTTCTGCTTATAAATAAGATAATATCATTTGCTCAGAGTATTAGTCTTATGCTTAATGTTCTTCTGCTTTGTTTTTTTTATGCTTCTTTGTCTTCTCTCTCTTGTTGTTCTGCATCTTGGTGGTTGTCTTCCTGTTCTTTGTCCTCTTGAACCAGCTGACGGTACTGGCACCCGGAGGGGCAGCAGAAGGAACAAGAGCCAATGGCACTACCGAGGACCAGCTGACGGTGCTGGAACCCGGTTACTAAGCAGGAGGTACCTGTGCTACAAAGCACTACCAAGGACCAGCAGACGTTGCCGGAACTCGGATACCGAGATGGAGGCACCTAGGCCAAAGGCTCTGACGAGAACCAGCTGACGGTGCTGGAACCCGGAGGGGTAGCATAAGCTGCAAGAGCAAATGGAAATAGCGAGGACCAGCTGACAGTGCTGGCACCCGGAGGGGCAGCAGAAGGAATAAGAGCCAATGGCACAACCGAGGACCAGCTGACGGTGCTGGAACCCGGTTACTAAGCAGGAGGTACCTGTGCTACAAAGCACTACCAAGGACCAGCAGACGTTGCCGGAACTCGGATACCGAGATGGAGGCACCTAGGCCAAAGGCTCTGACGAGAACCAGCTGACGGTGCTGGAACCCGGAGGGGTAGCATAAGCTGCAAGAGCAAATGGAAATAGCGAGGACCAGCTGACAGTGCTGGCACCCGGAGGGGCAGCAGAAGGAATAAGAGCCAATGGCACAACCGAGGACCTGCTGACGGTGCTGGAACCCGGTTACTAAGCAGGAGGTACCTGTGCTACAAAGCACTACCAAGGACCAGCAGACGTTGCCGGAACTCGGATACCGAGATGGAGGCACCTAGGCCAAAGGCTCTGATGAGAACCAGCTGACGGTGCTGGAACCCGGAGGGGTATCAGAAGTTACCCCTGAAAAGCAAAGTTGGCATGCCGCAAGCTGGCCGCAGTTACCGAATCACACAGTCCTACAGGGGGTGCTTGTCCTACTGGCACTATGGAACAAACCTTTCTTACCAGAACCCGCAGTCCACATAGGAAGCACCTAAACTGCTGGCACCCTAGCCTCGGCTAACCCAACCGCAACACGACATGGCAACTTGGGGTGGCAAACTGACATTGACACTTCCCGGAAACAGCAGGCAGGGCTGGAACCAAGCTGGGCAGGAGGGAGTACCCGTGCCAAAGTCAGTTATGAGCAGCAACTGGCGATGTTGGAGCCCAGGACAAGCACTTAGCAGGCTGAGGCCTGATGTGCTGTCAATTGGGAGGCAGCAGGACAGATTGCCATCAAAACAGCAGGGGAACAGCTGACGTTACTGAACCCCACAAACACAGGAGCTAGTGTTTTACTCTGTGAAGACGGCACTTCCGAGCAACAACTGGCTGTGTTGAAGCCCAGGGACAAGCACGGAGCAGGCTGAGGCTGCATTGAAGAAATTTTAAGATCGGTTGTAGACTACTAATTTGAACCAAGCTCCACTTAGGCCTGTGGCTTCACTGATTTTCGTATTTCCCCTGTCCTCCAACCCCGCCAGTTACAGCTCCGAAGTGGCGTCTGCACAATCCACACTTGTTCCTGTGTTACAGGTGTTCAGTCCGGTCAGTTAATCCCCTGATGTGTGTCCGGCAATGTCGCCTGCTCTGTCCACATTCCCATAATGGGAATAATGGGCCAGAGGCCTACTGTATTTTGAATGAGGTGACAGCAGGAGAGACTGCCATCCACACAGCAGGGGATCAGCTGACATTACTGAACCCCACTGAGACACGGGAGCAAGTATCTCTTTCCGTGTGGACGGCACTTCCGAACTACAACTGGCTGTGTTGAAGCCCAGGAAATAGGAGGGTGTAGGCAGAGGCCTACTGTATTTTGAATGAGGTGACAGCAGGAGAGACTGCCATCCACACAGCAGGGGATCAGCTGACATTACTGAACCCCACTGAGACACGGGAGCAAGTATCTCTTTCCGTGTGGACGGCACTTCCGAACTACAACTGGCTGTGTTGAAGCCCAGGAAATAGGAGGGTGTAGGCAGAGGCCTACTGTATTTTGAATGAGGTGACAGCAGGAGAGACTGCCATCCACACAGCAGGGGATCAGCTGACATTACTGAACCCCACTGAGACACGGGAGCAAGTATCTCTTTCCGTGTGGACGGCACTTCCGAACTACAACTGGCTGTGTTGAAGCCCAGGAAATAGGAGGGTGTAGGCAGAGGCCTACTGTATTTTGAATGAGGTGACAGCAGGAGAGACTGCCATCCACACAGCAGGGGATCAGCTGACATTACTGAACCCCACTGAGACACGGGAGCAAGTATCTCTTTCCGTGTGGACGGCACTTCCGAACTACAACTGGCTGTGTTGAAGCCCAGGAAATAGGAGGGTGTAGGCAGAGGCCTACTGTATTTTGAATGAGGTGACAGCAGGAGAGACTGCCATCCACACAGCAGGGGATCAGCTGACATTACTGAACCCCACTGAGACACGGGAGCAAGTATCTCTTTCCGTGTGGACGGCACTTCCGAACTACAACTGGCTGTGTTGAAGCCCAGGAAATAGGAGGGTGTAGGCAGAGGCCTACTGTATTTTGAATGAGGTGACAGCAGGAGAGACTGCCATCCACACAGCAGGGGATCAGCTGACATTACTGAACCCCACTGAGACACGGGAGCAAGTATCTCTTTCCGTGTGGACGGCACTTCCGAACTACAACTGGCTGTGTTGAAGCCCAGGAAATAGGAGGGTGTAGGCAGAGGCCTACTGTATTTTGAATGAGGTGACAGCAGGAGAGACTGCCATCCACACAGCAGGGGATCAGCTGACATTACTGAACCCCACTGAGACACGGGAGCAAGTATCTCTTTCCGTGTGGACGGCACTTCCGAACTACAACTGGCTGTGTTGAAGCCCAGGAAATAGGAGGGTGTAGGCAGAGGCCTACTGTATTTTGAATGAGGTGACAGCAGGAGAGACTGCCATCCACACAGCAGGGGATCAGCTGACATTACTGAACCCCACTGAGATACGGGAGCAAGTATCTCTTTCCGTGTGGACGGCACTTCCGAACTACAACTGGCTGTGTTGAAGCCCAGGAAATAGGAGGGTGTAGGCAGAGGCCTACTGTATTTTGAATGAGGTGACAGCAGGAGAGACTGCCATCCACACAGCAGGGGATCAGCTGACATTACTGAACCCCACTGAGACACGGGAGCAAGTATCTCTTTCCGTGTGGACGGCACTTCCGAACTACAACTGGCTGTGTTGAAGCCCAGGAAATAGGAGGGTGTAGGCAGAGGCCTACTGTATTTTGAATGAGGTGACAGCAGGAGAGACTGCCATCCACACAGCAGGGGATCAGCTGACGTTACTGAACCCCACTGAGACACGGGAGCAAGTATCTCTTTCCGTGTGGATGGCACTTCCGAACTACAACTGGCTGTGTTGAAGCCCAGGAAATAGGAGGGTGTAGGCAGAGGCCTACTGTATTTTGAATGAGGTGACAGCAGGAGAGACTGCCATCCACACAGCAGGGGATCAGCTGACATTACTGAACCCCACTGAGACACGGGAGCAAGTATCTCTTTCCGTGTGGACGGCACTTCCGAACTACAACTGGCTGTGTTGAAGCCCAGGAAATAGGAGGGTGTAGGCAGAGGCCTACTGTATTTTGAATGAGTTTACAGCAGGAGAGACTGCCATCCACACAGCAGGGGATCAGCTGACGTTACTGAACCCCACTGAGACACGGGAGCAAGTATCTCTTTCCGTGTGGACGGCACTTCCGAACTACAACTGGCTGTGTTGAAGCCCAGGAAATAGGAGGGTGTAGGCAGAGGCCTACTGTATTTTGAATGAGGTGACAGCAGGAGAGACTGCCATCCACACAGCAGGGGATCAGCTGACATTACTGAACCCCACTGAGACACGGGAGGAAGTATCTCTTTCCGTGTGGACGGCACTTCCGAACTACAACTGGCTGTGTTGAAGCCCAGGAAATAGGAGGGTGTAGGCAGAGGCCTACTGTCTTTGTAATGCGGAGACAGCAGGAGAGACTGCCATCTCCACAGCAGGGGATCAGCTGGCAATGATGAACCCCACTAACACTTGAACGAATGTGTTTGGCTCTGTGGAGACGTCACTTCTGAACACCAACTGACGCTGTTGGAGCCCAGGATTAGGCGAGGAGCAGGCTGTGGCCTACTGGATTTTGGCAGGTGAAGGCAGCAGGAGACTTGCCATCTCCACAGCAGGGGAACAGCTGGCAGTGCTGAACCCCACTAACACTCTAACGAAGGTGTTTGGCTCTGTGGAGACGACACTTCTGAACACCAACTGACGCTGTTGGAGCCCAGGATTAGGCGAGGAGCAGGCTGGGGCCTACTGGATTTTGGCAGGTGAAGGCAGCAGGAGACTTGCCATCTCCACAGCAGGGGAACAGCTGGCAGTGCTGAACCCCACTAACACTCTAACGAATGTGTTTGGCTCTGTGGAGACGACACTTCTGAACACCAACTGACGCTGTTGGAGCCCAGGATTAGGCGAGGAGCAGGCTGTGGCCTACTGGATTTTGGCAGGTGAAGGCAGCAGGAGACTTGCCATCTCCACAGCAGGGGAACAGCTGGCAGTGCTGAACCCCACTAACACTCTAACGAATGTGTTTGGCTCTGTGGAGACGACACTTCTGAACACCAACTGACGCTGTTGGAGCCCAGGATTAGGCGAGGAGCAGGCTGGGGCCTACTGGATTTTGGCAGGTGAAGGCAGCAGGAGACTTGCCATCTCCACAGCAGGGGAACAGCTGGCAGTGCTGAACCCCACTAACACTCTAACGAAGGTGTTTGGCTCTGTGGAGACGACACTTCTGAACACCAACTGACGCTGTTGGAGCCCAGGATTAGGCGAGGAGCAGGCTGGGGCCTACTGGATTTTGGCAGGTGAAGGCAGCAGGAGACTTGCCATCTCCACAGCAGGGGAACAGCTGGCAGTGCTGAACCCCACTAACACTCTAACGAAGGTGTTTGGCTCTGTGGAGACGACACTTCTGAACACCAACTGACGCTGTTGGAGCCCAGGATTAGGCGAGGAGCAGGCTGGGGCCTACTGGATTTTGGCAGGTGAAGGCAGCAGGAGACTTGCCATCTCCACAGCAGGGGAACAGCTGGCAGTGCTGAACCCCACTAACACTCTAACGAAGGTGTTTGGCTCTGTGGAGACGACACTTCTGAACACCAACTGACGCTGTTGGAGCCCAGGATTAGGCGAGGAGCAGGCTGGGGCCTACTGGATTTTGGCAGGTGAAGGCAGCAGGAGACTTGCCATCTCCACAGCAGGGGAACAGCTGGCAGTGCTGAACCCCACTAACACTCTAACGAAGGTGTTTGGCTCTGTGGAGACGACACTTCTGAACACCAACTGACGCTGTTGGAGCCCAGGATTAGGCGAGGAGCAGGCTGGGGCCTACTGGATTTTGGCAGGTGAAGGCAGCAGGAGACTTGCCATCTCCACAGCAGGGGAACAGCTGGCAGTGCTGAACCCCACTAACACTCTAACGAAGGTGTTTGGCTCTGTGGAGACGACACTTCTGAACACCAACTGACGCTGTTGGAGCCCAGGATTAGGCGAGGAGCAGGCTGGGGCCTACTGGATTTTGGCAGGTGAAGGCAGCAGGAGACTTGCCATCTCCACAGCAGGGGAACAGCTGGCAGTGCTGAACCCCACTAACACTCTAACGAATGTGTTTGGCTCTGTGGAGACGACACTTCTGAACACCAACTGACGCTGTTGGAGCCCAGGATTAGGCGAGGAGCAGGCTGTGGCCTACTGGATTTTGGCAGGTGAAGGCAGCAGGAGACTTGCCATCTCCACAGCAGGGGAACAGCTGGCAGTGCTGAACCCCACTAACACTCTAACGAATGTGTTTGGCTCTGTGGAGACGACACTTCTGAACACCAACTGAAGCTGTTGGAGCCCAGGATTACGCATGCCGCATGCAGAGGCCAATGGGCAGCGGTTTTTATGGAGGTTGTGGACTACTACTGATTCTAACCATGCTCCACTTAGGCCTCTGGCTCCACTGTCTCTACTATTTACCCTGGCCTCCAACCCCGCCAGCTACATCTCTGAAGTGGCGTCAGCACAATCTACACTTGTTCCTGTGTTACTGGTGCTCAGTCCCGTCAGTTGATCCCCTGATGTTTGTCCGGCAAGTTCGCCAGCTCTGTCCTCATTCCCACTACTGGTTATGGGAATGTGGACAGAGCAGGAGACCTTGCCGGACACACATCAGGGGATAAACTGATGGGACTGAGCCACAGGAACACAGGAACAAGTGTAGATTGTGCTGACGCCACTTCAGAGATGTAGATGGCGGGGTTGGAGGTCAGGGGAAATAGTAGAGACAGTGGAGCCAGAGACCTAAGTTGGGCACGGTTAAAAATCAGTAGTGGTTTGAATGTTGATGGAGCTGGTGACTTTGCCGTCCACACAGCAGGGGATCAGCTGGCATTACTGAACCCCACTAACACAGGAGCTAGTGTGTTTCTCTGTGCAGACGACACATCTGAGCGACAACTGGCTGTGTTGAAGCAAAGGGATTATAGTTCAGGTGGTAGAAAAAAGAACACACCAGCAGACCTGGATACAGTTGCCAACCACTAATTTAGTCTGTAAGAGGAATGGCAAAGTCTTTGGAGATCCAGGCCTTGTTCATTTTCAGAAAAGTCAGCCGGTCAACATTATCGGAAGATAGTCGCGTGCGACGGTCTGTTAGTACACCACCTGCGGCACTAAAGACACGTTCCGATAATACACTGGCAGCAGGGCAAGCCAGCACCTCCAATGCATACTGGCTAAGCTCTGGCCATGTATCCAGCTTAGAGACCCAAAACTTGAAGGGGGAAGAGCCATCTGGGAGTACAGCGACAGGGCAAGACATGTAGTCTGACACCATCTGACGGAAGCGTTGCCTCCTGCTGACTCGAGGCGTCGCTGATGGTGTAGACAATTGTGGTGGACACACAAAACTTTGCCACATTTGGGCCATAGTGGTCTTGCCTTGTGCTGCGGCGCTGCCTCTGCTCCCTCTTTGTGCAGAGTTTCCTCCACTGCCTCGACGCACAGAGCTGCTTTGTAAAGCACTAGCAACAATGCTGTCGGGTGGAATGGAAAACATTATGGACTGCACCAGTGACTCTTCGTACTCCCGCATTTTACGCTCCCGGTTCAACGTTGGTATGAGCCTTTGTACGCTGTCCCGGTAGCGAGGATCTAGGAGGGTGTACACCCAATAATCAGCCGAGACGAGAATGTGGGCGATGCGGCGGTCGTTTCTCAGGCACTGCAGCATGAAATCAACCATGTGCTGCAGACTCCCAACTGCCAAAGAACCGCTGTCCCCTGTTTGAGGCGTGACCTCGGCCTGCTCTGCATCACCCCACCCTCGCTGTACATACTGAGTAGAGGTTTGTGTACCTCCCTCCTCTGGAGAGATGTCTTCCTCCTCCATCGACTCCTCCTCATCCTCCTCACAAAGTGTCCCCTGCCTAGGCCTTTGTGAGGAAACATGTAGCGCAGACTGTCCAGAAGCAGATGGCATTTGGGACTCCTCATCCTCCACCTCTTCTGAAACCTCATCCCTTAGTGCTTGCAGTGTTTGTTGAAGCAGGCAGATAAGGGGGACAGTCATGCTGACTAGTGCATCATCTGCACTCGCCATCCGCGTGGATTCATCGAAGGCACGCAAAACGAGGCAGATGTCCTTCATAGAGGCCCACTCAATGGTGCTGAAGTGTGAACGGCGCACAGTGCGACTTGTTTGCGCCTGATGCAGCTGGTACTCCATGACTGCTGCCTGCTGCTCACACAACCGCTCCAACATATGTAACGTTGAATTCCACCGGGTGGGTAGGTCACATATGATGCGATGTTCCGGAAGGCCAAATCGTCGCTGCAGAGCAGCGAGGCGCGATCTTGCCGTGCTGGAACGTCGCAAGTGAGCGCACTCTATGCGGACCTTGTGCAACAGTGCAGCAAGATCCGGATAGTCCCTCAGAAAGCTCTGCACGACCAAGTTAAGAACATGTGCCAGACATGGGATGTGTGTGAGGTTGCCTAGGCCAAGAGCTGCCACCAGATTTCGGCCATTGTCACACACTACCAAGCCCGGCTGGAGATTCGCTGGCCCAAACCACACATCGCTCTCCAGCTTGATAGCATTCCAGAGCTCCTGCGCTGTGTGGCTTCGATTCCCCAAAGAAATTAATTTGAGTACAGCCTGTTGACGTTTGGCCACGGCTGTGCTCATATCGGTCGTAACAGGCTCCTGCTCTGCTGTTTCTGAGGAACTTGAGTAGGAGGAGGAGTCTATGTGTACAGACTGGAGTCCTGCAATCCGTGGTGTTGGAAGAACACGTACAGCGCCACTCTCCAGATCCGTACCCGGCTCCACAACATTGACCCAGTGGGCAGTGAGGGAAAGGTATCGTCCCTGTCCATGGTTACTGGTCCACGCATCGGTGGTCAGGTGGACCTTGCTACTAACGGCGTTTAGTAGCGCATGTTTTATTTTGCCCTCAACATGTTTCTGCAGGGCAGGGACGGCTCGCCTGCTGAAATAAAAGCGGCTGGGCACGTTGTATTGGGGGACTGCCAATGCCATTAAGTCCCGGAAGGTGTCAGTGTCCACCAGCCTGAATGACAGCATTTCAACTGCCAGAAGTTTGGCAATGCCAGCATTCAGAGACTGTGCTCGGGGATGGTTTGCCGAGTAAGGGCGCCTTTTATCCCATGCCTGTGCTACCGATGGCTGTGATGGATGGGAACGTGCTGCTATGGGTGTAATCTGACAGGGTCTCCGGACAACAGTGGCAGAGGTTCTTCCTTGGCGATCCTGTGAGGAAGCCGAACCAGCAGTGTGTGAGCTGGAGGAAGAGGGCCCAACACGAACTGAAGAGGTGGTAGGTGGTGCTGTATGTTGGCCTACGTCTTCAGGGTGTCTCTGCAACTCCAACTCGTGCTTGGTGCGCACATGTTTCCACATATTTGTGGTATTGAGGTTGCTGACATTTCTCCCTCTTTTGACTCTCTGATGACACAGCTTGCATTTGACAAAGCAAATGTCATCTGCAACTGTGTCAAAAAAGGACCACGCACTGCAACTCTTGTGAGCGCCCGGTTTGCCTTTGGAAGGAGGAATGCTCCTAACGGGTGCCGAAGTGGAGGGTACAGGCAACCAAGTCTTCCCCCTCCCTCTGCCTCCTGTTTTGGCCGGTAGGGGAATCTCTTCCTCCGAGCTGCTCCCACCACCTTCCTGTTGCTCACGCCATGATGGGTCAAGGACCTCATCATCTTCCCTCCCCTCTTCAAACAGCTGCTTCTCCGGGGTTGTCTCGCCAGCACCGTACGCACCAGAAAGTGGGAACTGAGTCTCGTCATCATCTGATGCGTACTGAGGTGTGCTGACCATAGGCACTGGCCCACTCGCCTCTTCAGATTCAGAGGGACAAAGAAGTTGCGCATCACTGCATACTCCCTCTTCTTCACATTCAGGAATGCTGCTTGGCTGGCCCCCTCTTTCCAAGCCAACAGATTCCGAGAACAGAAGTAGAGACTGTGATGGCTCCTGTCCATGTCTCTCTGACTGCCTGGGCACTTTGGCAGGTGGTGAAGCGACAGATGGTTGCTCTTCGGTGCTCTGACCCTGAGAGGATGCGGAAGTAATTGAAGTCGATGCGTTAGCTGCCATCCATCCGACAACGGCTTCAATTTGTTCCTCCCGCAGCAGTGGGGTACGTTGAGGTCCTACAAAGCTGCGCATAAAGGACTGTTGCCTGCTAAAACTGGGGGATGCTGATCCACTGGTGCCCGCAGCAGGCCCAGAATCCCCACGTCCTCTCCCTGCAGAATCCCCACGTCCTCTCCCTGCAGAATCCCCACGTCCTCTCCCTGCTGAAACTCCACGCCCACGCGCCTTACTCCCTGCCTTCTTCATCTTGCAAGACTGCTTAAGATAGGCAAAAAAGTACAAAGGGGGGCCTTAGTGTGCTTATTCCTGAACAGCTGGTTACAGGTACAAGAAACACTAATTTTATGAAGTGTGTGTGTGTGTGTGGACTAGACTTTAATAGGAGCTGATGTGGCCTACACAAGTTCAAAATGTAGTGTTTGGTGAACTTTTTTTGTGGTTTCTTTGTTGGAAACAAACTCAAAGTATGTGAACAAAGAATTGAAACTGATAGTATCACCAACTTTTTGGAGCTATTACAATGCAGGCAGGTAACCTACAATGCAAAAGATGAGGCTCCAAAAAAATTGGGTAATACTAATCTGGCTGCGCCGGCAGGGCACAAGCCAGAAAAAAAGGCTCCTCTATCTACTCCTATATAGTGTTTGCAACCAACCAATGTTGATGGATACGGATGGATGCACACTAATAGGAGAAGAAAAAATGAGCTGCACTCAAAGACAAATATGTGTGAGGCAGTGACGCACGTTGAGCGTCCTACAACCAGACGTAGCTGCAGGACACTCTACTCAGCGTGAGCTGCACTCACACACAGTCAGAGGCCTCTCAGACAGCCGTCAACAGTGCAGCTAAGTGGGCACTGGCACTGACAGGCTGCAGAAAGGCTCCGCTGTGTACTCCTTTATAGTGTTTGCAACCACCGTAGATGGAGACGGATGGATGCACACTAATAGAAGAAAAAATGAGCTGCACTCAAATAAAAATATGTGTGAGGCACTGACGCACGCTGAGCGTCCTACAGCCAGACGTAGCTGCAGGACACACTACTCAGCGTGAGCTGCACTCACACACAGTCAGAGACCTCTCAGACAGCCGTGAACAGTGCAGCAAAGTGGACACTAGCACTGAAAGGCTGCAGAAAGGCTCCGCTGTCTACTACTAGTGTTTGCAACCAACGTATATGGATACGGATGGAAGCACACTAGATTGAAATTATGTAAAAAATGCAGCTCAAAAAATAAAAGATGTATGAGGCAGCAGTGATCACACTGGGTGGCCTACAGCCTGACGTGGCTGCAGGACCCACTCCACAGCGTGAGCTGCACTCACACAGCCCTTGCAGACAGCTGTGAACACTGCTGCTAGGGCAAAGAAGGCTACAGTGGTGGTTTATGTAGCCTGGGTAAAGCACTAGATGTTTGGTGGAATCGCTATTTCTAACTGTCCCTCACAGTCTTCTACAGCAGCCTGTCCCTAACTGAATTCACAGCAGAGTGACCAGAAATGGCGGCTGCGGTGGCTTTTATAGTGCATCATGACATCATTTCGGCAGCCAATCACAGCCATGCCAATAGTTAACATGCCTACATGCCTAACAGGATGTGCCCACACTTCGGAGGATTCCCATTGGCTTAATCAAAGCAAGCAGGCTCATAGCATGATGGGAACTTCCTATTCCGATTCCGATTCCGGAATCCGATATGACAAAAGTATCGGAACTAAGTATCGGAATTCCGATACCGCTAATATCGGCCGATACCCGATACTTGCGGTATCGGAATGCTCAACACTATGAGCCGCTTGCGAAGTTTAAACAAGCTATCATGGCCTTCAGCGTCTCTGGACTTGTCTCCCTTCGAGTACACCTTGGATGTCATTGGTTGGCAGTTGCAAAGGGAGCTGCCAGCAGCAAATCTTGATGATTTGAAAAGTTTGCTTCTATTTTTCATCATTTGCATACCATTAATGTGTCTAGCGATCCTTGACTTCAATTAACTTAAGTCTATAAGGATAAAGCAATTTTATGCTATGAAAATACAGCATTTTTTTTTCCATTCTACATGACGGCACCACGAGAGAGGGGATCCGCCCAGCGAGGACAGGAAAACTTCAAGATAAAAGGGGCGGCTCCTCTCTTCACATCAGTTGGTTTCCTGTCCTCGATGGGGAGCCCTCAAGATGAAGACCTCTTGAAGATTCTGGAAGGAAGAAAAAAGAAGAGGATGCCTGGGCCTGGGTCGGGTGATCAATGGCAGGCACCGGTCTGCTACACCCGTCACCAGGTACTGGTAGTCGCCTCGGGGGCCATATATTCCTATGCCCCCCCTGAGCGAGTGAATGGCCACAGCCCGTGGAGGCAGATGCCCGGGTGAAGTCTGGACCTCGGAGACCACGATACGTGTACCCTTCCTGTTGACCGACCAGCCCCATAGACGTCCACGGAGGCCACTTTTGTGCTCCCTCCCTGTCGACAACCAGTGGCCATGCAGCCCGTCAGGCACATCGGTTGTAGAGGAGGCGCGACCCGGAAGTAAAGTCGGCGGCACCCGGGAGGCAGCAGGGAGCGCGCACAGGATCAAGCGCGGTAGCCATAGGATAGGAGGCGCGCACCGGAGGTGGTCATCAGGTGCACGTGTACAAGTCATTTTCGGGCACGTACACCCCGGAATAGCGCGCACCGGATGTGATTGCCGGGTGCGCGCAGAGACCAGCTGTATTGCGCAGGCGTGGCATAACCAGGAAGCGCAAGTGGCCGGCAGGTGCAGGATCAACCAGGTGTACCAATTAATTAAAAAAAAAAGAATATGCTGCTATTTATAGGCAACAGGAAGTGCTGGCAGGCGTCACTACACCAGTATTGTGTTGGATGTGGCTGCTCTCATCACAAAACAGCAGCAGCAGCTAAGCAGTTTATAGAATGGAGAGCCCTTCGCCAGAGCACTTGCAGCCGCACCAGGAGGCGAAGGAGAGGCGGTCGCGCTCGGAGGAGAAGAACCAGACACGCCACAGCAGCAGTGGGAGCCGCTCGGCAGCGCACGGGCGGATCGTCGCCACATAAAGGAGGGGTCCCTAGTCTCTTTGGGAGACAGTGAGAAGACCAGTCCGCCTCCAGATCCGGTACCCGTTCTGTGAAGCATCCGAGTGGTGAGTGAGCTTCGAGAAGTCCAGCACTCTGTCTGTTCTCTTTCTCTCTCTCTCTTGTCTCCTCTCTCCCCTCTTTTACATACATTGGCGGGGAGGAGTATAGGAGGTCCCTAAGAAGAGTAGGGCAAAAACTAAAAATAAAGAATGTCTTTATGCAATAGTCCCTTAGGAGCATCCTGGAATAAAAGATTGTGCCAGGATTGTATTAACAAGACAGTAGCGAAAGAAACACCCTCATTTTCTGACAGTCTGAGAACCCTAATTCAAACAGAGGTTTGCAAATCAGTAAGGGCATTACAATCAGCGGATACGGATAGAACCCGCTATTCAGATAGTAGTTCTGACGAGGAAGACGCATTCCCAGTAGAAGCTACAGATAAGCTTATAAAAGCAATCCGGTCTACCATGGGGCTGATAGATGAGCGAGCAAAAAAGACAGCTCAGGAACTCATGTTTAGTGGACTACAAAAGAAAAGACGTAGAGCCTTCCCTATTAATGAACAACTGGAAGGACTCATAAAACGGGAATGGGAAAAACCAGAGAAGAAGTCCCAGATATTCAATTCAGTAAAAAGGAGGTACCCCTTTGAGGAAGAGGCATCTTCGCCCTGGAATAGAGCTCCGAAAATTGATGTAGCGATATCAAAAGTCGCCAGGAAATCCTCCCTACCGTTTGAGGATTTAGGTTCTCTAAAAGAACCTCTGGACCGAAAAACAGACAATTGCCTTAAAACGGCCTGGGAGGCCTCGGCTGGGGCACTAAGGCCCGCCATCGCGGCCACTTGTGTGGCTAGGTCCCTGAAAATATGGGTGGACAACCTGGAAGACCAGCTAGAGCAAGGAGTCCCCAGGGAATCTATTCTGGAAGCATTGCCTGCCATCAGAGCAGCGGCAGTCTTTCTCGCTGAGGCTTCAGCAGATTCAGCCAGGCTAGCAGCAAAGTCAGCGGCCTTAACCAATGTAGGACACCGGGCAGTATGGCTCAAATGCTGGCCGGGGGACACTCAGGCAAAGCTGAAACTCTACTCTCTGCCATGTGAGGGAAATTTCCTGTTTGGACCGGCATTGGATGATGTAACATAGTAACATAGTAACATAGTTTTGAAGGCTGAAGGAAGACCTTATGTCCATCTAGTTCAGCCTATTTTTAGTGCAGCTGTTCTGCATTGTTGATCCTGGGGAAGGCAAAAAAATCCACAGAGTAGAAGCCAATTTTCTCCATAGGGAAAAAAATTCCTTCCCCTAAGCTGGGTCAACCATCTACCTATAATATTATGTTATTCGTAACCTTCTATACTGTTACTCACAAGAAAAGCATCCATTCCTTTCTTAAATTCATTCAGTGAGTTGGCCATCACCACTTCCTCAGGAAGAGAATTCCAGAGCCTCACTGCTCTTACCGTGAAGAACCCTCTTCTATGCTGGTGCAGAAATTGTCTTTCCTCCAAACGAAGAGAATGCCCCCTTGTTCTTGTCACAGTCCTTGGTACAAACAGTTCATTGGAGAGATCTCTGTATTGCCCTCTGATATACTTGTACATATATATTAGGTCTCCCCTAAGTCTTCTCTTTTCTAGAGTAAATAGACCTAATTTTGATAACCTTTCTGGGTATTGTAGTGAACAAACTCCATTTATCATTTTAGTAGCCCGCCTTTGAACCCTTTCAAGTTCAGTAATGTCTTTCTTGAGCACCGGCGTCCAAAATTGCACACAATACTCCAAGTGTGGTCTGACGAGTGATTTGTACAGAGGGAGAATTATGTTTTCATCTCGTGTCCCCAGACCTCTTCTAATGCATCCCATGACCCTATTCGCTTTGGTGGCAGCTGCCTGACACTGGGCACTCCAATTTAGCTTCTTATTGACTAAGATGCCTAAGTCTTTTTCCATGTCTGATTTCCCCAGCAGTTTCCCATTTAGTAAGTAATTGTAGCATCTGTTTCTCCTTCCCATGTGCATAACCTTACACTTATCTGTGTTAAACCTCATTTGCCATTTTTCAGCCCAATTCTCCAATTTACTCAAATCTGTCTGTAGTTGCAAACTGCCTTCCTTTGTGTTAACTACCTTACATAGTTTTGTATCATCTGCAAATACTGATATTTTACTGTGTAAGCCATCCACTAGATCATTAATAAATATATTAAATAGTAGGGGGCCCAATACAGAAACCTGTGGTACCCCACTAGTAACCCTGGCCGAATCTGAGTATGCCCCATTAATAACCACTCTTTGTTTTCTATCACTAAGCCAGTTACTTACCCATCTACACACATTTTCCCCTAGCCCAAGCTTTCTCAGCTTTAGAGAAGTCGAGATAAATGACATCCAATGTTTCTTCTTGGTCCATTTGAGAGCTTACATCCTCATAGAAGCTGATCAGGTTAGTTTGACAGGAGCGATCCTTCATAAATCCATGTTGATATGGAGTTAAACATTTATTAACATTGAGATATTCCATAATGGTATCCCTTAGAAACCCTTCAAAAATTTTACCCACAACAGATATTAAGCTTACCAGCCTATAGTTTCCAGGTTCCCTTTTACACCCCTTTTTGAATATTGGTACCACATTTGCTTGCCGCCAATCAAAAGGAACAGACCCTCTTTCTATAGAGTATTTAAATATAAGGAATAGAGGCCTGTCTATCACATTACTTAACTCCCTTAATACCCGAGGGTGAATGCCATCAGGGCCTGGTGATTTGTCAATTTTAATCTTACTAAGGCGGTTCTGCACTTCTTCCTGGGTTAGGCAGGTAATACTTAATGGGAAGTTTACATGATCACTCTGCATTTCCCCTGGCAAATCCTTTTCCTGTGTGAACACTGTTGAGAAAAAAGTATTTAAAACATTTGCTTTTCCCACATCGCTCTCTATGATTTCACCCTCATTGTTCTTTAAAGGGCCGACACCATCAATTTGAATCATTTTACTGTTTAATATTAAAGAATAGTTTGGGGTTTGTTTTACTTTCCTTAGCAATGAGTCTCTCAGTTTCAACTTTTGCTAAATGTATTTGTTTTTTACACATTTTATTTTTTTCTCCATAACTTTTTAATGCTTCTTCATTGCCTTCTTGTTTTAGCTTCTTAAATGCCTTGTTCTTGTTATTTATTGCCCTTTTTACATCCTTATTTAGCCACATTGGTGTTCTCCTGTTCCTAGCCCTTTTATTTCTGTATGGTATGGCTAGCTCACAGTGGGTGTGTAAAACAGATTTAAATATTTCCCATTTATTTTCTGTGCTCTTATTTTTGAGGACATTGTCCCAATCAATTCGGCGAAGGTCCTCTCTAAGCTGATCAAACTTTGCTTTCCTGAAATTCAGCGTTTTTGTAACCCCCTTCCAGGGCACCTTACTGAAGGACAAGTGAAATTGTATTATATTGTGGTCACTGTTCCCTAGGTGCCCATCGACTCGTGCTTCTGTTATTCTATCTGGCCTGTTGCTTAAAATTAAGTCCAGAAGGGCTGTCCCTCTAGTTGGGCCCTGCACAAGTTGTGACAGATAATTATCCTTGGTCACTGACAGAAATTGGTTTCCTTTCTGAGATACGCAGATTTCAGTTTCCCAGTCTATGTCAGGGTAGTTGAAGTCCCCCATAATAATCACCTCATTGTGATTTGCTGCTTTGTTTTTTTGTTTAAATAATAGATTTTCAGTGGCTTCTGTTATGTTTGGAGGCTTATAACAAACCGCTATGAGGATTTTATTACTTTTCCCTCCTTGTATCTCCACCCATAGAGACTCCACCTCTTCGTTTCCCTCTTGTATATCTTCTCTAGTGTGGGCTTTAAAGTGGACTTTATATATAGACAGACTCCACCCCCTTTCCTTTTTTTACGATCCCTCCTAAACAAATCATATCCTTGCAAGTTAGCCGCCCAGTCATAGCTGTCGTCTAACCATGTCTCAGTTATTCCTACTATGTCGTATTTTTCCTCATACATTACCAACTCCAGATCTTCAATCTTATTGGTCAGGCTCCTTGCGTTGGTCAGCATGCAGGAAAGAAGTTTTGCTTCATTTTTCTTAGCTTCCTTCTGATTGCCCTGTCTTGGGTCCTCTGTACCACATCTAGTATCCTTGATTAGTTTGTCCTTCTGCTGCATGTTCTTGTCTGCTGTTTTTCCTCCCATCCCTTCTTCTAGTTTAAAGCCCTCCTGATGAGTGTGGCAAGTCTTCTGGCGAATGTGTGTTTCCCAGGTTTTGTGAGGTGTATCCCATCTCTTGCGAGAAGTCCATCGTAGAGGTAATTCATGCCATGGTCCAAGAATCCAAATCCTTGCTGCCTGCACCACCGTCGTAGCCAGTTGTTCACCTCTAGTATCCTATTCCATCTACTGATGCCATGGTCATCTACTGGGATGGATGAGAAAACAACCTGTACGTTCCGTTCCTTTATTTTCTTCCCCAGAATTTCAAAGTCTTCGCAGATAGTTGGTAGGTCATTTCTTGCCGTGTCGTTTGTGCCTACATGTATCAGTAGGAAAGGGTAGTCGTCCTTGGATTTGAGGATAGTTGGTAGCCTGTTGGCCACATCCTTGATTTTTGCTCCTGGGAGGCAGCATACTTCTCGTGCGGTTATGTCCGGCCTGCAGATAGTTGCCTCCGTGCCTCTTAGTAGTGAGTCGCCCATAACTTCCACTCTTCTTTTCTTTCCGGACGCACTGCTTGTTGCTCATGAGTGTTTTTGAGTGTCATTTGTTTCCGCCTTTGTTGACACAGTAACTTCTTTTGTTGATAGTGTGTCTTCTCTTGTAGATACGGTATCATCCTGAGTTGTGCCATTTTCGTTCTCCAGCATGAGGGCTTCATATTGGTTACTAAGCTGTGTGGGTGGTGATGACCACTTGATCCGTTTGCTTCTTTTCATCACATGGCTCCACTTTTCAGCCTCTGTATGTGCTCTGAAGCTTTTCTCACTTTCCGTATACTGAATGGTTGCTTCTGCTTCATCCAAGAAGTCCTCATGTTCTTTAATTACCTTCAATGTTGCTATTCTTTCTTCCAGTCCCTGCACCTTTTCCTCTAAGAGGGCAACAAGTTTGCACTTCCGACAGGTAAAGTTGAGTTTTTGGGCCGGAAGATCCGTAAACATGTAGCATGTGTTGCAGGTGACCATGTGGATTTTCTTCTCTTCCATATTGCTATTGCTGATGCAGTCTATGATGGGTGGAAACTCGTGCGCCATCCGGCGCGCGGTTTTGCGATGTCCTCAAACAGCGAGACCTGGCAAGTCCCAGCGATCGATCAGCTTAAGGCAACTCTTCTCCTCTTCCCAGAATGCACCGGAAATATGCAGATGAGCTTCTTGCTTCTCCAATCCCTCATGTGTTGGAGAAAGCCGGCGACAAAAAGAAGAATTTCCCAAAACAGCCATTTCAGGCCTTTTGGCGCTCCTTTCAAAAGGGCCGAAAATTCAGAAGCCAGCAGTACAGGGATCGAGACAGAAACAATTCTGACAAGCGAGCCAGAGGTGGGAGAGGCTTCTATTTCGGCAAGCCCTCCAAAGACGCCAAAAAACCCTCCCAGTGACGGTCCTTCTCAGGTGGGGGGAAGGCTCTCTCACTTCCTCCCAGCCTGGGAGAGGATCTCATCCAGTACCTGGATCCGACAAATAGTAGGGTCGGGTCTGGAGTTAAGATTCCACCACTGGCTGCCACGAAGATACATGCAGACTCCAGTACAGTCATCTCAAGAAAAACAAGAAAGTCTGGAAGGAGAAGTATTATCACTTCTAGAAAAACATGTCCTGGAAGAAATTCCGGAAAAAGAGAAGAAGGAAGGGTTTTACTCCCCCCTATTTCTTATAAAAAAGCCAGACAATTCCTGGAGGATGATCATAAACTTGAATGGCCTCAACAAATATCTGATAGTTCCATCATTCAAGATGGAAACGATAAGGTCAGCGGTGAAGCTCCTCTATCCTCAGTGCAACATGGCAGTCCTGGATCTCAAGGATGCTTACTATCATGTCCCAATCCGGCAACAAGACTGCAAATATCTCAGAGTGGCGGTCCAGATAAGGTCTCAGTGGCGTCACTTTCAATACAGGGCCCTGCCCTTTTGTGTAGCGACAGCCCCCCGAGTCTTCACAAAATTAATTGCAGAGGTCACAGCGCATCTCAGGGAAAAAGACACTCTGGTGATACCATATCTGGACGACTTCTTGATAGTGGGAAGAAGTTTCTCTCACTGTCAAGAACAAGTCAAAATAGTGATGGAGACACTACAGACCCTGGGTTGGCAACTGAACCTCCAAAAATCCAAACTGGTACCAGCAATGATCCAGAATTTTTGGGGGTTAACAATGGACTCGGTGGTACAGGAGTGTCGCCTCTCAGAGGAGAAAGAAGAGAAGATCAAAAATCTAATCATGGCAACATTATAAAAAACAGAAATGACTCTGAGAAGGGCCATGTCAGTGTTGGGGTCCCTAACATCCTGCATACCAGCAGTAAAATGGGCACAGTTTCACACAAGAGAACTTCAGTGGTGTGTTCTACAAAACGACCTGAGGCTTCAGGGGCAGTTAGAGCAGAAGCTCACCCTCCCGGACCCTGTACTCCAGTCACTCAAGTGGTGGTTACAGATAGAGTCCTCCCCAAGAGGAGTGCCCTGGACACACACAGCCTCCAGAGTAGTCACAATGGATGCCAGTCCTTGGGGCTGGGGAGCCCATCTAGACACACTATGGCTCCAGGATCCCTGGGTCCAGGAGGAAAGAAGTCTATCCTCAAACGAGTGGGAGCTACTAGCCATCGAAAGGGCGCTGGAAGGATTGTTGACACACCTAAGAGGACATCATGTGAGAGTCCTGTCAGACAACCGTACAGCAGTCGCATATGTGAACCACCAAGGGGGCACCCGTCCTCGGTCCCTGATGTGAATAGCAGGAAGGATCATGGCTCTAGCAGAACACCAGTTCCTTTCATTATCGGCCCTGCATATTCGAGGTGTAGACAACCTGAAGGCAGACTTTCTGAGCAGGAACCACCTGGGGCAAGGAGAATGGTGCCTACAAGAGTCAATTTTTCAACGGATTGTGCATATGTGGGGGAAACCCATCATAGATCTCTTCGCCTCAAAAACCAACAAGAAGGTTAAAAAATTCTGCTCCCTAAGTCCAGCAGACAGGCCGTTGGCAGTAGACGCCTTCAGGATAAAGTGGACACTAGGTCTCATGTACGCCTTCCCTCCAATATGCTTCATTCCAGCGGTTCTGAGGAAGATCAGGGAGGACCAAGCCAGAGTAATTATGATAGCTCCTTTTTGGCTGATAAGACCGTGGTTCTATTGGCTGAGAGTGATGTCAGTGACGGACCCATGGGTGCTCCCAGAGGATCACGACCTGCTAACACAGGGTCCCTTCAATCACCCTCCGAAGTCCAGGCTGCATTTGACAGCCTGGAATTTGAAAGGTCACTGTTAGAGAAAAAAAGGTTTCTCAGCGGGGTTAGTATCCAACTTACTCAATAGCAGAAAACCAGTGACTACGAAAATTTATGGAAGGATATGGAGGAAATTTTTATCTACCTCAGGCCCGAAACGGGAGGGAGAAGTACCGGTAGGGGCAGTACTGGAGTTTCTGCAGAAGGGTTTTTAGAGTTGGGGTAGCTGTCAGCACCCTCAAAGTTCACGTTTCAGCCCTGGCAGCCTTATTCAACTATGACCTGGCAAACAATACAGTAGATGGGTGACCAGGTTTATCCATGCCTGTACTAGAGCTGACTCTGTCCCGTCTCCTAGGCCTCCTCCCTGGGATCTAAATTTAGTCCTATCATCTCTGACATAAAGTCCATTTGAACCGCTAAATGCAGCATCAGATAAAGTGTTAACTTTAAAGACAGCCTTATTAGTGGCACTCACATTGGCCCGTAGGGTCGGAGACTTACACGCACTATCAGCAGACCCGCCATACGCGCAGGTCATGGACGATAGGGTTGTGTTAAAATTAGACCCAGCATACCTCCCTAAGGTAGTGTCGAAATTCCACAGGACTCAGGAGATAGTCTTACCATCCTTTTGTCCTAACCCCGGTAACCAGAAGGAGGAGAGACTTAATTGCTTAGACGTTAGGAGATGTATCCTTCAGTATTTAGAGATGACAAAACCTTATTTGTCTCATACCAGGGGGCAAGAAAAGGCCTTAAAGCCTCTAAGCAGACTATAGCTAGATGGGTGAAAGAGGCCATGATGCTAGCGTATAGTAGTGCAGGCAGGGCTGTTCCAGAAGGCCTAAAAGCCCACTCCACGAGGGCCATGGTAACGTCCTGGGCGGAGAGAGCTGACGCCTCCATCGCCCAAATCTGTAAGGCGGCCACTTGGTCCTCTCCATCTACCTTTTTAAAACATTACAGATTAGACCTATCTGCTACCTCTGATCTCACATTCGGGAGAAGAGTGTTAGAAGCAGTGATCCCACCCTAGTCTCTGTAACTCTCTCGTGGTGCCGTCATGTAGAATGGAAAAACACGGGTGTTGCATACCTGGTAATGTGTTTTTTCATGAGACATGACGGCACCCTTATATTCCCTCCCTATTGATCACGTCATTAGTTGGGTGCATTATTAGCATTATACACTCCCTTGGTGTGGGAAATTTAGTAGTGTAGAGGATGTATTATTTATGTGTACACTAAAGGCCCCGTCACACTAAGCGACTTACCAGCGATCCCGACACCGATATGAAGGTGTCAGGATCGCTAGTAAGTCGCTATGTGATCGCTGGTGAGCTGTCACACAGACAGCTTCACCAGCGATCAGCACAGCGATGCCGAGCGCCCGGCATCACTGGCTATCGCTGTAGAAAATAGATTCAAAATAAAAAATATAGTTATTCTCACCTTCCAACGTCCCGTTCAGCCATCCTGCCTCTCTCCACGCTCCGGTCCCAGTGAGCCTTTGCACGAATGACCGCGAGATGTCACGGTCTCGAGGGATAACAAAGTCTCGCGGTCATTCATGCAAAGGATCACTGGGACCGGAGCGTGGAGAGAGGCAGGATGGCTGAACAGGACATCGGAAGGTGAGAATTACTATATTTTTTATTTTTTTAATTATTTTTTTACACCTGATCGCTGGTCTCCCGCTGTCACACACAGCGATGCGTGCTGGCCAGTGGGAGACCAGCGACCAAAGAAATGTCCAGAGGTTTCTTGCAGCGATCAGCGATACCGGCAGGGGGGCCGCTCGCTGATCGCTGTCACACACAGCGATCTCGCTGGTGAGATCGCTGTTACGTCACAAAAGTTGTGACTCAGCAGCGATCTCGCTACCGAGATTGCTTAGTGAGACGGGGCCTTAACCTGCGGAGTTCCTCTCGTGTTCTGTAAAACAACTGATGCGGAGAGAGGAGCCGCCCCTTTTATCTTGAAGGTTTCCTGTCCACGCTGGGTGGATCCCCTCTCTCGTGGTGCCGTCATGTCTCATGAAAAAGCACATTACCAGGTATGTAATACCCGTGTTTTTATTTTTTGTTGCTATATTCTTAGTGCTACAGCGCCTTAAATTTTCAGTCATATGAGGACCTGTCTTTTGTGGGACAAATTATATCTATGCGCTTAAGTATCATGTTAACTTTATTCTGTAGATCTGAAGGATTATTATTATGATGTTAAATTTTGCATCGCTATTGGGAGTGCCATAACTTTTTCTTGTTGATGGAGCTGTGTAAGGCCTTGCTTTTTGCTGTGTGAGTTGACCGGTTCATTTTCACCATTTTGGTGTTAATTTACATTTTTGGATCATTTTTTTTACAATCTTTGGGAGCTAGATGAACATGAAGTCAACAATTGACAGGGTGAACACTGTGAAAAGTTAGGAGCTGTTATGGAAGTGGCAATACAAACTATGTAATTTTTATTGTTTGGCATTTCTTGTAGTAATAAAGAAACTGATAAGGAAAAAGGGCATTTTATTTCAGCCTCATTTGAGTGGAGCGGTACTTTAAGAGAAATGACTGTATGCAAAATATTTGTAAGTTTCCTTTCATATAGGCCAAACTTCTCCATTTTAATTGTCACATTTGGGAAGCCCCTGGCTGACCAATACAGGAAAATGTTCTATATATTTAGCAACATTTATGTATCCCATTAATTCCCCTTCAAATGACATTTAGGGTTTTTTGTGATTTGTGACAGAAGTGATAACTAGAGATGAGCATGTCGGGTGCTGAACTCGGAACACGGACTTCTCCAGGAAGAACCTGAACATCCACAGGTCTGCTCATCCCTAGTGATCACATATCTGTATATTAGGAATTCATCAAAGGTGTCTGAAGAGAAAACTTAGGCTTAATTTGGTTTCTGCTCAACACAGCCATATTCTACCCAAACCCTGGGCAATCTGCGGCCCATGACATTCAATGTCAAGGTCTCTCACGTGGCCCCTCAGTAAAATGAATTGCTCAACCCTGCTCTATCCTAATGAACACACACATTTCATTACATTACACCATCTATGAAGATCCAACTGGAATAAGCTCCATAGTTTCCCCTTGGGTTATCTCTATTGTATGACGTCCATGTGATGTACTTCTATTTTGACACAGTTCAAGATATGACAAATGATTGGCAGAACAAGAACAGCAGAGGATTTAAGATCAGTTTTAAACACGTACACACACAAAAAAAAGGTTTGACTATACTGGTTTTTATTTTTACTCATTTTTTTAAAAACTGGTTTAAGAGGAACCTGATAGCTGATTCATGCTGCCTGAACCACTTACAGAATGAATCGCGCTCTGGCTCCATCATTTTAGCCATTCAGGTCTAACTCTGAAATGCTAAGGTGGGTATTTCAGAGAAAACATACATTTAATAGCAGTCCAGGGGGACATGTAGTTCCAGTAACAATTCTAAAGCCAGGCATACACATTAGATGGCTGTCGGCTGAACAATGCCTTTGTTGATTGTTCAGCCGGCAGCCATCTTGGCCACTTATTCCATACACAGGAGAGCTAATTCAGCTGAGTCTCATGAGAAAACCGCCGATGAACATCAAAGTGATCGAGAGTCCGAAATCAGACATGCCCCATCAATATCTCCCTTGACGTTTAGTTTGCCAACACCTCCATACACACTAGAATGTTGGCCAAAGCCAACTATAAAAGTGTTTTTGGCTGACATTAGTTTAATGTGTATGGGGGGTTTTAGAGGCAAGTCCCTGATAGCTGATCTATGCCCGTTCCCATCTGATAACCAGTCTCTCTCCATACACACCTATCATTGCAAGGGCAGGGACAGGCAGAAACCACAGCGGACACCTGTTGGACTAGTCATTCAAGTGACATAGTCCCTTGCTCTCTTTTAGATGTATGTTCTCTCCACGGCATTTCAGAATAAAACATGACTGGCTGAAATGACAAAGCCAGTGTCTGATTCTTAATGTGCATGGTTCGGGTAGCATGAATCAGCTGTCATTTTCCCTTTAATTGCTTTTTCAATCACCACTTCTGTTTAGGCTCTGTTCACATGTGCACTGACGGCTGTTTCTGATTCCAGCACGTGATGGAAAAAACAGCACAGCATGTAGCACTATTACTTCCATCAAAATGACACACACTTTGGCAAAACTTGATGGACACCATTATAGGTCATTGGGGCCTGTTGTTCGTTGGTGTTGTCCATCATGTCAGATTCACCACAGCTTTAATTCCATTTTTCAGCTCCTATAATGAAACAATGCCTTCGTGCTGCAGAACCCAAAAGTTTCTCTGCAGGATTGTTGGTAAAATTCTAAATTGAGATACATGTGAAAAACAAATCACCTCCAAGCAGGGTAAAGAAGAAAGATCTTGTTCAGGTATTCCTACCATTACTAAAAGTAATCATGCAGTGACCAAGTTTATTTTTAAGAAGAATTGAGTTTCAGGAAAAAGCTATGTAATTTAAATGGAAACCTCTGAGTCATGTGTTCTGTAAAGGATTTTCCCAGAAAATCGCCTTCTGAATAGGTTTTTTTTGTATTTTGTATAGTCAGCGTGACTCATTATAGAGTATTTGTGATGGAAAGCAACAATGGAAGCAGTTACCGTGATTTCCAATATGCAGGAAAAAAATGAAAAGTCCTGCTCTAAAACCTTACGAATGCTCTTATTTCACCTTTATTTTACATGTACTGAATTTACCCCAATATACATTGTATGCTTTTGGGAACTATGTTCTACATGTCAGGTTCACACCTTATATTGCACATATGTTTCAATGTATGCCCATTTAAAGAGGTGAACTCAGACGATTTCTTTTGGACTCCATGGTAAGTATGAGAAAATTCCCGGCATGCTGAGATTTCAGTAGGGGTGAGAAGTAAGAGAGGTTCTACGGCTCTGGCACCAATCATTATCCCTTGGGGCATTGTGGCTGTCACTTCTATTGGGGGTATTTGTAGTCTGAAGCCCAAGGAATACATAATGGCTGGAAATAATTCTCCTAGTTATAAATGTGTGATGGAGGTGAATGGTGCAGAGTTTGTCATCCCAATGTGACTTGACCAGGGTATGAAGTTCCCCTTTTAGGGCAACCTTGGGTGCATAGTTTAGAAAGAATGAGAATGAATAAACTCATGAAATCATGACAAAAACTGTTTGGAACAATGTCAAGATGTTTTTGGATGGTATGTCCATTAAATTAGCTGTTAGTATCATTCCATCTAGGGAATACTGAATTTGCTCTTCCATGTTGGAACATGGGGTTGCCATAGAATGTCTAGAAGACAGAGAATTGACCAAATTGATGAAGTTTCCATGTTTTGACATTCTAAAAACCTAGTAGTGAAGTGAAGCATTAAACTCTTCTGACAAGAATGAGTAGGAAGAATGAAGCTGGGCTTTGTAATAATTGGCCATTAATTATGTCTCAGGTATTATAGATGGTGTTTTGATTAAGCTGATTTTTCCAAATACCTTTATGTTGTAGGTGAACATCATACAAACCTATTCTGGGGTTCCTAACTTTACTTTCTACATAAAGGATCTGAGGCGGTCCCAAATTGTTTTCCCATTCCTAGGTTGCAAGTGGAGGGGCGAATCGTTGAATAGATATAATGTATGTTAAAAAGCAATCATTTTAATCAGGATAAGTTAAAATTACTCAAAAGTTTGAAAAAAACTGAATATTCATGGTAAAGGGGTTTACCTAGGAATGTAATTGAATGTAGTTGCCAACAAATTGTGAAGTCACATGTCCAGCTTGGACACGAGGGTCCCATTACAAGTAGATTCGCAGATTTTTTTAAATGAAATTTGAAACTCAAAAGATCTCTCCTTTCTGCTTTTTCTTTGAAAAGAAGTTCCAGGATGTGTGGATGTTGTGTTAGAAATTATATTAGGTTGTTAAGAAAACATTTGTTTCAATTTCTTGCAATTTTCTAAACTCCTTCTTTAACAATAGAGACATTCGGGATACTTTTGAGGCCTTTTTCCAAAAACAAGCCACCACTAGTAACATCAGAAACTTCTTGGAACAGTCAGGATGCCAGCCCGTTAGGAGGACAATTCTGCATAAATACAAAATAGCCAATGGACCTCGTGGAGCTCTACTTTCCGCAAACAATAGCAGCAATAATCCAACAGAGTAAGTGTCGAAATTAAGTGGCACCCACCAGCCATAAAGAGTCTGGATCTACAGAAGCGCTTTGACATGCGAAACAGTCGTCTTCTGAACTTATGTGGCAAACTATCATCCTAGCTGCCTTTTTATAATGTTTAAAAAATTAGAAATTTTTTTTCCAGATAATGAGTGCCAATTCATTTGTACACTTATTCTGTTTCATGCGACCACTAGATTAAATATGAATGGTTTTCTCTCCATCCCTATTACATTCAACTAGACAGGGATGTCCCAAATTCGCACTTCAGTTAAATGAAGTGCTTGACCTGTTCCTATGACACCTACAACACCTCAAGGTATCAAGATTTTTATAAATGACTTGTTCTTAATTTTTAATGGGCTATATTTTTTATTATATATGGGGCAGAAAATGACACTGTGAAAACTACTGGAGCACTGGACAGATCGGATTCGGGGGCAAACCTTCTCACTTAAGGCCCCGTCAAGCTAAGCGAGATCGCTGTGTGTGACGGGGATCAGCGACTGGCCCCCATGCCGGTTATGCTGATCGTGCTCGAGCTGCCTGGACCGTTTTTGATCGTTGGTCTCCCGCTGCCCAGTGCGCATCGCTGTGTGTGGCAGCGAGAGATCAGCGACGCTGGACGCTGGTTGCTAATGTAAACATCGGGTATCCAGGAGCCGCGGCTCCTGGATACCCGACATTTACATTAGAAACTAGTGTCCAGCGTCGCTGGTCCTGATCGCTGGGGCTGTCTATCAGCCTAACGATGTCCCAGCGATCCCATCATGTCAGATCGTTGGTGGGATCACTGGGACATCGTTTAGTGTGACGGGGCCTTTATCCCCAACTCTAGTACCTAAGCACTTTTTAATATTAATACATTTTTTGTCTAGATCAAATAGCTTTATACAAATGACATCAAAAGTCTAAATTATAACGGGTTAACTCACGTTAAAATAAAAATACAATAACAAGTAAAATGCCACGTTGTAATAAGTAGATAAACAATTGCTTGCCTAATCTAGTTCTCTATTTCAGTTTCACAGGTGGGAAGCACCTGAACATGTGGGAAGCACCTGGACTGGCTGACTCGCTGGATGCCCCTAGGGTACAGCTCTCCAGTCTTATCACCTCTAAAGCAGTAATCATAAAGTGATGACATAGTTCTAAGATATGCTATCACAACGATTCCTGGAGGTCCAACTCCTGGAACCCCTGAGAATGATGAGAATGCAACACTAGTTAAGTTTTTCACTGCACAACAGCACAATTTGCAGAAAGCCGTAGGGCGGCACACAGAGACCTCTGTGGCTCCGTACTACAGAGCTGAAGTTTCTTCTTGTGCCTCTAAGACCGGGGTCACACTAACCGACGCAAAATACGGTCAGTATTTTACATGCATAATACGGATGAATGGCCCCTAAACAGTGCTCCGTATGTCATCCGTAATCAAGGTGTGATCGCGTATTTTGCGCATGTAAGCATCCGTATGTAATCCGTATTGCGAGATTTTCTCGCAGGCTTTCAAAATGGACATATAATGGAGCCCTATGACAGGGTTTCTAACAGAAACCAAAGAATAGATATAGACACATAGAATGCATATATATATATATATATATATATATTTATATGTATTCTATGTGTCTATATCTATTCTTTCGTTTCTTTATTAAAACTGTCAGTGTGAGTTTACTGTATAGCGCACTGAATTGCCGGCTTTGCTAAAAGACACCGGGTGCGTATTTCTCGCAAGTCACATGTGTGGTCCGTGTGTAATCCGTATTTTTTGCGCACCCATAGACTTGCATTGGCGTACTACGGACGTAGTACGCTGACAATCGCAGCATGCTGTGATTGGCACGGAGCGTAGAATACGGATGAGAAATATACGGCTGGTGCGAGGGACCCCATAGAGAATCATTGGTCCGTGTCTCATGTGGGCTTTTAGCGCCTCTCACTCGGCCGTATTCCTCGCCAGTGTGACCCCGGCCTAAGGGTGTGTGCACACTCTGTGGATTCTGCTGCGGTGTACAGTACCATAATATCCTATGGGAAATGGAAACCGCAGTACAGACGGTGCAGATTTTTCCACGTGGATTTGCTGCGGTTTCTAATCCGCAGAAAGAATTGACATGTCAATTCTTTCTGCGGATTTCGCTGCGGTTTACCATCTCCATTGTAGAGGTGATAAACCGCAGGGCAAAACCGCAGGGTAATCCGCAGATAAACCGCAGGTCTTTTGACCTGTGGATTTTGCTAAATCCGCGCTGATCAATCCGCAGCAGAATCCGCAGCGTGTGCACACACCCTAATTATTGTACCCCTAGGTGAAATTCTGATGGATTTTTATCAGTAGGGCCCCTCAGGAGTTTGTGGGTGACCTATTAAGGTTCTCTGCATATCGGAAGCTATACAGCGCTATAATACGTATATCAACCTGAAGGATTTCTTGAAAATTTTGCATTCTAGCAGTATTTTCTTTATTTTATCTAAAAGACAATTCTACGGTGATAGTTTTCAGTGGATCTCTGCTTGAATTCTGAGATAAAACATGGGAAAACAAGATTTGATCACAGTGCAAGTTATGTGCATGGAGATGACATACACGGGATTTCCGAAAAACTCTCTGGTTTTCTTGTCACCGTCTCTGACTTCTGAGGAAACAGACGGCTTTTCTTGTACTTTTCTTGTTAGAAGCCTGCGGGCAGACCCGAGTCACACTGCTGCTCTTCAGTAAGTTTCTGTTTTAGCTTATTACCTCAGTCAGTGATCCTCCCAGTTCCCGGAGACATGACAGGGAGCTCGCTCACTAACTTCCTCAGTTTGTTTTACGCATAAAAACTCCCCTTTATATGACGCCACTCTTGTAAATGATGGGAAAAGTGACTGTGATGTGTCAGTGGCGCTGTCTCAAAAAGAGGAGGGACTCCGCACCGGACTGCTGACAGCAGAATATAAGAGATCTCCTCCTAAAATAATTCTCATCTCAACCTCGGGGTTGAGCTCCTAGAGAACAAAAAGTCGGCAAGGCTGGGTAGAGTCAGATTGCCGTTTATTAAAAAGCGTCGTGGAATTAGAAGTGAAGTCTAAGAGGAAAGAATGAAGACAAAACACATCTTGGAGTCTCAACGCACCGGAGCATTCAAATTATTTTCTCGTGTACTTTTCCACTTGTTATTCCATTGCAAGTGAACGGATCATGAAAAAAGTCTTCACTTGTTTTAGATTTAGAATGTCATTTAGCTTCATGAGAAATCCACTCCTTAATCCTCACCGAAATCTCAATGTGTGAATTTAGTCTTAGGATTCCCCTTCACTGTGAAAAATGACAAATCTAAACACACTTTACATTTTTATTCTCCCATTATAAGGAGCTAAAAATGTCCCACATAATTTTAACTACGCAAAATATCTTTAAAAACTAAGGCTAAATGAACACATCTGTGTCTTGTTACCATCTAAGAGAAATGGACAGATTTCTTTTCTCAGTTGTTATCCTAGTTACATTATAGTTGCATCCATCCTGTTTTTTTCATTTTTTTCATCCTGTTTTTTCACTGAAGAGGGAGGACTGTTTGAATTTTTGTTAATCAATTGTCTCTAAGCAATGGATCAGTTTTAGGCAAGAAAATCAGGTTGATTATGCAAATCACACTCAGAGTGTGATCATAGCGTGATCCGATTGTCTCGGATGAGAAGATGGAGAGAAAAAAATCCTCCATTCTGTCAGTCTGTGGAAATCGGACTACATTCAGATGACATGAGTGCAGTCCGACGGTTGATACAGACTCATTGAATTGCATGGCCAAGTGTAATCTGAATGTCAGATGCAACTCAGACATGCAGCAATTGTTTTTCCTCTGATCGGCTCAATCCAAGGAAAAAATCTGATGTGCAAAGCCCAATAGAATAACATTGGTCTGAGTGTGATCCCATGTTTTGTAGGATTATACTCTTAGGCCGGGGTCACACTAGCGAGGAATATGGACGAGTGAGAGGCGCTAAAAGCACGCATTACTCACGGACAAATGATTCTCTATGGGTTTGCTCCCAACAGCCGTATATTTCTCGTCCATATTCTACGGTCCGTGCCAATCGCAGCATGCTGCAATTGTCAGCGTACTATGCCCGTAATACGCCAATGCAAGTCTATGGGTGCGCAAAAAATACAGATTACACACTGACCACACGTGTGACTTGCGAGAAATACGCAGGTCTTTTGGCTGGTGACAGGAAATGGGCCAATCCATCATCCGGAAGCCTAGACATGCAAATGAGCTCAAAAAGCGCTCCAGACATCTAGGAAGTACGCCTCCACGGAGTACAGCAGCGTCATGGCGCCATATTTCCTTAATGTGGAGATGCTTATAGCATTAGTGCAGGAGCGGCCAGAACTTAGGGACCAAAGGGATGCCAATTATGCCAACCACACATGAAAGGAGGCGCATATGTCGCCAGATGTTCCATGACTTTGGTGATCGGCCACGTGAGGAGCAGCAGAAACTGAGTAAGTACAAGTCCCAAAAATTATTTAAATTACCTCACAAACAAAAATGATTACAGATTCTGCCCCCCTCCCCTTCCTGTCCTTCTCCTTTTTGCCTCATGAGGCGGGTAGATTTGGTGTGACACATAGTTTCACACTGCCATAATTTTGCCCAGGCCACAAGCTCCTCTTCCTCTTAGCCAACCAAGTTATTAAGTGTAGTTACTTGATACATAAGCTAATGTGACCCTGTGTATCTGGCCTGGATGGGCCAATTAGATATGCCAGCCTGGCTAGAAAGCACACCCCAGAAGGCCACATGCCTAGACTACTGGTAGCAAATGTGACCAATCAAATATGTGAAATTGATAATATTTCCTGTCACATTGCAGTGGAAGATGTGATGAAATGCTGGCGAAGCATCAGGGACCAATACCGCCGGGAACGTCAGCACTGGTCCAGGAGTGGGGATGCGGGCTACGTGAAACGCAAATATGTGTATTATGACCACCTCTCCTTCCTCGCGCCAATTCTGGATCTGAGACCGTAAGTACATACCTCACACCACATTACACCGATACTTTACAGGGCCAAAAATATTGATGTATTTTTGCCTCTGTTCTATTTCATAACAGAACTCAATCCAACCTTACGGATCGAGGAACAGGCTCAGAGACAGAGCCCATAATTGATCCTGTAGGGGATGAGGTGGCTGGCCCATCTTCTCCCCCTACAAGAAGCATGGTTGAAGAGGAGTCATCACAGGAGAACCCATTGGCTGCCCAACAAACCACACCACCAGGACCGTCTGCTGCTGCCCCATCACCCATCCTGGAGGAGCAGGGCAACTTGAGCAGCAGCCCAGCTGCCCAGATCCGGGGCTCCCCACAGGCTGCTGTTACATCCCGGCGAGGCCGAAGAAGGCGCCAGGTCGCTGTTCAAGAGAGCAGGACCAATGTGGACACAGGGGTCCTAAATTATTTATCTCGAGTCACTACAGATGATGGGGAGGAGGCCTACTCGCGTAGCCTGGCCCTTTATCTCCGTGCCCTTTCCCGTGAGGTCAGGCTCCGTATTAGGGGATGTTTTCAGATCCTGCTTGATGCAAGCACCCCCCCCCAATACCCCATATGAGCTTTTCGAATATCTGGAGAGGTGGCAGCTTTCCCCCAGAAATCTAATGCGCATGAGACCACCCACACAGATGCTTGCTCAAGCAGGGTCTGAACATCCTCTAATACGTGGGCCTACACCTCACCCCCTTCCTCCCCGTACCCAACCTTCCCAACAGCAGTAACAGATTTCTGGCTCTAGCCAGCCCCACCAATATGGCCACTTTTTCCCACCCAGTGTTGGAGGCTGGTCCCAACCTGGTTGGGGATGACATGGCTATATTGGTGGGTATGAGACACGGGCCTACCCGCCACAACAAGATGCCCCTCAGCAGTATTACTATGGCCACTACCCCCAACAAGCACAGGAGGAAGGTCAGCATCAACAGCATGGTCAACAGTATGCACCCACACAGGGCGATGTTGCTCAAAGTAGTCAGCAGCAACCACAGGCTGCTCCTCCGCCTTCTCCTTCCCCAACATTGCACAATTTATAAGTGGCTAAAAACATAACATGGAAATTGTAAACCCATACTGTACATGAGTATTCTTAAGCGGTCTGATGGGAGGAGATGTCCAGTGTGTTTGAACTGGTGCTCAAAAACCCAATCCAAAGTAAAAAAGAGGTTTTCTCCATTATCAAAATGAGCTAAAACAGATAATACTAACATTTCTTATGACGGTTTTCAAATCATATGATTAAGACACCATGACAGGCAAGGCTACCTTATGCGTTTCTGAGACATATTACATGTCTGTAAAAAAAGACAATATTTCACGGTGCTATACTGGCAAAGTCAAAGGATCAAAATAGAGGACTCACTTGATAATGCATAGAAAAGGTGTGCTGTCCATATTCACTTAGTCAAATTTAGGCCAGCTAACTATATTCCAAAATCAAGGCAAACAGCCTCAAGACCATCACGCTCTCTCTATGTATTATCAAGTCAGTCTTCTAATTTGATCCATTGACTTTCCCAGTATAGTGCGGTGAAATATTGTGTTTATTACAGACATGTAATATGTGTCAGAAACGCGTAAGGTAGCCTTGCTTGTCATGGTGGCTTATTAATATGATTTGAAAACCTTCAGAATAAATGTTAGTATTATCTTTTGTAGCTCATTTTGATGATGAATAACTCCTCTTTTTTACTTTGAATTACAAATGTGTAAAGATGCAATGTTGTTATTGCACTATGTATGTTGTAGAATATGTTTGTAATTTTGTTTTAACAACAATGTTGAAATATGCCAAAAGGCCAATTTGGGCCATTGCCCAAGTTTTTCATAGGGCAAGAATATGTTTGCCTTACAAACTAAAAAAAACACCAAAAAAAAGGCAAAAGTAAAAATTTGGCAACTACACTGTACGTCTCTGTCTTAATTGTCCAAACCCCTATCAAAATACGCTTACCAAATCAATTCAACAGTCATAGATTCAGAAGGGGTAGAAAAATATATATATTTTGACACACATCAAACCAACATTGCCAACATAGATCCAGCATGCTCTTGCCAAGAAGGTTCCCCATGAGGTGCCATAAAGTAATTAGTGAAAATATCACGCACTTTGAGGCCAGAGATCGGTCTACGTTGATGGTTGATAGGTGGTCTCACCCTACGCACTCTGTCCGGCCTACGCACAACACCAGCAGAGGAGGAACAATCATGTGTCCTGGTGAAGTTATGAAGAACCACACAGGCTTTCACTACTTCATTAACATTTTGTTCACTCAGCTGAATGGCAGACTGGAGTACCCGCCATTTGGCACAAAGAATGCCAAAGGAACACTCCACCAGTCGCCAAGCACGTGATAGGCGCAAGTTAAATATTCTGCGCCTGTAGTGAAGGTTGCGCCGGGGAAAACGCCTCATGACATTGCGTGTTAACTGAAAGGCCTCATCTGCCACAAGGACATAAGGGACACATTCTTGAGTGGAGCCTGGTAGCTGGCGTGGTGGTGGTAGATCCAACTGGTTGGTGCGTAGCCGCGGAGCCATAATGGAAGTATTGAAGACTCCCGTCCTTCCATAGGCCCCAATGTCAACAATTATAAACTTGTATTGAGGGTCGGCCACAGCCAACAGTACAACAGAAAAGTATTCTTTATAATTGAAGAATTGGGAGCCAGAGTTCGGCGGCTTACGCACCCGGATATGTTTGCCATCAAGGGCCCCCATACAATTTGGAAACTGGCATACTTCCTCAAAGTCCCTTGATATCCTCAACCAGTCTTCCATCCTGGCCTCGGGCATGACGACTTGATATAGTCTTGTCCATATTTCACTACATGTTGACCTGACTTTGCCAGATATGGTTGACCT
This sequence comes from Dendrobates tinctorius, assembly GCF_039654945.1. Taxonomy (NCBI): domain Eukaryota; kingdom Metazoa; phylum Chordata; class Amphibia; order Anura; family Dendrobatidae; genus Dendrobates; species Dendrobates tinctorius. The sequence goes on from NW_027361738.1 coordinate 27,770,863, forward strand.
TCCAATCAGAAACTCATGGTGGAGGGCAGCATAAGACAGGCCAGTGGCCAGGAAGCTGAAGAACAACAGAAAAGGATGATTGTCGAATGCACACATTTACAAAACAAACAGGTCCATACATACCAAACTTGGTAAGATTTCAGAGCAAATAACACACACATCTTGCTTTGCACAATGAGTAAGTGATATTCAGTACATATTCCACATAGCATTCGGGTCTGTAAGTTGAAACATATGTGGACTAAGATGAGGGCCTAAAACTTACTCCAAGAAGGCAAAAATTCAAACTTTGCCCAACACTTCATGAACATAGAGAATATGGTTGTGTAGTACATACCGTATTGTGAGCAGAAGTCGCTCCTCTGCAGATATAGCTTTGCGCATCCTTGTATCCTGAAAGGTTATCCCAGGGCGCACTGTCTCCAAGAGTCGATCAAATGTTGCAAGGCTCATGCGACAGTATTGGTAGAATTTGACAGGATGCTCCCGCAGAGAAGAATAGAGGCGGTGAAAATTAACTCTTGTGAGTCGTTGCCTCAAAAGTGGATGTACCCACAAGCGTTTCCTCCTCCGCGGATCCACTATCACTGGGTATGGTTGGTCAAAGCGTCGTGACAAAAGCCAGTTGAAGAGAACCTGCTCAGTTGTGTTGAAACTCAGACTGTCTGCCATGTTGCACATACAGCACAACACACCTAGTGAAGGCAAGGTGACAAATGGACAGAATGGAGGCAGCCACCTGTTCCTGAGCCAATAAAAAGGGGGCAGGCTAATGATTTAAAAAGTTTGCAGGCCTCAAAAACGTTAAATGTCCATTTTGCAAGGCTGCGAGAAAATCTCGCCATACGGATTCAATACAGATGCCATACGGATTACATACGGATGCTTACATGCGCAAAATACGCGACCGCACCTTGCTTACGGATTACATACGGAGCACTATTTAGGGGTCATTCATCTGTATTACGCCTGTAAACTACGGACCGTATTTTGCGTCGTTAGTGTGACCCCGGCCTTAGGCTGGAGTCACACACAACGAATACAAAATCGGTCCCATTTTAACGGTACGAAATCGCACAAAAAATTCTTGTCCAGGGATCCGTCTGTCATCCCATTTTCCGGCGATGAACCGATTTTATTTGCATCTAAGCATCAAATTGACATCCAATGCCAATGCCTGATGCTCTTTCCTGTTGACCTGGAGAAGTCTTGCGATTTAATCGCAAGTCACACGTGTGGTGCGTTTTCAATGTGTTTTTTAATCGCATCCATAGACTTGCATTGTCGAATCCGATCCAAAAATCGGTGACAATCGCAGCATGCTGTGATTGTCTTGGTCCGAGGAACGGATCCGATAAAAAAACGCATAATGGGAGCTGCCCCATAGAATAACATTGGGACGAATGCAATGCGATTTTTTATCGCTAGTGTGACTCCGGCCTTACCAAAAATCCGGTCATGTGCAAGAGTCCAAAACTGGATGGAAATCTGAAGTAAAAAGTCTCTCTTCCATGTTTCATCCAGTTTACACAGATCCCCATAGACTTTAATGGATGAGTCTTAGCCACAAAATGGATGAGAACAGTAATTGCTCTGAGACTCATGGACTGGAGACTTAGGCTACTTTCACACATCAGGTTTTCGGCGTCAGGCACGATCCGGCGTCGTGCCGGAATGCCGGATCCGGCAAATGTTTTGTAAAACCTGAAGTGCCGGATCCGGTTTTCTGCCGGATCCGTCTTGTTCTTGACAGACAAAACCGGATCCGTCTCATCCGGTTCATCCGTTTTTCTATCCGTTTTTCGACGGATTACGCCGGATCCGGTTTTTAAAATTGACCCTTGTGGCCTTCCGAACGGGATTGGCTACTGGAAAACTAGATATAGCATGTTCCTACAGCCCTTCTTTGACAGGTTGTAGAGAAGAAAGTGCAGGTTGGAGAGAAGAGCAAGTTACTGGCGAAGATGGATGTTGTCATTGGAAATATTACCACTAGAAGTTCTGTGACGGTTTCAGGGACAATTTTCCACTATACTTTATGTCACCTCAAGGCAGAGTACACTGGCAGGATGACAGAGTGTGAAAGATTTGTGCCCTAAACTTGTGTACCTTCTGGACCAACAGTATATACCTTTGCCAACCAAAGTTGGCTATCTTGTCATGGTCTTACTATTTTTACCTTTAGGCCACAGGTGTGTACCTGGTTGTGTTTTATGCAAAGTATTTCACCTTTTAACAAAAGTTGTGTACATTGGTAGGAAATCACCAACAATAAACACAACTTTTTAGGTGAAATACTTTGCTTCAAACACAACCAGGAACACAACTGTGGCAAAAAGCTAAAATTTACCCACAGTTATATACCTGGTTTTGAATACCTTTTTACCTTTGAAATACCCTGTATTTAACCTTTTTTTAAAACATAGTTCGCCGCAGAAAGAAATGACAGACAACCATTGTGAAACGATAATTTAACTTTTATTTAAATTTTTTTTTTTTTTGTAAAATGTTTTTAAAGTGCAAAAAACTTTTTTAATAAAGGTTTTAAACCCAATGGGCATTTTTATTACAAAAAACACACATTACAAATCTGTGTACTGTGGGGTGGAAATACTGCTGGAGGGGCTGCGGGACACTTCGACACTGGGTGTGTGGAGAGAGGACTGGGATCGTGGTGGGGAAGGAACAGTTAGAGGTGAAGGTGTGGAAAAAGCTACAGAATGGGTGGACATGTGGGAGGCAGAAGAGGTGGTGGGCGGTGGAGTGGAGGGTTGGGCAGGGACTGTAGGAGCAGATGATGTTGATGGAAAGTTGTATGGGGAAGGAGTTTGGTACGGGGAAGGAGTTTGGTACGGGGAAGGAGTTTGGTACGGGGCAGGTTGCTGGAAGTGGGGAGATGTCTGGTACTGGGGAGGTTGCTGGTACTGGTGAGGTTGCTGGTATGTAATAGGAGGGGGAGGATGGAAAGTGGCTGGAGGGGGTGCAGATGTAATAGGAGGGGGAGGATGGAAAGTGGCTGGAGGGGGTGCAGATGTAATAGGAGGGGGAGGATGGAAAGTGGCTGGAGGGGGTGCAGGTGGAGGAACTACAGTGGTGGGAGGTGGAGGTTGGGAGGTAACCTGCTGTAGAGCACCGTGGCACGAATGCATTACATGCATCTGCTGGGTAGGAGATAGTGTTGCCATGCGCTCCACAACAGACCTGAAAAAGGTGTGGTTTGGCGAAGATCTTGCTTCTGAATGCATGGTTTGCAGAAGTGTCTTCACCTCCAGAATGCTGGAGTTGATCTGCTGAAAGCCTGCGGAGATTTGCTCTGACAAGACTTTGAGACAGTTCTGGAAAGATGCATTCAGATGCAAGAACTCTTGCGCATAACTCTTTTCCTGACCCCTCTGCCGCTGCCGCCCAGTACCCGCAGATGTACTAGAGGTGGCAGGGGCAGAAGGGTGGGGTAAAGGGAAAGCGATCTCCTCACCAGCAGCTTCATGTAATGTAGGCGGCCACGATGCTCCTGTGCTGGTGGATGGGACAGATGGGTCGAATGTGTGGGAAGGCTGGGAAGGTGCAGATGTACCGGGGCGGTCGAAGTGTCCCTCGGTGCCGGTCTCCTCAGGGATCGCCTCAGAAGGGTCCAATCGTGCAGGCTCCCGAGTGCTGCTCACCGTGCTGTGTAATAAAGAGAAAAAAAAACAATTAAAATACTGACATGGTATGGCCCTGGCTGAAAAAAAAAAGTTACATCTAACATTTTTTTCACATGTGGTGTGTAATATTTACCTTCTGGTGAGCATTGTTTCCCGGAGGAACGACAGGGCTTGTGCGTACTTGTACTTGCTCCTGCGTCCTCCAGATCCACTCGGGGCCCGCATCTCTTTATTGAACTCCTTCTTGAAACGATCCCTCACAGACCGCCACCGATTCACAATTCTGTTCCCTGAAACGAGAAAGGAGTGGTTAGTATACAACATCAGTGTTTCACAAACTCCAGTCCTCATGGTCCCCAGGGGTCATGTTTTCAGGATTTCCATAGTAAATAGAAATCCTGAACACATGATCCGTGGGGACCACGAGGACTGGAGTTCGGGAAACACTGGTTTACATCAAGCAACCGGTACTGTATATACTTACGCTCTTTAATCTGGGCCCGAGCTTCGAGGTCCTCCCAGCGGCCCACAAGGAGAGAACAGATTTCCTCCCAGAGTCGTCGGGTAACGATCAGGTCAGCGTGGCGGCGGTCAGCCATATTCCAGAGCGGCTCCCTTTCTCTGACGAGATCGATGAGGCGGTCCACATCAATCCCTCCATCCTCACCTTCAGAGTCGGGAGCACGCTGTGAAGGCTGTTAAAGAAAAAGACAAAAATAACATAATTAGCCTCCACAAAAGAAATGAAATAAAAAGTGCAAAAAAACAAAGCAAAAATATTTATACTTACACGCTGGTGACCGCCGCGTTGCTGTCGCCGACGACCCTGGGAGGCACTGCGAGGACCTCTTGGCCGAGCACCAGATTGGGAAGACTAGAGAAGAAAACAAAAAATGTTATGTCTTTGGATGTAGGCATTTGTTTGCTGTGTGTGGTCTGCAGAACATTGTTTTCTATGTGTTGTGTGTAGTGTGATGTTGTGTTTCTGCGTTTGATGCAAAAAACTTACCAATTGTGAGCCCACTCCAGGTGTCTGTCCACCCCTTCCTTCTTCTTCTGGGAGCTCCTCTTCATCTTGTGATTCCTGTTTTGAAATAAAAGGCAATGAATAGACATATATTACAGAGATGATGGATTTTGGAAATAAAAACTTACCGTCAAACGCTGACGATGCGAGGGAGGGCTCCCAGAAGAAGATGTGCTGTCCTGTTGATGGCCAGACTCCATGGCTGTGGGTATTGCTGCTGCTGTTGCTGCTGCCAGTGATGCCATTTCTGCTGCTGCTGCTGCAGCATCTCTTTGGCGGCTGTTGAATAAAGAGAAACAAAGGGCCAATGAATATCTTGATATTCCATGGCCCTAGTTTGGAGGAATGGGGGATTTGATAATTACCGTCTCTCATCTGCTGCTGGACTCCCCTCCTCAGCATGTTCCATTTGCTGCTCCATTTGGGGTGGTGCTGATGGTGCTGCTGCTGCAGATGTCTGCTGCCTTCTCCTGCTCCTGGTTCTTGGCTTGGGTGGCATGTTGGGTGTGGCTGAGGGTCCCATTGTCTTGCTTTTATATATCTCCTGTGGGCAGAGCTACTGAGCATGCTCAGACCAAAAAACCGGATCCGGCCGCCGGATCCGGCTTTCGCCGGATCCGGCGCATTGCGGCGCTCATAGGCTTTCATTGTGTGAAAAAGCCGGACGCGCCGGATCCGGCGTGTCCGGCTTTTTCGCCGGAGACAAAAAACGTTACAGTAGACGTTTTTTCCAGACACCGGATCGCGACACATTGCCGGATCCGGCGAAAACCGGATGAAACGCATGGCCATCCGGCGCGATCCGGCGCAAATGCAAGTCAATGGGGGGGAAACCGGATCCGGCATTGCATTTCGCCGGATCCGGTTTCTGTCAAAAGCACCGGATCGCGCCTGACGGCGAAAACCTGATGTGTGAAAGAGGCCATAGATACATTTTTTCACGGATACCACAAGTACCCATTATAACCTACTATACAGCTGTCCCTGTTTTTCCAGGAGAACAAATGATAAAGACCAATACAAGTCTATGGGTCCATGAAAAATACGTACAGCACACAGATGGCATCCATGCGCTATCCGTGTGCTGTCCATGCTTAACATTGCAAAGTATAGGAGAAGTTTTGTCATTTATTTATTTCTTTTTCCATACCTGGAAAACACTGAAGCCCATACTGCTGATAAAAACAGACACACTGATGACACACTGATGAGACACTGATGGCAAACTGATAGCACACTGATAGCACACTGATGGCACACTGGCTCACTGATGACACACTGATGGCACCCTGATGGCACCCTGATGGCTCACTGATGGATCCCTGATGGCACTCTGATGGCACACTGATGGCACTCTGATGGCACACTGATGGCACTCTGATGGCACTCTGATGGCACACTGATGGCACTCTGATGGCACACTGATGGGTCACTGATGGCACACTGATGACACTCATGGAAAATACTGATGACACTGGTACTGGTTTTGCACATAGGTATTTTATATGGACGTGTGAAGGGGGCCGTAGGTGTAGTTACTCTTAATTGGGTTGCTTCAACAACATTTATCAGACCCTCACTGATCCTGTAGTTCCCTACATGTTTAATTTGAAAAAAGTGAAGATGTTTTATTCTTTGAATCATGTAACCTTTTCATACAAGGGTTGAAATGTTGAAGACTTTTTGAATATTTGACATGAGTGCTGTGATTTATTCCATATTCTGCTCTGTTTTTGGACCTTTGGGCTGGAGTCTATCACTGTGACCAGCAGCAGATTACTGATGGGACAGCTTGTGCTTGGATCACTATGCTGCTGACTTGTTGAATTTTTAATGACGCGTTAGTGAGCATGTGTAACCACTGCTCCATTAACTGCCAATTACTGGCATAGACAGTTAATGAAGAAATAATGGAGCAGAGGTTGCACATGCTCACTTATGTTACATTTAGGCCATGCGCACACGTTGCGGATTGTGCTGCGGATTTTTCCGCACAGATTTGGAAAAATCCACAGGTAAATCTGCAGGTCAAAAGACCTGCGTTTTACCTGCGGATTAGCCTGCGGTTTTCCCCTGCGGTTTGACACCTGGACAATGAAGCTGGTGTCAAACCGCTGCGGATTCCACACAAAGAATTGACATGCTGCGGATTTAAAACCGCAGCAAATCCGCGCGGAAAAATCCGCAACGTGTGCACTGCGTTTTTCATTTTCCATTGACTATAGTGGTACTGTACATTTCTGCTGCGAATCCGCAGGGCCAAAAACGCTGCGTATCCGCAGCAGAATCCGCAATGTGTGCACATGGCCTTAAGATGAACACCATGTGTAATAGTACATTTACCCCCCCTATTCTGTTGATGGGTGAGATTTTTAGATTATGGGATAGCTGTGGATCAAATAAAAAAACGAGTATAAATTAGGGTGCACTAACTAGATAAAAAAGATGAAGAAGCTGCATGTGTATAAGACAACATTTAACCCAACTAGTGTCATTTATTATGCAAAAGTGTATGCTCTCTGCAAACAATATATGGCACTGTGTATATTCAATAATATATCTCTAAATGTATGAACCTAGTAACAGATAACTAGATAACAAATTTATGTTTATATGTTGATTACTAATTGATCAATATGATATTCCACATGGATTGCCATGCCAAAAAGGCGAGCTTGTCCACAGAGTCTGGAGCCATATTCATCAGGTGGTGATGGTATGAAGGGGAGAAGGGACAGTTGCTGTAGGCTGGAACTGAGTTCTCTTTGCCCTGAAACCCCCCTTCTAAACAGGAATCAGATTTGAGTGTGATGTGCTGTGGGGGTCTATCTTTACTCGTAGTTCAGGAGTCCTTGTTACCTCCCTGTCCATGGGACCGGTTAGGCTGTGTGGGCGGAATTCCCGTGGGTTTTATGCATTTTTGCCGCGAAAACGTATTCAATGGCATTCTGCACATGTGCTAATGCAGTGTATTTTTCCGCGGCAAAATTGCACCGCGGAAAAATATGCAGCATGGCCATTCTTTGTGCGGAATCGCAGGAATTCCGCACACATAGGAATGCATTGTTCCTCTTACTTTCCGCTTGTCGCTATGCCCACCATGTGCAAAGTAGGCGGAAAATGTGCGGATGGTACCCACGGTCTGGAGGAGAGGAGACTCTCCTCCAGGCTCTGGCTACCATATTCCTGTAAAAAATAGAATTAAAAAAAAAATGGTGTTATTTTCACCTTCTTGCATCCCCCGCAGCGTTCCCAGGCCTCAGTGATGCTCCCGCCAACTTCCCAGTGATGCCTTGTGACAATGACCTTTGATGAAGTCTCAGTCTTGCGATACCGTAGCAGTCTCGCGAGACCACTGTGTCATCAAAGGCTATTGTCGCAAGGCATCGCTGGGAAAGGGACTTGCCGGGAGCATCACGAGGATCAGGAACGTTGCGCGGGACGCCGGAAGGTGAGAAAAACACCATTTTTTATTATTTTTAACTTTATATCTTTTTACTACTGATGCTGCATAGGCAGCCTCAATTGTAAAAAGCCTCAAGTTGTCAATCAGTTTTCCAAGCGATGCTACAGATCGCTTGGAAAACGCTAGCATTCTGCAAGCTAATTACGCTTGCAAAACGCTAGTTAAAATGCGGGTAATAAGCCGGAATTACACATGCGGAATTCTAGCGTATTTCCTGCGGCAGGGAGTTGCGGAATTCCCGTGAAAATTTCCGTGGCAATTCCGCAACCTGTGCACATAGCCTTACAGTTACAAATAAGACAGGAGACCTTACATTTGGTTCAACAGGTTCAGCTTATCTGTGCAATTCGGATACATGCGGTTGTGGCACACAGAGTGAGACAGAATCCCCTCTGGATGATGTTCCCTTTGACTCCGTTCTGCCCGAACTGCCCCTACCTCAACAGCTCCAGTTGCTACCAGGGACCTTCTATCTGTCATAACATTTTCCCTGAGGCCCACCATATTTTCCTTTCTCTGAGAGATGGCCAACTTCTTCCTCACAGGTGAGACAAAGATATGACACTCAATACTTGTTCTGGGCCCTAGGCCCAAGACTGCCCAGGCATCCTCACACAGCTTAAGCTGTGTCTTCATACTCTTGGGAGACTTGACACTAACAGACTCTTTTCGCCTCTGCTGCATCTGCTGTCTTGAAACCCGTTGAACACTGTCAGTATCTAGCACTTCCTCACACACTTGACTCTGACTCTCAACCTGACTCCACTCTCTTCCCTCTAAAGCAGGACTTGCTTCCATTAATAACTGATCTAACCCCTCCCATCTAGTGGGCTAATCCCTTGTGCTAACTGTATACTTCCCTGTGTGATGTAAACTATATCCCTAAGCTGGTAATGGCCCCCCTAGTGGACAGTCCTCCTCCTATTCCTAGGGACAGCCTTGAGGCAAAGCATCCAGGAGAACCAAGACACAAACCTACCATAAGGATGAAATACAACACTCTTTAGCAAACATGTAATAATTACAAATTCACATATAACACTTATTTACATCAGCTCCTTATTGTCAAGACATCTTCAGTCTCCCCCTACAGGTACACCATCAACCAAACACAATAATTGTAGAGAGTCGGGGTGTGAAATTTCAATACCAGATCCTTTGGTTCTTGTAGGCGATAAGCTGCCATCAGAGGTGTCTGGCAGCAGCTTGCTTCCATCCGTCCATTGATAACACATGCACAGTTGGCCGAACTTAGGTTCTGTTTACACTGACCAATCAGTGGCACAATACGACCACAAATTGTCAAACTGTTACCCATCGGCAGTCATCTGAAGACCTGTTTACACAGGCAGATGAAAGTAAATGATGCATCCTGATCACTCAGTGCACATAGGCTGCCATTGTTCTTGGCCTGTTTACACAAGATGATGCGCCGCCGAGAACGATGATCATTTATGCTGCATAAAAGTTCATTCTACCTGATGAACGAGTGTTTTGCTCACTCATCAGGTGATCGGCAACCTGTTTACATAGCAAGATAATCGTGAAACGAGCGTTTTTATTGACACTCGTTCACCATTATTTTGCGGTGTAAACGCCCCTTTAGCCTACATGTTTATAGGGGAGCAGATGAGACAGCTTGTGGCCAAATGAGTCATCCCACAGCTATCTAAGGTATGTGGGAGCCTTTTTAGACATAGGATTTAGTTACATATGTTCTGAGAATAATGCACTTGACCATTTCTAGAAAAAGTTCAGGTATTTTCAAAGTGCCGCTGGCTCTGTTACAGATCAAAATCTCACATGCAAACCTTCTTCGGCACCCTCTTCTTTCCTTGGTAAAATGATCTGCCTGCTGGCCTGGAATATGAAAGTCAAAAAATGTTATCGATTTTGAGATGTCTGGCCAGTGAGCAGACCACGTGTCAGAAACATGTTGTATTGATATGGCTGATACACATTTCTTAGGCATGCAAACATGCTATTAAAATATGTGCACGTCTTTCCAAATCAGAGCGGCGATGAGTTTTTAGGAAGGTGAGCAAGAGGACATCTTCCCTAAAGTATTCAGTTGTAAAGAAATCAGCTTTAATGTTACCTGTCAGACCATCAATTGCACATTCTGCCACAGTCCAGTCTTGCACATATGGATTTATTTAGAGCAAACTCTGGGGAGATGGATCTACTTGGACAGGGCTAAGCGGAAACTCGCAGAGACTAGGAACAGGTGGGGAGTTCACTAACTAGAAGACCTTGAGGTACATTTTTAACCAGGAGCAAATATCAATGACTTGTAATTAAAATAATTAGAGATGTTCACTTCTCACAAGTATATTGATTTACTGTCATTCTGCGCCTACAATTACCCCCACTTTTCTTAGACTACTCTGTAAATTATGCATCTGTGTTGAGCAAAGAGAAGCTTTAGTTGGAGCTATTATATGATATTATGGATAAAATTAGGCAAAAAAGCGCAAATAGGGTTTTATCCGGTGTGGGAGGGGGAAAGCAGTGTTTATGCTCACCTTATGGGGTTGTGACAGTCACAACTCCTGTTTTAGCTTGTGAGAGCAGAAGGCTGCTGCGGATCCACCGAAGCCGATGAAATGTAGACTAATGAAAAAATGGATCTAAAATCGTGCTGCCAATGAAGGGTAATTTGAAGCGGTTTTTAGTTGTAAACGCATTTCGAAGCATACAACACTTCATCAGGACAAATTATACTGTATATGGAGATTTAGTGGTTTGTCCTGATTAAATGGTGCTTGTTTAAAAATGACCCACACTAGGTTGAAACGTAGCAGGAATGTATTTGGCAAGATGGACCCATTCTGTCTTTTTCGCAAATTGGATTTTTCTTTGTTTTGTAGCATTATTTCCAAATGTGACGTTGCACCCCATCTTTGGTGAATGTGCCTTTGGTTGCTATCATATTCCTGAAGGGCTGTCACGGTTTCCTATGTACAGATACCTTGTCGATCACTTTGGTTATAGTGGGAGTCACTGCACGATGTATGCCACTGTCTGGCATGTTAATTAGAGATGATCGGATGGATCTGCGATGAATCAAATTAGTGTCAAATTTCCTCAAATTAACAGGTCACCATGAATTTGAACAGTCTGCAAGTCAATTTGTGTGGATCAGCCCAAAAAATAAGCCCAGTGCCATTCCACACACTGCTGAACAGTCACAGAATGATAATGATAACATGCATGGTCAAGTGTGCTTTCCTATAATGCCTTGCAGCTATTACATCACATGGTCCAGCACCAGCCAATCATGGGGGACTATCACAGCCAGTATAAAACATGCAAGCAGCGACATTTTATTCTTTTTCATTGTAGGGATAGCGGTCAGAGCATACAGCTTATTCCGTAGAAAAAGGCTCTAGTGCTGAAGAACATTTAGTTGCATGAATAGGTAGAGAGATATGGCAGGAGTGTCAGTGTAATTACTTAATGCATTCAAAGTACTCACATTTCTCATCCTTCCTAAAGTACAAAAGTTTGGAATTTCTCCTCTCTGCTCTCTTTTCTCTTCCCTTTCATTTTCCTCTTTCACTGCCCTCTCCACTTTCTCTCCCCTCTATATCACTCGCTCTCCCCTGTCTCCTCTCTCCCCTCTATCTCTCCCTTCTCATTCTCCTCTCTGTCACTGCTCTCTCTGCTCTCTCTCCTCTCCCCTCTCCTCTCTCTCCCCTCTGCTTTCTCTTCTCTCTCCCCTTTCTCTCTCCTCTCTCACTCTCCTCTCTCTCCCTCTCCTCTCTCTCCCCTTTGTCTCTCTTCTCTCATTCGATTCTCCTCTCTCATTCCACTCTCACTGCATTCTCTCTCTCTCTCCCCTCTCATTCTCTTCTATCTCACTCCTCTATCTCCCCTTTCTCTCACTCTCCTCTCTCTACTCTCCCTCCCCTTTGTCTCTCCTCTCTCATTCCTCTCTCTGCTCTCTCCCCTCTCCCCTTTATCTCTCCCCTCTCATTCTCTTCTATTTCACTCCTCTCTCTGCTCTCTCTTCTCTCCTCTCTCCTCTCTCTCTTTACTCTCTCTTCTCTCTCCGCTCTCCACTTTCTCTTTCCCCTTTGTCTCTCCTCTCTCACTCTCCTCTCTCTCCTCTCTCTCTCTGCTCCTTCTCTCATATGTTAATAATAAAACAGATCGACCAATGGCAAGATGTTCTCCACACCATTCAAAGGCAATTGGACTACTTTCGATTTGCCACAAATAAATTCGCCACAAATCAAATTTTTGGGAAAAAATAACTGAATCTGGCAAATTTGAGTTTAAAAGAATTTAGTCATTTCTACTAATAATGTATTCATACAGTACAGCCATATGATGTGTTTTACCAAGATTTGTGTAAATCGTACTGAAAAACAAATACAGTTTGATGGCAAAGTGTGAGTACACGGTGGTCGTACTACATAGTCGCCCTGTGACTGAGCTTGTTCTGGACAGCGGGGTGCTGTCTTATTATTTATAGCCCAGTTGGACCCTCTAAGGTTGGCATGCTACTGGCGAGGGTTGGATTTTCTGTGAGGCATAGGAATCCCATAACTGTCAGAAAACAAGGAACGTTTTACTTTGGATCACAGTCTCCATTCTATATACACGTTAACAAGTCAGACATATTGAATATCAACGCTGATTATTTTGTTCACTCGGTAACAAAGACACCACTAGACAGCGAAACCTCTTCCACTTACAATACATGCACACTTGGCACAGCATGTGCAGAGAAAACTGTCCGCAAAACAAGCGATCAGGCAAAGTGTATGGTCTCCATAGGTTGCATTTCACTGTTCTTATTGCATTTATGAATTTTGTGCCTCCAGCTTACTGAGATATGAATCTAATACTGTGCACACAGCACCCTATATGTGTATGCACATTAGTAACTTAGCGTATCACAGTTGTAAGTAGGCCACAAAGGATAAATCTTCTTGGATAAGAAAGGAATATTTATTTCTTTGCACGGGATGTTGGGACTCTGGAATCAGCTAAGCGAAAGGGCTACTATGTTAGGCCTGGTGCCCATGGTCTGGAAGGAGCAGCATTTGGATGCAGTGATGTTCGCTGCGTCCAAAACGCTGCCGTATATTGAACACAGGTGAATCCGCATGTGTCCACTGAACCGTGCGGATTCACTGCATCCAATACATTCTATTGAAGTAATTTCTCTTGTAGAGACTATTGGATGAACTGGATTGAATTCACCCCCTTACAACAGAAGTTGTTTAGAGTTTGCCCATTGCATTTATATGATGCCCTACTAGCAAAAGGGTAAAGAAAATTAGAAGTGATGACTTGGTGCTTTTTACGTGCATTTTTCCTTTACAGGAAAATGATGTCTAAAAAATCTGTCTTACATCTTTGTAGAATATGCAGTTTTATTTTTTCTTTCCATAGAGGTAGTGAAAGCTAACGAAATGTTGGAATGACTCCTAGGAGTCAGAAGGATACTACCTGTCTAAGGGCCCCGTCACACATAGCGACTCACCAGCGATCCCGACAACGATATCAACGTGTCAGGATCGCTGGTGAGCTGTCAGACAGACAGCTTCACCAGCGATCAGCACCAGCGACGCCGAGCGCGCGGCTTCGCTGTGTACTTAGTTACCAGCGCGCTGATGCAGGGAGCTGGTAACCAATGTACACATCGGGTATCCAAGGGACGTGCGTTACTTAGAAACCCAATGTGTACCTTAGTTACCAGCTCCCTGCATCAGCGCGCTGGTAACTAAGGTACACATCGGGTTTCTAAGCACAGCGCCGTGCTTAGAAACCCTGCGTTTACCTTAGTTACCAGCTGATCGCTGGTCTCCCGCCTGTCACACGCAGCGATGCATGCTGGCCAGCGGAAGACCAGGGACCAAAAAAATGTCCAGGGCTTTCCTACAGCGATCAGCGATACCGGCAGGGGGGCCGGTCGCTGATCGCTGTCACACACAGTGATCTCGCTGGTGAGATCGCTGTTGCGTCACAAAAATTGTGACTCAGCAGTGATCTCACTTTGTGTGACGGGGCCCTTAGCTTTCACCAAGGTGAACCAGGAGACTATGTTCTTATCTATAGATCAACTATGATAATAATGGCCCTAAATATAGCTCACACCCATAAATAGTCATTGCAGACTCGGTACTCATCTGTTATGTAAGCCTGGGACACTTGTTCCAAGCATTTTAGGGGTAGGTGTACATGACGTCTATTGAACACCCGCAGTTATTAGAAAAAAAGTCACTTCAGGAACAAAACGATGGTGTTTTTCCAGAAGTGTCTTCTTTGGTGTCCTTTTGGTCGATTTCTCAGTGATTCTTTTTATTAATTGTGTATATATAAACTACTGAGCAGCTTACAATAATTGAACAAGGATCAGGTCACTTCTTTTAGCCACTGCATCGCTTTCAAAGCCTGAAAAGTCAAAAAGAAACTCAAAAAGATAGCAAATTGTTTTGACATTGCAGTGCTTATGTTTCTTTTTTCTGAGCATTTTGTAGCGCTTGTTCAGGTGGGTTCCAAACCAAAATCCGCCTGAAAAAGACATCTTGGGCACGTAACGTTATTAGGGTATAATCCCATGTTGCAATGTTGCAGTCAAACCTTGCAGTCATGAATTTCAGAGTTTGCAAAAAAAAAAAATGTTGACCGAGACATTGGAAAACAACATAACTACAGACCATCATATACTGTATATGGACCTTAACCTTATCAATGGCACCACTATCAAACCATTATCAAACCCATCAATCAATGGCCCCAATGATTTTATAATTGAACATACAGATGTCAAGTGCGACTTAAAAAATTTGCAGGATGCACAATTAGATTCTAGTTGCTGGACTAAAATGGCAAATTGCAAACAGATGTCAAAGGAGAAAAAAAAACATTATTTTAATCCACCAAACACAACTAATGTAAAAAAATATATGCATATATTTTTACATAAAACATACAACCAAAGACATACAGTAAACAAGTAAATAAAGATCAGAAAATAGATTAAAAATGTTTTTTTTGACCATATAAGGACATTCATTCAAATGGACAATGCATTCAAAATTATTGTCAAATATTTTTCAGAAAGGAAGTTGAACAATTTTGAAAACTGTCATCCCAAAATGGGAGATACATTGAGATACTAGAAACAAATGGATTTCCACAGATGCCTTTCTAACATATTCACCAATTATATTATAAATTAAAGAAGTGACCTCAAAACTTTATAGATTTATTTGTTACTTTTCCTGCCAAATGTTTTGAATTGTAATATCACATAAATGCTAAAGAAAAGACTGCAGAAAAAAAATATCTTTTTAATTCAGAATTAATCTTTTTTTTTGCCCCAAAGTTTGAAAGCATCTGGAAATTACTTTTTTTTCCCAGAGAATAACAAAGAAACTTCCATCACTCAGGAGGTTGTCAGGAGATAAACTCAACATAAGTAATATTTAGGAGACATGGGCAGTCCTAGGAAATTGTAACAAGAGTGAGAAATGTTCCTTTTTCGCTTAGAATAGAGATAACAAGGCAACTACACAATGTGTCCCGAGATAAGAATACTATTTCCTTTTTTATCACCAAAAAACTATTTCACAAAACTTGTTGCTTGTGTTTTGGCAATCCAAGTCCATCGGTTTACATAGTTCTTTGAAATTACGTTAATTTTACTAGTGTTACCGAATAATCACATACCATATTATTTATAGGGTTATATTATATAGAAGAAATATTGCATATGAAATTTTGTTCAGAATGGAACAAGTCAATAATATAATGTATGTACTCGCATGCCTCTGAGCCATATGTGCTGCAGACGTCTCCTGCAAATTTCTCACACATGAAATAAGTTACTTCTTGGCAGCGATATTAGTGCCTTCTGTTTTAATATTATAGACCTTTACTTCCTCTGTCCTCTTCTCAGCTCCCTCTGACATTGATCACTCAAAATGCCCCATACTAGTGGCACAGTGTGGGCTACCAGTGCTTGGGGCAAAGCAGGTGTTACATCTCTTACCCCATTAGTGAGGTTGTCCACTACTTGGGCAACCCCTTCTCAAATGCTATATTCCCCACATAAAATATTAGCAACCTATATTTACCTCCGGTGCTGACGCCGTTCCTGTGACGTCAGCCCCGGTTCTCCTAGGGCACGCGAGATGTTATGTCACGTGACCTCTGCAGCCAATCAGTGGCTGCTTCACTCTCAATTTCTTCAGATGTAACTGACATCCGGTGGCGATGAGAGGACATTAGCAGCTCCCACTTCTTCCAGGTGTCATTTTCGTCCAAAAGATGTGAGAGTGAAGAGGCCCAATAGTGGCCGCTGATTGGCTGCAGAGCTCATGTGACATCATGCAAGCCCTGGCACCAATATCAATGGAACTGCGCAGTCGCCAAGGGTATATCATGTTTTTATTTTATATAGTGGAATATAGCAACTGAGAAGGACTTGTCCAAGTAGTGCACAACCCACAATGGTGGCTCAGTGGTTAGCACTTTATGGTGGCTCAGTGGTTAGCACTTTATGGTGGCTCAGTGGTTAGCACTTTTGCTTTGCAGCACTGGGGTCCTGGGTTCAAATTCCATCTAGGACAACATCTGCAAGGAGTTTGTATGTTCTCCCTGTGTTTGTGTGGGTTTCCTCCAGGTTCTCCGGTTTCCTCCCACACTCCAAAGACATACTGATTGGGAATTTAGATTGTGAGTCCCAATGGGGACAGTCTGTAAAATGCTGTGTAATTAATGGTGCCATATAAATGAGTAAATAAAAATAAATAATACAAATAACCTTCCTGAATTCCCCCTTTAGAAAGTGTTGACACCCCCTGTGTTCCTTTCTTAGAAAGTATTAATGCCCCTCCCAAAGTAATAATGCTATCTTTATGGAGAACAGATTAGCGCATAACTGTGTGTACAGAGGAACCTTCAGAAATGGCAATCAGAGACTAGTATGTTCTCCTGCATGTTTGTTTAAAAAAATACTTTCCCCAAAGAGTTAGAATCCTGAAGAATCTTTTTTTGTGACATTGTACTGTGCTATTCCTCTGTTATTCCTCCTGAAATCTTATAAATAATTTAACAAGTGGTTGCACCATTGTACATGTGTAGGGAGAGCTGACTTATCAATACTTTTCCATTTGGCCGTTAAAGATGCGTCCACTGCCTTTCGGGGCTTATCTACAGCATTCTATAATGCTGTAGATAAGCCCCTGATGCGACCTGAAAGATAAGAGAAACAAGTTTTATTGTACTCACCCGGGGGGAGGTGGTCTGGTGTGGTCTGGTGCGGTCCGATCCGATGGGTGTCGCAGGTCCTGGTCCAGCGCCTCCTATCTTCTCATGACGCCGCCCTCCTGCTTGCTTTGCTCTGTTGAGGGCAGACCAAAGTACTGCAGTGCGCAGGCGCCAGGAAAGGTCAGAGAAACCCAGTGTCTGCGCACTGCAGTAGTTTGCTCTGCCCTCATCAGGGCAGAGAAGTACGCCTGTGCAGGAATGCGATACCGGGGAGCCTGTAAAGCAAGCAGGAAGGTGGCAGCGCATGAAGATGGGAGGCGCCGGACCCAGACCTGAGACACCCATCGCACCGGACCGCCCCCCTGGGTGAGTATAATGTAACTTATTTTTCTTCTCTTGCAGGTCAGATCGGGGGCTTATCTACAGCATTATAGAATGCTGCAGATAAACCCAGAAAGGCGGCGGCCGCATTTTATAGCGGCCAAAACAGGTGACAGGTTCCCTTTAAAAAAGAAAGGTTGTGGGTGACAATAAAGTCACTATAAAGTTATGCAGAGAGTTTGGGTTGTAAGTGCCTAGCACTAAGAGAATGCAAAGCAAATAGCCTGGTACAGATGAATTATTTGCACGGTTATATAGTGTCATATTTCTATGGCAAAAGAACAACTGTTAGGTGTCTTTGTTCCACTATGATCAGAGCACTGTGGCTACTGCAAATATTGTCTTATTAGGCAGCTTCTAGCTTGCAGGTATGCCAGGACTTGCACAACAGCTGCGCCACTGTATATTGCTAAACCAGTAGGATTGAAGTAAGCAGTTCATTGGAAGATGGTGCCATGTGCAGGATATGTTCTGCTTTCTAATGCACACCTATAACACAACTTAGTGCATGAAGAACAGCTTATGTGTCACACTTCCCATCCCATATGGAGTCAAGCTACTACTCAGATTTGCTGATTTTAGCAAATGCGTAAAGAGATTGACATACTGTCCATGTTTACCCTTAAACACATGCACACTGCTGTGATGTATAATGTGTATTTTGACATGCATCATTAGTGTTGGCGTTGTAGTTTGCACGACAGTAGGGTGAGTTAGGGTTAATGATTGGGATTAGCCCAGAGTGGGAAGGGCTAAAGTGCAGAAGCAGAGACAGTTTACTGTCAGAACATTAGATAGGGTCCAGCGTGCAACAGAAGCAGACCTAAGGTTTGACTTGTCAGCAGAGCAGCATGACGTCGATGTCCCAGACATGAGTGGAGACCGAGGAAGTGGATAGCGAGATCCGGAGTAGAGAAAGGAAAAGTGACAGAAGGACAGAGTGATCCACAGCAGACAGGTCCTGGGACAGGATGTTTAACAGTATGGCCCTGAGTTCGCCAGACAGAGAGTAAATGGGCCAAGATGGAACAGGGAACATGAGATGAAGGGAGAGCCCCAGGTGCTAGTGACAAGGTGTCCTCAACAGGGCAGAGAAGCATGCCTGCGCAAAAGTGCGATGCCGTGAGTGATGAAGCAAGCAGGAGGAAGGCATCGCAAGAAGATGGGAGGCACCAGATCCTGACCTGCGACACCCATCGGACCGGACCGCACCGCACCGGACACTCCCCCCCCCCCTCCCGCCCCGGTGAGTATAATAAAATTAATTTTTCTTATCTTGCAGGTCGGACCAGGGGCTGATCTACAGTATTATAAAATTCTGTAGATAAGCCCTAAAAGGCAGCAGCCACATCTTATAGCGGTCAAGTCAAAACAGGTGACAGGTGAACTTTAAAGGGGTTATCTGGGACTTTTACATTTTTTTCCTAGTGGCGCTAAGAATTGACAGGCAGAGAGTCTGCCTACCTGCCTGTGCGGCCTGGCCCTGGCTCAGAATGGTCACGGACCACTCCTGCTGGCTATTCTGCTGCTTCATTTGACCTCACGCCAACAGAGCAGCATCTTTTCTTCCGGTCAATATGGCATGACTGCCGACATTATGTTGATTGTCAGTTGGCTCCTCGCAGTTAGGAAGCAAGCAGCTAGCTGTCATTTAGTATGACATCTGCAGTACCACCCCTGGCACCTCCATCAACAGAGCAGAGCGGGAGAAAAGACGCTACTCTGTCGATGGGACGACACCGGAAGATGCAGAATCACCAGCAGGAGCTGTCCGAGACCACTCTGATATGGAAAGATCGGCGCTAGGCAGAACAGGTGGGTAGTTAGCAACTGGAGAAAGAGACTAGCTTGTCCTACTATCAGTTCAATCCACGTGGAAGCCCATGATCAGTGCCAGTGCCTTGCGCACGGTGAATGCAGGAGAGGAAAAAGTGATCCAGCTTCCAATTCCATGTAATGTATAAAATATAAGGTTTAAACCAAGTATAAGAGTGCATGTAGCATTCGAAGCGCATCTGGTATCGCTCTACAATCCCCATGTCCCCCGCATCTCCAGATTGTTGGTGTTTTTACTATCTTGAAAATAAAAGAACTTCCATTTTACATATGGAAAATGCAATCTGAAGCTGGATCACTATTTCCTCTCCTGAAGGTAATTAGTAACTACCTGCCTGTATATTGTTAGTGCCATAGGAAAAATACAATTTTGCCGGATAACCCCTTTACATATTTTGAACTGCATCTTATATTTTAGCAATCAAAATAATTCATTACTTTACATACAGCCCTATGTAGAACTAAACATATAAGAAATCAATATAAGAAAGTCCTTACAATATCATATGGTTCTAAACAGAACATGAAATCAACAATGTGAATCCAGACAATCACCACCGTCCAGAGCACAAAACATGAACCATGAAAGCAATTGGTTACGTTTAAAATAATTTTTATTAATTAATATTAAAAGTTAATGAACCAATTTAACAGCAAAAAGTCATATATCAGGTGCCTCTAAATTGAAAGGAAACAGAACCACCATGCAATGTATACATATAAAGATGAATAGACCATCCAATATAGATTACATAGAAAAAAACCTTTTTGTACTATAGTTGAGAAAGGTAATTAAATTAATAATTTATCTTTATATTGGATATCTTTCAAAGGCCTAAGTATAGATGAAATCACAAATCAATGAGCAAAGTACATATAAATTGTCTTTTTGGGCTAAGAATTATCACTCAAGAACATCTACAATAAAAGAAATATATGCACAAAATCCCTAAAGATAAAGTTTTACCTGTTAGGAAGGAAAAAGTAGGCAGAGAATATAAGGGCACTATAGAGATATCTAATAAGCCAAATATAAGCGCTATTACATAAAATCCCCTATTAACAATTGTAAAAGAGAGTATACACAAATTATCAGTATCAAAATAAATGTAAATGGAAAGTGGATACAATGGATCTCTATGGGAAACAAAGTATAAGCGCTATTGCACAGAGTGTATACAATGGATCTCTATGGGGAACAGAGTCTGAGCGCTATTGCACAGAGTATATAAAATAAATCTCTATAAACAACAGAGTATAAGCGCTATTGCACAGAGTATATAAAATAAATCTCTATAAACAACAGAGCATAAGCGCTATTGCACAGAGTGTATACAATGGATCTCTATGGAGAACAGAGTGTAAGCGCTATTGCACAGAGTGTATACAATGGATCTCTATAAACAACAGAGTATAAGCACTACAGCACAGAGTGTATACAATGGATCACTATAAACAACGGAGCATAAGCGCTATTGCAGAGTGTATACAATGGATCTCTATAAGGAACAGAGTGTAAGCGCTATTGCACAGAGTATATAAAATAAATCTCTATAAACAACAGAGCATAAGCGCTATTGCACAGAGTGTATACAATGGATCTCTATGGAGAACAGAGTGTAAGCGCTATTGCACAGAGTATATAAAATAAATCTCTATAAACAACAGAGTATAAGAGCTATTGCACAGAGTGTATACAATGGATGTCTATAAACAACAGAGTATAAGCGCTATTGCACAGAGTGTATACAATGGATCTCTATAAACAACAGAGTATAAGCGCTATTGCACAAAGTGTATACAATGGATGTCTATAAACAACAGAGTATAAGCGCTATTGCACAGAGTGTATACAATGGATGTCTATAAACAACAGAGTATAAGCGCTATTGCACAGAGTGTATACAATGGATGTCTATAAACAACAGAGCATAAGCGCTATTGCACAGACTGTATACAATGGATGTCTATAAACAACAGAGTATAAGCGCTATTGCACAAAGTGTATACAATGGATCTCTATAAACAACAGAGTATAAGCGCTATTGCACAGAGTGTATACAATGGATGTCTATAAACAACAGAGCATAAGCGCTATTGCACAGAGTGTATACAATGGATGTCTATAAACAACAGAGTATAAGCGCTATTGCACAAAGTGTATACAATGGTATCTCTATAAACAACAGAGTATAAGCGCTATTGCACAGAGTGTATACAATGGATGTCTATAAACAACAGAGTATAAGCGCTATTGCACAGAGTGTATACAATGGATGTCTATAAACAACAGAGTATAAGCGCTATTGCACAGAGTGTATACAATGGATCTCTATAAACAACAGAGCATAAGCACTATTGCAAAGAGTGTATACAATGGATCTCTATGGGGAACAGAGTGTAAGCGCTATTGCACAGAGTGTATACAATAACCTTCTATAGGGAACAGAGTGTAAGTACTAATGCACATCAATAAGTTCAAAAGTTTCTCTACTAAGCATAAATGAGAGAAATAACCATAATATAATTGCCTAGGCCAAAAAATAATAAAGTGCAGAGTGCTGGTGGCGTCTTTTCCTCACCCCAAAGCACGTTTCGTAATTTCTTCCTCAGGGGGCGTAATATTTTGGCAATCTCAAATCTGCTACATTTTTACTTACTAACCCAAGGTATTTTCTGCGATAACTCTCCATGGGTATATACAGCCACTTGTGCCTGGCCCAGCTATCTCTATGAGCAAATATTGATTCAAGCTTTCCCCCCCCCCCCCCACAGCTTGCAGGTGCATCCAGCGCAGAAGGGGTTAATGTTAATCTCTCTTGCCTGGGAGACAGAATATCATTCCCCTCTGTATGTTCTTGTTTGCAGCTGATCTAAGTGCCCAGTGTTTGGACCTTTAATGATAAGGACAGCCATAAAACAAGCATGAAGTAGTTTGTGGATCACTCTATTTGCCTGACCTTTGAGCCTTGCTCCAGCCTCCCAGTAAGCCAAGCTGCACGAGGACGGAAATCAATACACTCAATTGATTTCACTGCTATATTATTGTAAGGAACAGTGTTGAATCCGATATAAACATTACCGCCATATAGATGTTTACAGCCGCGGAGAGAATACACATCATGTTTATGTCATGTGAACAGCGGCTCCACACAGCCGTTTACTGATTCCAATAATAGCAGCCATATTTGTCCAATTATATTCTAAACCAGAAAAAGGTTCAGCATTTAGTAAATGAATGGAGATTTCCTAAAACTGGTAAACCTTCTCTCAGGTAAATAACCCGGAGATTACACGCCTCTTGGTTAATATGCTATCTACTATAGAGCATTAAAGGGAATCTGTCACTAGATATTTGCTATTAATGTGAGAGCAGCATGATGTGGGGGCAGAGACCCTGATTCCAGCTATGTGTCACTGAACATGGAGGACTAAGTGGCAGCAGGTTTACGAGTCCTCAAAAAGAGTATCAATCTTACTAAGTAATTGCACAGAGAAACAGGCATAGGTGCAAGGGCATACTCATCATAGACAATGCATTTGATCTGGAGCATTTGAAAACGGAGGTCTCATTGCCGATCACTCTCAGTAATTTTAAAAATGCTTATTCACTTCACTGGAGAGATGACAAATAGTCACTGCCATTCTTCAACTGCATAAAAATTACTTTTAAAGATTATAGACATTACACACTCACTGATTCTAGCCCCATCACTACTTTTCACACCACTTCAGTGATCTCTTCCAGGAAAGGAAGTAATACTGTCCTGTTTTTTTGGTCTCCTGACTGCTGCAGTCTGTGATTGACTGCAGAGGTCAGGTGAGTGGATAAAAATGTTACTTACAGCCCCGTTACACATAACGATGTCCCAGCAATCCCACCAGCGATCCGACATGGATGAGATCGCTGGGACATCGTTAGGCTGATCGCTGGTGAGCTGTCACATAGACAGCCCCTCCAGCAATCAGGACCAGCGAGCAAGCTGGTCTTGGATACCCGCGGCTCTTGGATACCCGCTGTTTACCTTGGAAACCGGCGTACACGCTGGTTTCCAAGGTAAACATTGGGTATCTAAGAGCTGCAGGACTCCTGGATACCCGCTGTTTACCTTGGAAACCAGCATGTATGCTCCTGGATACCCGATGTTTACATTAGAATCCAGCGTCGCTGATCGCTGGTCTCTCGCTGCCACACACAGCGATGCGTGCTGGGCAGCGGGAGACCAGCGATCGAAAAACGGCCCAGGCCAATCGAGGACGATCAGCGATAACTGGCAGGGGGGACGGTCGCTGATCCCCGTCACACACAGTGATCTTGCTGGAGAGTCACTGTGGCATCACAAAATCAGCGATCTCGCTAGCGAGATCGCTGTGTATGACGGGGCCTTTACTGTCCTAGCAGAAACCACCTGAGAGTCCTGTGCAGCAGGGACAGGGGTGACGGCCAGTGAGTAGATCTCCTTTTATTCATTTAAAATTACCACTAATTTTTTAAAAGGGGTTGTCCACCTCTGGGGACTTTTTTTCTAGTTAAATGTATGTATTTGGGATTAAAAATCATTTTTTTCAAGTCAGTAAGCAAATGCAAAAGCACAATAGGGTCTTATCCACGTTAAAAGGTTAATAATTGAAGGTAGAACCGCTCACCTTATGGGGTTGTGTGACACACAAAACTTATAGAGCCTGAAAAACCAGATGCAGCAGCTTCCATGAGACAGTAGATTTGAGTCGCAGGATTGGAAGTGTTTCTGCGTTCTCTGGAATACCACACAATTAATGATATAACAAAATTCTAGGTTTATTGTCGACGCGTTTCAGAGTCCACCGACTCCTTCAGGACCATCATAAATAAAAATCTATTTACAATATTATATCACTAATTGTGCTGTATTCTGGAGAGTGCAGAAACACTTCCAATCCTGCTACTCAAATTTTTTCAATTCAGCTTCATTAAACGGAATCTGTTAGTTAGATGAAACCTCCTAAGGCGTCTACATGGGCATGTAGGTCATAGGAAGCTGAATGAAATGATACCTTGATATGTGTGATGTGAGAAATCCATGTTTTCTTATATGTAAATTACTTCTTCCAGGCTCTGGGGAGGATGCTGCCTGGAAGATAACTCTGCCTCTAGAGATTTTTTACATGAAGGGAAAGTTACCAGTGTGAGACAAGTAACTAACACAGAACAGGAGAAATAAGATTTTGTCTTTTTGAAAACACATTTTTTGCAGCTCTCTGAGCTCTGCTGTTGTGAGTTCATTTTTCCCTTCACTATTGAGGTCTGATGAATTCCCTCCTCTGGTGAAGGAAGGTAGTGAGGCTGATTATCAGACACCTGGGCAGCTAGATGATGACTGGGTGGCTGGAATTGAGGACTGGATATAAGGCTGCCGACGCCCTTCTTCCTGGCTGGTGATTTTCCTGCTGGATTCTTGGAGACCAGTCTGATTCCTGCATCTCAAAGCTAAGTTTTTCTGCTCTGCTTTGTACTCTTCAATTTTGTTTTTGTTTTGCCTTGTTTTTTGGGAGTTCTGCCATCCCCGGCCGGGGGTGAGCTGAATTCCATTTTTGTCTCTGATCTGTTGATCTTTTGCTCTGTCTTCAGAATATACCTGAGTGCTGATATAGTCTTTTGAAGCCTAGCGACTTCAGGGCCTGTTTTTCCTATCAGTCGGTTGGCTCATTTTTATAGGGTTTTTGCGGATGGCAGACAGCAGCTTTCCTATCCTGTCCTATGTAGTTAGCTTGGGCCCCATCATTTGCTCAACCTATCTTTCTATCTGTGTTAGTGTTTTCATCTTGCTTCACCGTCATTATATGTTGGGGGCTGCGTATTGCTTTGGGGTCTGCTCTGGGGCAGTTTAGTTTTTCCCCTTTCTGTCTTTAGGCTATATAGTTCTCCGGCTGTGATCGAGGGGTCTAGGGCACCGTAGGAACCCCCCACGGCTACTGCTAGTTGTTGTGGATAGGTTCAGAGGTCTGCAATCCGATAGCTGCCAACCTCTCTGGTTTTTCTGGACTTAGCTGGTATTTTGTTTTTTCCTCCTTCGGTGACTCATCATAACACTCTGCTGTATTGCAATAATATTTGCAGTCCCGTCTGCCTGTGAGCTGGAAGCTGAAGCTGAGAGGAACTTGGAGATATGTCAGGTATAATCACACATAGCTCTGCAATGAGATCAGGAGAGCAGAGAGCGGCCATCACACATCACACTGGTAATTCCCCTTCATGTAAAATAAGCTCTGGAGGCAGAGTTATCTTCCAGGCAGCGTCCTCCCAGATCCTGGAATAGGTCATTTATATAAAGTGATAAAAGATGATTTCTCATCAGGGCCTCAGATATGAGACATACAGGGGGACTGTTTTCAGCAGTCTATAACCTATATGTCCATATCAATAGTTTACATAAGTCAAATGTAGTGACAGATTCCCTTTAAAGAAATTGTCCACTACTTGGACAACTTCTTCTCATACCTTTTGCTTTGCCCACATAAAATAATATAACCCATACTCACCTCCCATACTGGTGCCATTCCCCCGGTGTCAGCACTCCATCTCCCGTGGCTTCCATGCTGTTGTTGTGACACGTAGCGTAGGCACCAAATCAGCACTGACGACACTGGCCCCGCCCCCTGTCGAGTTAAGCAGGAAGAGGAAGTCTGAGATCAGCTGCAGCCCGGACTTCTTCATGTTCGCATTGTCCAAAGTATAAACTTTATTATTTTATCGGCACCAAACATTTTGATACAGAAGGGGTTGTCCTTGTAGTGGACAACCCCTTTAAGGATCTTGCACCTTGCTGTTATCAAGCTTTGTTTCCCTTTCTTTCAACTTTGATGTGGTCTGTGATCATAAATCTGCTGAGAGGAGCCCAGAAAAAGAATTAGGCCACGTTCACACGTTCAGGATTTGGTCAGTATCTTACCTCGGTATTTGTAAGCTGAATTCAGGAGTGTGACAATCAGAGGAAAAGTATAATAGAAACACGTCACCACTTCTGCATTTTTCACCCACTCTTGTTTTTCTTTGCTTAGAAATACCGAGGTAAAATACTGACAAAATACTGACAAAATACTGAACGTGTGAACATGGCCTTAGAGTTAAAAACTCTCCCACGTCTATCAAAATCACTTAATTGACAGATTCTCAGTTAACCCCTTCACCAGCCAGCAACAAAAAAGAGACATAAAAATATATATATTTAGCCAAAAAATACATGCATTTAGTAATAAACAAAAAAAATGTCATCAAACATGGACAACCCCTTTCAGAAATCATTTTGGAAGTAAGACAGCCCCCAGGAGTTTAGTTGTTGACCCAAATATGCAGATATAGGGTATGAGCACACATTAAGTATTCGGTGCAGAAAGTTCTACACCATTTGTGCATCAATTGGCAGAAAAAAATGCAATGTAAAATAGATGCGTTTTTGCCTCATTTTTTTCTGGGGATTTTTTTTTACATGTTTTTTGGTGCAGATTTTTCCCCAATCATGAAATACGCTGAAAGAATTGACATGCTGCAGATTGAAATCTGCACTTCACAAAGAAGCAACGTGTGCATGAGACTTCAGTAGTATCATTCACTTTGCTGCCATCAGGAAACCCTTCAGGTTCTGTGACAAATCTGGGCAGAAAAAAATGTAAGAAATCTGCATCGTGTGCACAGGCCCAGAGTCTGTGCAAAGAAAAATGTGAGAAGCAACAGGGATTTTGAAAACCACCAGTGTCCTTATCAGCGAAATATACTAACTAAAAAAATTAGGAAATGTATAATATTTGGTAAAATCTGCAACACTATGGGTAATTCACTAGCTATTCTTATGTGTCTGCTTTCTTTTAAGACACTTTGTATATTTTTTAATATGAGTATATAAAATATGGACAGCTTTGTTTTATTCTACAATTTAGTAATATTTTATTGAACTAGTTTAGATTTCACCGTTCCTCCCTAGAGCTGGCCTCAGCATTTTATTTTAGGTATGGCATTCCAATTAGTCTGCACAGACCCTCAGCCATCCTAGCAGAATGCAAACGAAAAATTGCTCGGTGACATGCAGAAAAAGGGAAGCTGTGCAAAGCTGTCTCAGACACCGAGCCAACATTAACCAGCAGTCTGTGTGCAAGGGCTGAAAAGAAAAATGCAGACAGACCAGACTGAGTTATGGCCTGTGCAGTCAGGGCGGGCTGCACTACAGAGTCCTGGGACAAGAACACCAACTCATTACAGCCTGCAATTAAATGAAGGGCTTTACTGCGCCTGGCAATTCATGGATTCATGCTAGGATACAAGGACATGTCTAACTAAACAGAGACCTGATGAAATTAATAAGACAAATTATTGAAACAAATATATTTCTAAGGCCGGCCTCACACCCCCGTGCTTGTATCACACTACTTGGCCTGACCAGCGGCTCTATTAATCTGACCTAATAGTAGGGTTGGACTGGCCCACCAGAGAACTGGAGAATCCTCCGGTGGGCCCTGGCTTCTTCTTCAGGAGATTTCATAGTGCAAGCTTTGCAGCTGCTATGGGGCTCTTGAGTGGGGAAGAAAGGTGGGCCCTCAGAATCAAATCCTCTGGTGGGCCCAATGTTCTTCAGTCTTACACTGCCTAATAGCCTTATATACATGGTAGTTAGCTCAGGTCAGAAGACCCGGGGGTCGGGTGGGTATTGCAATCCAACAACTGTCTATGTTTCGCGGACCCGTGAAACTGATCTAAGGAAGGGTTTACAATTGACAATAATTACCAGGTACATCCATATGTTCCCTTTTCTGCATTTTGTCATCCCCCTCCCCCATTTCATTGAATGCCACAGGCTTTCCTTCTTTAAAAACAAAATGCAGAATTTATGTGTGAGTTCAAAAAACAGATTTATGATGACTTACCAAGTGATATTCTTCTGGCCAGTCTTGTCATCCCAATTACTCAATGATTTCAGTACTGTTATCTTTATTTGATGGTAACATAAAATGTGATTGAATGCCCTATAGTAGCCAAAACAGACCCAAACTGTAGTTCACGGTTACTCTTTTATTTGAATAAAGACCTTATAAAATTAAAATTAATTTCAAGAAGCATGGAAAATTATGACTGCCAGCTGGACCCAGCAGGGCACGCTCAAAAACAAGCTATAGAATTACAGAGAAACTGTCAGCATTTTTATTACTTACTGCAAAGTCATAAGTTTGCATACATTAAGATTACTATGCCTTTAAACAATTCTGGACTGCCCATATGATGATGTCATGTGTTTGGAAGCTTCTGACAGGTTATTTTACAACATCTGAGTTAAATAGAGACACACCTTTGGATGTATTTTAATGCACACCTGAAACACACTGCTTCTTTATATAGCATCATGGGAAAGTCTCAAGAAATCAGCCAAGATGTCAGGAAGAGAACTGTAGACTTGCACAAGTCTGGCTCATCCTTGGGTACAATTTCAAGATACCTGAAGGGTCCGTTCATCTGTACAAACAATTATACACAAGTACAAACAAGACGGGAATGTTCAACCATCATACCGCTCAGGAAGGAGATGGGTTCTGTGTCACAGAGATGAACGTGCTTTGGTCCAACATGTGTATATCAACCCAAGGACAAAAGCAAAAGACCTTGTGAAGATGATGGCGGAAGCTGGTAAGATTGTGTCAGTATCCACATTGAAACGAATACTGTATCAACATGGGCTGAAAGGCCGCTCTGCCAGGAAGAAGCCATTACTCCAAAAGAAACCTAAAAAAGCCAGGTTAATGTCTGGAAATTCACACAGGAACAAAGACCTTAATTTTTAGAGACATGTCCTGTGGTCTGATAAAACTAAAATTTAACTTTTTGGGCATAATGACCATTTTTACATTTGGAGGAAAAAGTGAGAAGCTTGGAAGCCTAAGAACACCATCCCAACTGTGAAACACGGAGGTGGCAGCATTATGTTGTGAGGTTGTTTTGCTGCAGGAGGGACTGGTGCACTTCACAAAATAGATGGCATCATGAGAAAAGAAGTTATGTTAAAGCGTGGGTGGAAATGGGTCTTCAAAATGGACAATTATCCGAAGCATACTGCCAAAATGGTAACAAGGTGGCTTAAGGATAACAAAGTCAATGTTTTGGAGTGGCCATCACAAAGCCCTGATTTCAATACTAATGAAAATTTATGGGCAAAGCTGAAAAATAGATGCGAGCAAGACGACCTACAAACCTGGATTGGTTACACCAGTTTTGTTAGGAGGAATGGGCCCAAATTTAGACCAACTATTGTGAGAAGCTTGTGGAAGGATATCCCAAACGTTTGACCCAA
Source organism: Dendrobates tinctorius (assembly GCF_039654945.1). Taxonomy (NCBI): domain Eukaryota; kingdom Metazoa; phylum Chordata; class Amphibia; order Anura; family Dendrobatidae; genus Dendrobates; species Dendrobates tinctorius. Next base: position 27,800,758 of record NW_027361738.1, read on the forward strand.
TTCATTCAGTATAAGGGCAATGGTGCCAAATACTAATGAAATGTATGTAAACTTTTGACTTTGTAATGAGTAATAAAAATACCTTAAAACATTCTCTCTCTCTCATTATTCTGGCATTTGGCAAATATTAATAGTTATGGTAATCCTAAGTGACCTAAAAGGGAAAGGTTTATTCTGATTTCATGTCAGATATTGAGAAAAACATGCAGATGTGTCTTTTATATAGTGTATGTAAACTTTTGGTTTCAACTGTATATATGCATGTAGCTCTTTCAAAGTTAAGTCCAGCAATACCTTTAAATGGTCAGTCTTCTCCTCTGTTACTGATAAATCAGCATTTCTTTTGACATGCAAATGAGGCTTTAGATCTGAAGCCTCTGTCACTCCAGCTCTATTTCCTGCCTAGCACCACCTCCATCTGCTTAACTGATGGCTTCTTTGCCTGAAGTCACACATTATAGAGGCTGACATGATTTAGAACCCAAACAGTAGGGTCTGAAATACATTATTGTCTCTACATTTGTGTTTTTGTGTTTTTGTGCACTTTTGTATCATTTGATGTTAATTGTTATAGTAAAACAATGATTTTACTACTTTTCAAGATCTTTGGACGATTACTGGATACAACCGTTTTTTTTTTGCTACACCATCTTTTGGAACCGACTGACTTCCTATATCAGTGGACCACATGGACATCACATCCTGGAACCCTACCATTCATTAAGGGGTGAGCTGAACTTACTTTTTACATTATTACTAAACAGAGAACACATTGAATAATGAAAGTTACTACACTTGTCTATTGCTACTCCAAAAGTTTTTGAAACAAAGTAGTGTTTGTAATTTGGTTCCATTATTATCTGTAAAAAAAAACTGGGTCCTTAGGCTAGAAACCAAACAATGAAAAATCTGCATGGAATTGATATGTTCAGCCTGTATATATGGGGGTTCATCTTGAATACTTCAGCTACCTGTCACCTACAAAAACATACTGATTGGTTTCTACATGAAAGGAGTAGAAATTGGAATAGGAACCACAGAAACTGATGTTACAAAAATCACAAAAAATACTAATTCAGTGAAACATGAAATATTATTATTATTATTATTATTTATTTATATAGCGCCATTGATTCCATGGTGCTGTACATGAGAAGGGGGTTACATACAAATTACAGATATCACTTACAATAAACAAACTAACAATCACAGACTGATACAGAGGGGAGAGGACCCTGCCCTTTCGGGCTTATATTCTACAGGATTGCGGGGAAGGAGACAGTAGGTTGGTGGGTTGCAGCAGTTTCGTTGTTGGTTGAGGTGATATCTCCGGTAGTGGTGAGGAGGCAGCGGGGTCACTGCAGGCTGTAGGAATATAAAAATAATTCTCTTTATATGCATAGTTCTTGATCCGAAAATTAAAGAAACACTGCAATGAATCTTCTCAAATCCCGAGCAAGTCTCGAAGTATCAAGGGTTAATTTAGTATCACTATATTACTATTCAGATCTCTGTATAAACCACATTCACCAGGAACTATTCTGACTTGAACATGTAGCTTGGAAAAACATGGAGAAATTCTGGTGCAAATCAGATGGACATTCATATTAGTCATTATCGGGACTTAGGTCCACACTAGAAATATTTTCCAAGGGTGGGAACCAATTATCCTTGCCTTTCCTTTCCCATTAATAGGAATTCACTTATGTCTTCTTTTTTCAAATTATGATTGTAGTTGTCACGGATTCATTAAATTCTGATCATTATGCCCAATGCCCATTCACTATTTCTCGTAGTGTTTCGATATTTCCAGCTGTATCATAGCAATAACACGACATTAGGAGGTAAAAGGGAATGTTTGACAGATGCATTATTATTAGTAAATTATACCTAAATATGTCTCAGCAAAACATCGATAAGACCATCCATTTCTGCTTCATTATAACAAATGAACCTAATGTTTTAAAGCAAATGTATATAAATCAATTCACAGTAAATTCTTTATGTTTCCACGCAGGCGAGACCTAATCCATTACAATGTGTGATCAGTTACCAATTCTGTCATTCACTTCCATTCCCCGTAACCATTTACTGAAATGATGGAAAGAAATAGCAGGCATTAATACTAGGCTGTCGTGTGATTACCTGGCCTAAAACGCTAAATTTGCTTCTGTTCTGTTCACTCTCCCTACGGAAAATAATCTAATATACACTGGTTGTACTATGTTATTATTCATTATAATTGATGTCCAGAGGCATCCTGATAACTCGAGCTTATCTGTGGTTCAACAGAGACATTAAATGGAGATCAAGTATGATGCCGTGTCAAAAATTAGTATAATATTATATTACAAGGATTTATTTATAAGGCCTGAATACATTTTACAGTTTTTGCTGTAATGAGGGTGAATGTAACACAACAAATAGAAGGGAAATAACAAGTAAAATCGTAGCTGTAGTAGCACAAGTATGCCGGTCTAAAGATATGATACAATTCCATCACTGCCATATGGAATACATTTAAAGGAGTTGTCCATTTAAAAAAAATGGGGCAAAGGCTGGTAATGCTTAAATATAATGAAGCATTGCTACCCGATGACGCCTCTGCTGCACCAGCGGTGCCTCTGTTGCTTATTTGTTGGCAAGGTTGCAATCACGACATGCCGTCCACAACATGTGACCATGTAGCAACTCTCTAATCTGACATTTATATGAATCCGCAATATCTGATAATCTGACACCTACCAGGTCCTACTGATGCCAGACTAAAGAAATTATTAATGCAATTGTCTAATGGTGCATTTGACTTCCTGATTTTAGCCCGTCAACAAGATTCTCGCCTGTTCTTCGGGTGATCTCTGGCATGTTTATAACTATGTTAATCAGGAACAAGCGTTCCTACAAACTCATGCTTGCCAATTATCAACGCGTGTAAATGCACCATTATTTCAAAGCAACCTGAAAGTAGATCTATGTGGAACTATGGGCAGCATGAATCAGGCCCTCGCTGCATTATTGCAGAAACGTATGCTTCAGGCCGGAGTCACACTACAGCGAGATACGGCCGAGTCTCGCAGGTTAAAACCAAGCTCTGGCACCGGCACTCCGGAGCGGAGCGTGCAGCTCCATGTATTGCTGTGCGGCTGCACGCTCCGCTCCAGAGTACCGGCGCCAGAGCTTGGTTTTAACCTGCGAGACTCGACCGTATCTTGCTGTGTGTGATCCCGGCCTCATTGTGAAATACTGCGGTATTTCAGAGAAAACATAGCTTGAAAAGCCATATGCAAATATTTTAACTCAGATGACAAGTCCAAAAGGCAGGTCTCTGGCAGCTTGTCCCACCTCACTGTTCTAGAATAACAGGTCTCTCCCTCTACACACACATAGTCAATAGGTGAGTGGGGTGAGGAAAAGACGCTGGGGATCTGCCTTGGACTAGTCAACAGAGACCAATAAACATTTTTTTTCATTTTATAATTATACCGGTATGGTGTTAAATAAAAAAAAAACTAATTATCATCATCATTGTTGAAGAATAGATTTATTTCAGCAATGCAGCCCACCTTACTTGTTTCATCCAACTGGATCCAATATTTCCTGGAGGATTTATCCACCAGCCACGGGGCAGCAGCAGCTGTTTTTCTTCGTGCCTACATAGGAGTGGTGCCTGTCACATTCCCACCAGGTGAGTGGGTCGCCCACCCAGGGCAGTGTGGTACTCGGTACCGGGTCGATGTCAGGGGGAAAGCATCACGGCAGCTGTGACCCGGTCCATGGCCCTGGGCACCCAATGTCAATGGTGGTGTGTGGTTAATGGAATTGAATAGTTCGTGAGGCCAACTGTGGTGTTCGGCAAGGGAGATGTTAAGCCGACGCTGCAGACAGATCCTCTGGGACAGATGGTGGGATGCAGCAATGGTGGTATAGCCCTCCACAGGCAGGGCTGTTGTCCCAGGGCAGTGTAGATGTGGGGACACCTTGATGGTGTAGTGTCCGGCGCAGGGAATGTAGCAGTGCTGGCAGACGCAAGAAGGAATGGAGGACACCAGGGCTTGCAGTTTCAATGCTTTACTTACAGTTCTTGGTAACCACTGGTGCCCGCTTCCATGCCGTGTCCTCCTGGGCAGAGACTCAATCAACCTCCCGGGCAAGTTAGGCTTCTCCTCTCCAACACTCCGCCAACATGTACTTTTCCTGAATGACTCCTCTATTGGGCCTTTAGTGTGAAGAGCTCCAGTACCGTGGTACTCTGAAGTTCCTCCTGTCAGATGTTCCTAACAACTCTACTTGTATGACAGACAGCTGTAGCCTGATCAGGGACCTCCTGGATCCCGGCTCTCTATCCGTGTTGCTGTTGTGTCCCAAGTCTTGGATGGGAGTAGTGCATTTACAGCCAACTACTCCACCGGTGTTTACTGCAGAACCATAAGTGTCCTTACAACCTTGGGGACCGGGCCCCAGCCTTGCGTTGAGAACCTATAGGCAGGGTTCCTCTTCCAACCCACAACTCCTCTCTGTTCTCCTACTCCTTCGTTGCGCGCTGTTCCTTCTCTCTCTTATGGAAGCTTAGGTTGCAGTTATACATCTTTCTCCTTCTGTTCCTTTCCTGTGCCAGCTGGCTCAGGTCACTGAGGCAGCTGCAGCACTCCTTCCTCCATCCTTCCTTCTAGGGATCCCCACTCCTCCTGAGTGGCTTCCTTCCTCTCTGACCCTCTGTCAGACTGATCTGTAATTCTAAACCTTCCCAACCTTTTATATATCTCAACTCCACCCACCTCCCATCACATCTCGTGTTACGAAGCAAGGACCCACGAAAGGTGCTCTGCTACCCTCTAAGCATGGAGCCGCAATGTGGTCCTGCTGAACTATCCTGTGTGTGGGGTGCAGGTGTTGGAGTGTGGAAAGGAGTTCCCAACTTACCTAGTTGGTGGGGCATTACACCTTAGGAGAAGGTGCAGTACATCTGTGGCGACTGAGCCTCAAGGGCACCACATACCCCCCGTTAAACACAGCACGTCCACGGGCTGCAAGACAACAAAGTAGACAGCAAAGAAACATACAAAAATTATGTAATGCATAACAAACTTTTCTTATACTAATCTTCCTAGTATAGGAGGTACTCATCTTGAACGTTACAAACAGTTCTATCTTAAATTCTATCTAAAATTTTTAATTCTAAGTGCATTTCTCAATTCAAAGTGCTATTCTCTGTAACACATTTTTCTCTCATTTTCCTTCTCTAGTACACATTTATTTTTCTACTTTCACTGTCTCTTCTAGACGCAAGACGCTGACGGCAAGTACCTGGTCCGTCACCTGTCTACTTTCAATTCTTTATTCACATCACTCATCTCTAGATCAGACATTCCTAATTCTTCTATAAAAGCCATTTCTCAGTTACTAATATTCTTATAAAACGCATTATCAAATACTTTACCGTAAAACATTCAACAGTTATTCTTGTAAGTGCTGGACACCACTCCCTGGCGGGATCTCTTGCAGTGTCCTTTGAGGTAGACATCATCTTCGAAAAGTGTCCATGCAAAAACATTATCTTTGCAAAGTGTCTTTTTATGTAAAACTTGATATTATCTTCGCAAAGTGTCTCTATATGTAAAACCAAGAAAGGGCACCTAAAGAGGTGCAACTATTTACAATAAAAGTTTTTGGATCACTCCAAGTTCATGATCGCTAGTTCAAAATTGAAGAACACTGCCAATCAAAACAGGGCAACAAAAGTGCTACCAGAAAAACATTATAACAAAAATAGAAAAATTGTAAAAGGCACAACTGGTGCAAACAAACCCTCCTGGGTAACGAGATTTGTAAAGTTTTCTTTAGTGCTTCATCCTCCCGCTCTTTCCGGGACCTGCTCTCACCCGCAGAACTAGCATCCCGGTCCCAGACCAGATCCAGCACGACCTGGCCAGCCGCTGCAACTGCAGTGCACCCCGGGGCCTTCCCAGGTGGAGAGACATCCGATGTACCTGGGGCCTCCTGGCGGTGCGGCCTCTGATCCGGTGCAGGCTGGACCACCGGGATGGTCGGTCCGGGTGCTGGCGGTGGTGATGCCGGTGGCGACTCTGGGTCCGCGGGGGCCTTGGTCGGGACCTGCGCAGCCGCAACAGGTCCAGGCGGGATCACGGTCTCAGCTCCAGGGTCCTCCGGTGACTTCTTCGGGCAAGCGGCACTCAGCCGCACGGACAGCGTGGAAGTGAAAATCAATGCTGCCGGGGAACAGTCCGGTGCAGCGGTAGCAGGTACCGGTGGAGCGGGTACCGCAGGCGTGGGCCTCTCTGTGATGCACTGCCGTCTCAGCTGCTCCAAGGCCTCCTGCCTCAGCCGCAAACGGGTGGTCAGCTCAGCAATTTCGTCTTCTAGTTGTTGGCGGTTCATTCCGGAGTTCGGGTTGGAGCCGTCAGCCATGGCGCCAGGGAGATCTGTTTCCCCGCACTCCGCTGGCCTCCTTCCCTCACTCTCCAAAATGGTGTTCTGGCGTTCTTCTTCCTGCCTCGGCCCCTTTCCCGCCACTGGCTTCTTCTGCCCCTCCTTCCGGGGGCGGCGTCTTCTTCCAGCGCCTCCATACCAAGCCAGTAGACGAACCCCTTGAGGGGTGGGCCATGTCGCTGTCACATAGTAATTCAGGCAGGGAAGGCCCAATACTCTTCGCAGCCTTTTCCTAGGACCTTCCATCTCTTCACGCCCTTCTTCTCCACGCCAGTGGCTATTTCTAATGTCCATTTTACAGTCTATTAAATCAGGTCTTCTGCCCATTTTCAAAAGCACAAAGTCTCACAAATTTCAGGCGCACAGAACCCGATGTTATCGGGTCTCATCATCCTGTTCGTGATGCCAAAATTGTGTCACCCTCCCAGGGCAGTGGGGTACTCAGTACCGGGCCGGTGTCAGGGGGAAAGTATCACGGCAGCTGTGACCCGGTCCGTGGCCCGGGGCGCTGTGATAAAACACTCCGGGATCGCCTTTGCTGGGGTCAAAGGGCACGTGCATTCAGCATGAAACTCAGGCGCACAGCCGAGGTCCGGATATATCTGACACTGGGTCAGGTTTATTAAAGGTGAAAGCAATGCATAAAGAAATAAAAACATAAAACAAATCCTTGCCTGTCCAGCACTAACTAAAGTACAACCTAACTACCAACTGGCGGGCTTCTCCCATCCAGCCAAACCACAGTTGCAGTGGGCACTGCTTTGACTCACGTGTGTCTCTCACACAGACAAGCTCTCTGTGTTCCCAGGCTGAGACACTCACACAACCACCTGGCATCCTTTTATATCCGCCCTCCCATTATTCATTAGTAACCAGGTGAGATACTGACCAGACTAGGCCACATAGGAAAGGTATCTGGGCGAGATATACCTGCCCTCATCCACTATTCCCACATGATTCTCACATATCCCCCCCCCTCTGCTGAGACCACTCCGGTCGAGCAATGACACCCGCCAAACAGTGCACTCGGGACAGGGCATCTGCATTCCCCATCTGTACCCCTGGGCGGTGCTCCACCGTAAAAGTGTAGGCCTGCAGGGCAAGGAACCACCGGGTCACCCGGCTATTCCGTTCCTTGTGCAAGTGCATCCACTTGAGAGGGGCATGGTCAGTGATCAGCCTGAACTTTCGGCCCACCAGGTAATATTTGAGGCCCTCTAGAGCCCACTTAATGGCTAGGCACTCTTTTTCTACGACTGCATACTTTTGCTCATGTTTTTTCAGCTTCCTGCTGAGATAGAGGACCGGGTGTTCCACTCCGTCCCTCACTTGTGACAGTACGGCCCCGATGCCGGTATCAGAGGCATCCGTTTGGACCACAAACTCGCTGCAGAAGTCCGGAGTCACCAGTACTGGTTGAGAGCAAAGTGCCCGTTTTAGGCTATGGAAGGCTTCTCCAGCCGCTAAACTCCATTTAATCATGACGGAGTCTTTCCCTTTTGTAAGATCCGTCAGGGGGGTAGCGATGGCTGCAAAATTGGGTATGAACCGGAGATAATAGCTGGCGATCCCCAGGAAGGCTTGCACCTGCTTCTTGTTGACAGGTTGCAGCCAGTCCTGAACCGCCTGAATCTTATCGAGCTGTTGTTTAACAATACCCCTCCCAATTACATATCCAAATACCGGGCTTCTTCTAGCCCGATATGACATTTCTTGGGGTTCGCGGTTAGACCTGCCTCCCACAGGTCGTCAATCACAGCTTGTACTTTCTGGAAATGAGTCTCCCAGTCCAAGCTGTAAATGGCAATGTCATCCAAATAGGCCGAAGCATACTGCCTATGTGGCCTCAGGACTCGATCCATCAGTCTCTGGAAGGTTGCCGGTGCCCCGTGCAGTCCAAACGGCATGTACACATACTGAAATAAACCTTCCGGCGTAGCAAATGCCATCTTTTCTCTGGCAGCCTTCGCCAGAGGTATCTGCCAATACCCCTTTGTTAGATCTAGGGTCGTAATATACCGGGCTTTTCCTAACCGATCTATTAACTCGTCGACCCGGGGCATAGGGTAGGCATCAAATTTTGAGACCGCATTCAGTTTCCTGAAGTCATTGCAGAACCGGATGGTGCCGTCCGGTTTAGGAATTAACACAATCGGGCTGGACCAAGCACTGTGCGATTCCTCAATGACACCTAACTCTAACATTGCCTTCACTTCTCGGGAAACGGCTTCACGGCGTGATTCCGGAATTCAGTAGGGTTTCACATGAACTGTGACACCAGGTTCCGTTACGATGTCATGTTTCATTAGCGTAGTCTGCCCGGGCTTTTCTGAGAAAAACTTTTGGTTGTGAAGTAGAAACTGCCTGACCTCAGTCTTTTGCCGCTCCGAGAGAGTCTCTGCAACCCGTACCTCCGGTACGGTATGCGAGCAGACGGGACGGGCCAGCTCCGCTGACAAGGCAGACCGATCTTTCCAGGGTTTTATCAGATTTACATGATAAACCTGTTCAGGTTTCTGTTTACCTGCCTGGTATACCTTGTAGTTTACTTCACCAATTCTTTCCTTAATCTCAAAGGGGCCCTGCCATTTTGCTAGGAACTTACTGTCCACCGTGGGAACCAGGATCAACTCCCTATCTCCGGGTGCAAACGTACGGATCTTGGCACCCCTATCATATTCTTTTTTGGGCTCCTTGAGCCTGCATCATGTGTTCTTTGACGATAGGCATAACAGCGGCAATACGGTCCTGCATTTGGGATACGTGATCTATCACCGTTTTAAACGGCGTGACCTGACCCTCCCAGGTTTCTTTGGCGACGTCTAACAGTCCGCGAGGATGTCGGGCGTACAATAACTCGAAAGGCGAGAATCCCGTGGAAGACTGGGGCTCTTCCCTGATGGCAAAAAGTAAATATGGAAGTAAATAGTCCCAGTTCTTCCCATCCTTGTCTATCGCCTTTCTAGGCATCTGCTTCAGAGTTTTATTGAACCGTTCGACCAACCCGTCTGTTTGAGGGTGATACACGGATGTGCGTAACGGTTCGATTTGTAACAACCGGCAGAGCTCCTTCATTACCCTGGACATAAAGGGAGTCCCTTGGTCGGTGAGTATCTGTTTTGGTGTACCGACCCGAGTAAACACATGCACCAGTTCCTTGGCAATCGTCTTGGTGGCCGTGTTACGCAAAGGGATGGCCTCCGGGTAACGAGTGGCATAATCCAAGAGGACCAGAATATGTTGGTGTCCACGTGCAGACCGTGGAAGGGGCCCAACTAAATCCATCCCAATCCTCTCAAACGGGACCTCAGTAATAGGTAGGGGTACCAAAGGGCTACAGAACCGGGGCTTAGGCGCAGAGGCTTGTCAGTCAGGACAAGACTCACAATATACACGAATATCGTGATGCATGACTGGCCAAACAAAACAGTGTAATATCCTTTCGGTGGTTTTCTGAACTCCCAGGTGACCTCCCATCACATGTCCGTGGGCCAGGTCCAGCACCGCCGGTAGGGTTTTGACACGACTAGTAGTTGCACCGTGTCTTCCCCCTTTTTCTCTATCTGACAGAGTAAATCATTCTCCAGGACCATGTAAGGATATGCCAGCCTAGAGCCAGGTTCTACAGGTACCCCATTTATCACTTTTACATTTGTCCTAGCCTGAGAAAGGGTAGGATCCTTTATTTGCTCGCTTTGGAAGTCATCTTTCTGAACTTCCAAATCCGGCAAACGGGGAGGTGGACGGCTGTCGGCTTCCTCCTCTTCCCCGGTCTCCTCCGTATCACCCGCCATGACTGAAAACGGTAACTGCAGATCATTTCCAGCAGACTCTTCCCCCGAGTCTTCCGGGGAGACCTCTTTCAGGGGTTCGGGACCCACACGCGCCCTGGGAGAAGAATCATGTACACTATTACCCTGGGGTATCAACTGATTCTCCCACAATTGCCAGAAGTGGGGAAAATCCCGGCCCAAGATAACATCATGCAATAACGCAGGGACGAGTCCCACTTTATGTTGCACAGACCCACAGGAAGTAGTAATGCATATGACCGTGGTGAGGTACGAGCAGGTGTCTCCATGCACACACGTTACAGAAAATTTGTCTGATGGTCCAGTCGGGGCTGACACCAGACTGACCTTCACCAGAGTCACCACACTTCCCGAGTCTAACAATGCCACCACATTTTTTCCATCAACAGTTAAATCACACAAGTGTTTTTCCACATCCTTCTGACCAGCATTCACACTCACTACCCGTGCAACCATAGACATGCGGTTTTTAGAGTCTGTGACGTCGCACTGCATGGGTTCAGTAGTGACCGGACAGTTCGCAGCAATGTGTCCCATCTCTTGGCAGCGGAAACACCTAACGGGCCCCTTGCTTAGACCATAGTTCGTTACTCTCGGCCTCGCAGTGCGGGCAGTCCCGTTTTCCTCCCCCCCTGTCTTAGGGATTTTTCCTACTCCCTGGAAAAGGCTTATCGGTTCCACATGGAGATGATGAAGAACGAGATGGTGCAGCGTCATCTCGGAGTCCTTCCGCCACGGAGTAACGTTCAACCAGATCCACCAGTTGATCTGCCGTCGTAGGATTTCCATGGTTTACCCACTTCCTCAGGGCTGGCGGTAGGGCTCTCGGGTATTTGTCCATGACGACTCTCTGGATTATCTCTGGCGCTGTCAACACCTCGGGTTGTAGCCACTTCTTCGTCATGTGGATCAGGTCGAACATCAGTGACCGCGGTGCTTTATCTGGCTGATAAGTCCATTGATGCACTCTCTGTGCACGGACAGCGGTTGTCACTCCTAGCCGGGCCAAGATCTCGGCTTTCAGTTTGACAAAGTCCTGCGCGGCTTCAGGTTCTAAGTCATAATAAGCCTTTTGGGCTTCACCGGAAAGAAACGGAGCAATCAGGCCGGCCCATCGTGCCTTCGGCCACTTTTCTCGCACCGCCGTCCGTTCAAACGTGGTCAGGTATGCCTCGACGTCATCTTCGGTCGTCATCTTCTGCCAGTACCGACTCACGTGAATCACTCTCGACTCGGCTTCCAGGTTAACCTCAGGTAAGTTTGCCAGGCGCTGCGCCACCTGCTGGAGAAGCGAATGATCGGTAGCTGTCATGTCCACCAACTCCTTCAGCTGGGCCATCATCACCCGATTAGCTTCTGCTGGACGGCGGTGGACTGTACCAGCGCTTTCACCACATCCTCCATGCTCATGCTTCCCACATGATGCCCGCGTTCTCCACCACAATGTGGTAAAACACTCCGGGATCGCCTTTGCTGGGGTCAAAGGTCACTTGCGTTCAGCATGAAACTCAGGCGCACAGCCGGGGTCCGGGTATAACTGACACTGGGTCAGGTTTATTAAAGGTGAAAGCAGTGCATAAAGAAAAAAAAAACATAAAACAAATCCTTGCCTGTCCGGCACTAACTAAACAAAGTACAACCTAACTACCAACTGGCGGGCTTCTCCCGTCCAGCCAAACCACAGTTGCAGTGGGCACTGCTTTCACTCACGTGTGTCTCTCACACAGACAAGCTCTCTGTGTTCCCAGGCTGAGACACTTACACAACCACCTGGCATCCTTTTATATCCGCCCTCCCATTATTCATTAGTAACCAGGAGAGATACTGACCAGACTAGGCCACATAGGAAAGGTATCTGGACGAGATATACCTGCCCTCATCCACTATTCCCACATGATTCTCACAGCACCCAATGTCAATGGTGGTGTGTGGTTAATGGAATTGAATAGTTCGTAACGCCACCTGTGGTGTTCAGCAAGGGAGATGTTAAGCCGATGCTGCAGACGGATCCTCTGGGACAGATGGTGGGATGTAGCAATGGTGGTATAGCCCTCCACAGGCAGGGCTGTTGTCCCAGGGCAGTGTAGATGTGGGGACACCTTGATGGTGTAGTGTCCGGCGCAGGGAATGTAGCAGTGCTGGCGGACGCAAGAAGGAATGGAGGACACCAGGGCTTGCAGTTTCAGCGCTTTACTCACAGTTCTTGGTAACCACTGGTGCCCGCTTCCATGCCGTGTCCTCCGGGGCAGAGACTCAATCAACCTCCCGGGCAAGTTAGGCTTCTCCTCTCCAACACTCCGCCAACATGTACCTTTCCTGAACGACTCCTCTATTGCGCATTTAGTGTGAAGAGCTCCAGTACCGTGGTACTCTGAAGTTCCTCCTGTCAGATGTTCCTAACAACTCTACTTGTATGACAGACAGCTGTAGCCTGATCAGGGACCTCCTGGATCCCGGCTCTCTATCCGTGTTGCTGTTGTGTCCCAAGTCTTGGATGGGAGTAGTGCATTTACAGCCAACTACTCCACCGGTGTCTGCTGCAGAACCATAAGTGTCCATACAACCTCGGGGACCGGGCCCCGGCCTTGCGCTGAGAACCTATAGGCAGGGTTCCTCTTACAACCCACAACTCCTCTCTGTTCTCCTACTCCTTCATTCCGCGCTGTCCCTTCTCTCTCTTAGGTTGCAGTTCTACGTCTTTCTCCTTCTGTTCCTTTCCCATGCCAGCTGGCTCAGGTCACTAAGGCAGCTGCAGCACTCCTTCCTCCATCCTTCCTTCTAGGGATCCCCACTCCTCCTGAGTGGCTTCCTTCCTCTCTGACCCTCTGTCAGACTGATCTGTAATTCTAAACCTTCCCAACCTTTTATATATCTCAACTCCACCCACCTCCCAGCACATCTCGTGTTATGAAGCAAGGACCCACGAAAGGTGCTCTGCTATCCTCTAAGCATGGAGCTGCAATCTGGTCCATTGCTGAACTATCCTGTGTGTGTGTGCAGGTGTTGGAGTGTGCAAAGGAGTTCCCAACTTACCTAGTTGGTGGGGCACTACAACTTAGGAGAAGGTGCAGTACCTCTGTGGCGACTGAGCCTCAGGGGCGCCACATGAGCATAACCAGCACTTACCCACTTTCCTTCCATAGGGTATCACCCTATTGTGTGCTCTGTTCCCCACACATTAATTTCTTCAAGAAAGCTGCTCTGCTATCACAAGTGGTTTACAGGCAAGGAAGCTGCTGTAGAGTTAAAACAGTGCTTCTATCAGAAAATGGAAAACAACATCATAAGTGTGTTTCATCCAAGTAAGGATCATCATAACTAGTCAGAAAAGCCCAGGAGTAGACAGACCACGTACAACTCAAAAAAGCAGTCTAAAAATCAATGAGTGCATAGACTGCTTCTGCCCAGGGGCCATCTGTTGTTGGTGTCCTCTTCTGACCCAGGAACTTTCTCCCTGTCAGCATAGGAGATGATGTTTCCTGAGGTCATTGTTGCAATCTCAGTAATGAGACCTTCTACCACATTGGAGAATAGTGGAGGCTCCGGGTTTACTAAGCATGTTATTTGTGATCATACTGGATGTAGCTATCAACCAATACATGTGTTTAGTTAAGAACTTGGATCTATGTTTTATCAGCACCAGTTTTCAAACATGAGGTTCACCCTACTGGGTTGAACATATTTGGTGAATATAAAAGCTTCTGGTGCATATACCAAATCTAGCCTTGGACTCCTATTCATCTGATAAAAACCAGACTTCACCTTCTTATACTGTGGATCACCAAATGAAAATGCATACTATGCAGTGTACATTTTATTTTGCATTGTTGCCAATGACTGACATGAGTCACTAAAGGTCCCATTACATTTAGCAATGCACCAGCGATCCTGACCACGATACGACCTGGTCAAGATCGCTGGTGCATCGCTAAGGCCTGTTTCACACATCCGTTTTTTAGCTCAGTTGAAATCCGTCAAAATGGCGGAAAACGGATCCGTCGGCGGATTGAAACAAACGGGTGTCATCGGACCGTTATTTTGACGGATCCGGATAAGGCAGAAATTTAAAGGAAACCGTACCTGGAAAAGGAGAGAGAGAGAATTTTTTCAGCCGCCAGAACCGAGTTTAGGGTTAAATTTCCGGCTGAGTCAATTCCTCCAGGCATGCGCACTGTAAAGTGCGGATCCGGCCGGCCAAAAAAACGTTTCATTGTCCGTCCGGGCAAGTCGGCGGACGCCAAAATTTTGGCGGATCCGTATAAAAACGGATCCAACGGATGACCATCCGTCAAGATCCGCCGGTAATGCAACTCAATGGGAAAAAAAATGGCGGTTCCGTTTTTTTAGCAAAACGGCGGATTTTGACTGATGGTGACAGACGGATGTGTGAAAGAGGCCTAAATGGTCGCTAGTGAGCTGCCAAACAGGCAGATCTCACAGCGATGCAGCAGCGGTCGGCGGTCGTCACTTACCTGTCACAGGCAGCGAGGGTGACGTCTTCTGCCCGCGTCCATGGAGTCGCTCGTCAGTGACAGCAGGAAGCTGACGACGAGAAATGGACCATCCCGTTCTCGTGCGATCAGCAATATTCAGCGGGGAGCCGGGTCGGAGGTAAGTGTCAGATGTAGCGAGATTGCTAGCGATATCACTGTTGCGTCACAAAATCGGTGATGCTTTAGCGATATTGCTAGCGATATCACTATGTGTGAAGGGGGCTTAAGGCCCAAATTCTTCATTGCCTTTGCACCAGTCTTTTGTCTAGTTTTGTGTTTTTGCTGACTTACTTTTTTTTGCACTGAAGTCATTATTATATTTGCACCTTTTTTGAAGTTTATTTTAAATGTGCTCGACTGTTTATTTGTTTTTTCTGCTTTGTTGGTAGAATGTAACTATTACAAATGTTTTCACCCGATTCATCAACTGCTACTTTTTAAAAAGTCACAAAATTTGGCACAATTCCTGCATTTTGTGCCATTTCGTGAAATGTGTGACTCATGGTTTCAAAGAGTCACAAAACCAGTTCAAGATACAAGAAAAGATCATTTTTCATTGTGCGCAAAAATGGCAACTAATACCACAAGACAAAACAGAAAAGTGACTTAAAAAATGCTAATGATGAATTGGGGCCCAAATTTCTATACAGTGACATACAGTCAGGAAAATAAGTATTTGATACACTGACGATTTTGCAAGTTTTCCCACCTACAAAGAATGGAGAGGTCTGTAATTTTTATCGTAGGTATACTTAAACTGTGAGAGACTGAACCTAAAAATATATACCAGAAAACCATATTGCATTATTTTTAAATAATTCAAATTCATTTTATTGCAATAATTAAGAATTTGATCACCGACCAACCAGCAAGAATTCTGGCTCTCACAGACCTGTTAATTTTTCTTTAAGAATCCCTCCTACTCTGCACTCATTACCTGTACTAATTGCACCTGGTTGAGCTTGTTACTTGTATAAAAGATACCTGTCCACATACTCAATCATACTCCAACCTCTCCACCCTGGCCAAGACCAAAGAGCTGTCTAAGGACACCAGGGACAAAATGGTAGACCTGCATGAAGCTGGGATGGGCTTCAGGACAATAGGCAAGCAGCTTGGTGAGAAGGTAACAACTGTTGGAAGAATTACTAGAAAATGGAAGAAATACAAGATGACTGTTAATCTTCCTCGTTCTGTGGCTCCATGCAAGATCTCGCCTCGTGGGGTAAGGATGATTCTGAGAAAGGTCAGGAATCAGCCCAGAACTACATTATTATAGGCCAGTAAGTCTAACCTCTATTGTTGGTAAAATTTTTGAAGGGTTTCTGAGGGATGTTATTCTGGATTATCTCAATGAGAATAATTGATTAACGCCATATCCGCATGGGTTTATGAGGAATCGCTCCTGTCAAACCAATCTAATCAGTTTTTATGAAGAGGTAAGCTATAGACTGGACCAAGGTGAGTCATTGGATGTGGTATATCTTGATTTTTCCAAAGCGTTTGATACCGTGCCACACAAGAGGTTGGTACACAAAATGAGAATGCTGGGTCTGGGGCAAAATGTGTGTAAATGGGTAAGTAACTGGCTTATTGATAGAAAGCAGAGGGTGGTTTTAAATGGTATATTCTCTAACTGGGTCGTTGTGACCAGTGGGGTACAACAGGGGTCGGTGTTGGGACCTATTCTCTTCAACATATTTATTAACGATCTGGTAGAAGGTTTGCACAGTAAAATATCGATATTTGCAGATGATACAAAACTATGTAAAGCAGTCAATACAAGAGAAGATAGTATTCTGCTACAGATGGATCTGGATAAGTTGGGAACTTTGGCCGAAAGGTGGCAGATGCAGTTTAACAATGATAAATGTAAGGTTATACACATGGGAAGAAGGAATCAATATCACCATTACACACTGAACGGTAAACCACTGGGTAAATCTGACATGGAGAAAGACTTGGGGATCCTAGTTAATGATAAACTTACCTGGAGCAGCCAGTGCCAGGCAGCGGCTGCCAAGGCAAACAGGATCATGGGGTGCATTAAAAGAGGTCTGGATACACATGATGAGAGCATTATACTGCCTCTGTACAAATCTCTGGTTAGACCACACATGGAGTACTGTGTACAGTTTTGGGCACCAGTGCTCAGGAAGGATATAATGGAACTAGAGCGGGTACAAAGGAGGGCAACAAAATTAATAAAGGGGATGGGGGAACTACAATACCCAGAGAGATTAGCAAAATTAGGATTATTTAGTCTAGAAAAAAGACGACTGAGGGGCAATCTAATAACCATGTATAAGTATATAAGGGGACAATGCAAAAATCTCTCCAAGGATCTGTTTATACCAAGGAAGGTGACGGTCACAAGGGGGCGTTCTCTGCGTCTGGAGGAGAAAAGGTTTTTCCACCAACATAGAAGAGGATTCTTTACAGTTAGGGCAGTGAGAATCTGGAATTCCCTGCCTGAGGAGGTGGTGATGGTGAACTCAGTCGAAGGGTTCAAGAGAGGCCTGGATGTCTTCCTGGAGCGTAACAATATTGTATCTTACAGTTATTGTTACGTTCTTTAGAAGGACGTAGAACTGGGGATTTATTCTGACAGAATTTTATAGGCTGAACTGGATGGACTAATGTCTTTTTTTGGCCTTACTAACTATGTTACTATGTTACACGAGAGGACCTGGTCAATGACCTCAAGAGAGCTGGGACCACAGTCTCAAACATTAACATTAGTAGCACACTTCACTCTCATGAATTAAAATCCTGCAGGACACGCAAGGTCCTCCTGCTCACGCCAGCACATGTTGAGGCACGTTTGAAGTTCTGGATGATCCAGATCCGGCATTTGAGATAGTCATGTGGTCAGATGAGACCAAAATAGCAAATAAAGAACAAAAAAAAGTGTATACCTGACACCAAGCCCAAAAAGTAATAATAGTCATATAACGGCATATATAAGAGGTAAAGAGTGTGAAACTGTATCTTTATTATATATAAAATGCAAAAGAAAGACAAAGTGAAACAAAAACATACAAGTAAAGAAAGAATAAATAATAATTAATAATGACATCTATACATATACAAAAAACATAATTATATAAAAGAAAAAGGGAAACACCAGGGAAAAAAGCAGCAAGTGTGTCAATTAGACTATATTGCCAGGTCATATCAGCGCTGATATAGCAAATGAAGGGAATTAATATTTATAGAACCCTCATCGATGCCCCTAGGGGGACACGGGAAATGTATGGATCCAGCGGGATTCACTAAATAATGCTGGAACAAGCATTATAGAGCATTATGGAGCATTTATAGAACCCTGTGAACTTGGAGGTCTTCATTGATGCCCCTAGGGGAGACACTGTCAAGTTTATAGGTCCAGCAGGATTCACTACGCAGTAATGCTAGAACAATATCTCCACCTCTGATATTTGTAGGTTTGGTATCCAAACCAACAGCCCTGGTAACTTCAATTCTACATTTATTCTGCTGCATATAGTGTGAGGCAACCATAGACAGCATCTTACCCTGCTTATGATGTTTTTTAGCTAGGTTGATGTTAGAGAAATGCTTTTGCAGTCTCTTGCGTAATTCCTGCGTGGTTTGGCCAACATATAACATGAAACAAGGACAAATAAGAACATAAATAACATTTTTAGTCTGACCATTAATATATTTGCAGAGTGGATATTCATGTTGGTCTCTGGGATTGATGAAAGTATCATCTGTTCACCAGTTTAGATTCCTGCCCGCTGGGATTTTTTCTTGTATAAATATGCATTCATTGTGCACTTTTCCTAACCCCTGATGAAGCCACTATGTATGACGTAACGCGTGGAGCATGATACCTTCTCTCATCTCTATATTATGTTTTATATCTCTGCTGAGCTGTGTCCCATGGTCATACGTGAGTTCTTTGATCTGATGTCTATTTCAAATATATTCCCCTTTTTTTCTTGAACCGCTTGTTCATGCTTCATCTTTGTAGGATAGGTTTACCATTTCACATTAATGTTTTATTTACTGTGATCCCTGGCTGATACATTTGCTTGTATATTTACCTCTATTGGATTCATAGTATTCTACACACAAGTGCTTCTCACAAAATTAGATTATGATCAAAAAGTTTATTTATTTCAGTTCTTCTATACAAAAAGTGAAACTCATATTATATAGAGTCATTACAAAGAGTGATCTATTTCACGTGTTTATTTCTGTTAATGTTGATAATTGTGGCTTACAACCAATGAAAACCCAAAAGTCATTATCTCAGTAAATTAGAATAATTAACAAAAAACACCTGCAAAGGCTTTGCAAATACAAAGATCTGTATGAAGGAGTGGGGCAAAATCCCTGCTGCAGTGTGTCAAAACTTGGTCAAGAACTACAGGAAACGTCTGACCTCTTTAATTGCAAACACAGGTTTCGGTACCAAATTTTAAGTTCTGTTTTTCTATTGTATCAAATACTTATTTCATGCAATAAAATGCAAATTAATTATGTAAAAATCATACAATGTGATTTTCTGGAATTTTTTAAGGTTCTGTCTCTCGCAGTTGAAGTGTTCATACGATTACAGACCACTCCATTGTTTGTAGATGGGGAAATTTGCAAAATTGAATTAAATACTTATTTTCCGCACTGTAAAGGGGCCTTTACACATAGCGATATCGCTAGCGATATCGCTAAAGCGTCACCGATTTTGTGACGCAGCAGCAATATCGCTAGCGATATAGCTATGTGTGATACTTACCTCCGACCGACTCCCCCGCTGTCTGTCGCTGATCGCGCGAGATCGTGCAACTCCGTCTCTCGTCGGGCGCTTCCTGCTGGGCTTCCTGCTGGCGCCGACAAGCGACGCGTGGACGCAGGAGGGAGGACGTCAGGATTGCCGCGTCTGAAAGGTAAGTAACGACCGCTGCTGCGTCGCTACGTCGCTGTGAGATCTGCCTGTGTGGTAGCTCACTAGCGACCATTTAGCGATGCACCAGCAACCCTGACCGGGTCGTATCGTTGTCGGGATCGCTGGTGCATCAATAAATGTAAAGGTGCCTTAAGTCAGATATATATATATCCAAGATCAAAACATGATATGCCAAAAGGCCTGAAAATACCTCCGTACCATTTCAAGGGTCCCCCATTGGTTTCCTCTGTTCCTCTTTTGGAGCTGTCGGCCCGTGAACGCTGTAGCTAGATCACTATGTGTGAAGGGGCCCTTACTCTTTTACACACAGGAGCGCTTGTTCTGCCTAAGGCCTCTTTCACACTTCCGTTTTTTACAATCAGTCACAATCCGCCATGTTTTGAAAAAAAACGGATTCTCAAATTTTTTTTGAGGATCCGTTTTTTTCCCATTGACTTGCATTAATGGCGGATTGTGACGGATTGCTGTCCGTTGCATCCGTTTTTTGTGAGGATCCGCCAAAAGTTGCTGTCCGTCACCATCCTCAAAAATTTCAAAACGGAGCTTGTAAGGTTTTTTTCTCTGGCGGATCCTGCAAACACTGATTTAACCCGAATTTATTTCTGGGTGCCGGACAAAAAAAAAAAATTCTCTCTCTCTCTCTCTCTCTCTCTCTCTCTCTCTCCTTCCCAGCCAGCGATTCCTTTAAATTTCTTCATTTTCAGGATCCGTCTGAAAACGGATCCTGTGCCATCCGTTCACATCAGTTGAGAACGGATCCGCTTGTCCGCCTTTTTGGCGGATTATAACTGATGCAAAAAACTGAAGTGTGAAAGAGGCCTTACTCCTCCTTACACAGGATCACTCGTTCTGCCTAACTCCTCTATACACAGGAGCACTTGTTCTGCCTAACTCCTCTACACACAGGAGCGCTCATTCTGTCTAACTCCTCCTTACACAGGAGCACTCGTTCTGGCTAACTCTTCTACACACAGGAGCACACGTTCTGCCTAACTCCTCTACACACAGGAGCGCTTGTTCTGCCTAACTCCTCCTTACACAGAGCACTTGTTCTGCCTAACTCCTCTATACACAGGAGTGCTTGTTCTGCCTAACTCCTCCTTACACAGGAGTGCTCGTCCTGCCTAACTCCTCTACACACAGGAGCACTTGTTCTGCCTAACTCCTCTATACACAGGAGCACTTGTTCTGCCTAACTCCTCCTTACACAGGAGCACTCGTTCTGCCTAACTCCTCTATACATAGGAGCGCTTGTTCTGCCTAACTACTCCTTACACAGGAGCGCTCGTTCTGCCTAACTTCTCTACACACAGGAGCACTTGTTCTGCCTAACTCCTCTATACACATGAGCACTTGTTCTGCCTAACTCCTTTACACACAGGAGCACTTGTTCTGCCTAACTCTTCTACACACAGGAGCGCTTGTTCTGCCTAACTCCTCTATACACAGGAGCACTTGTTCTGCCTAACTCCTCTATACACAGGAGGACTTGTTCTGCCTAACTCCTCTACACACAGGAGTGCTCGTTCTGCCTAACTCCTCTACACACAGGAGCACTTGTTCTGCCTAACTCCTCTACACACAGGAGCGCTTGATCTGCCTAACTCCTCCATACACAGGAGTGCCTACTTTGCTGAGCACTCCGGTATTCTCTACAAGGGAGTGACTGGCGGGGGGCTTATCTCACTGAGAACAAAAGGATGGGGAGTCTGAAGTCGGATATGCTGGGCCTATATCTCCCTCAACTTCATCTGCCTTGGGCCCACATACACATTAGACTGTCAGATGAGTCAGTTAGCCAGGTGGGTTTGGTCGAAGTTAAGCCCCTGTCACACATAGCGATCTCGCTAGCGAGATCGCTGCTGAGTCACAAGTTTTTGTGGCGCAACAGCGATCTCACCAGCGAGATCTCTGTGTGTGACACCAGCGACCGCCCCCCCTGCCGGTTATCGCTGATCGTCCTGGAATGGCCAGGACATTTTTTTGATCGCTGGTCTCCCGCTGGCCAGCACGCATCGCTGCGTGTGACAGGCGGGAGACCAGCGATCAGCGAGCAGGAGCTGGTAACTAAGGTAAACAGAGGGTTTCTAAGCACCACGCAGCGATTAGAAACCCAATGTGTACCTTAGTTACCAGTGCGCTGGTGCAGGGAGCTGGCAACCAAGGTACACATCAGGTTTCTAAGTGCCGCGCGCCGCTTAGAAACCCGATGTGTACCTTGGTTACCAGCTCCCTGCACCAGCGCGCTGGTAACTAAGGTACACAGAGGGTAACTAAGCAAAGTGCGTCGCTGGTGCTGATCACTGGTGAAGCTGCCTGTTTGGCAGCTCACCAGCGATCATGTAGCAACACACCTGCGATCCTGACAAGGTCATATCGTTGTCGGGATCGCTAGTGCGTCGCTATGTGTGACGGGGCCCTTAGTTCAATCTGTATTTGGGACTTAAGAAAGGCAGATTACTCTGCAGTGCATGCTCAGCTTGGTGGTAGGATCTGTTTATGCTACCCCAGGAGAAACAATAGAATCAGACAGGAAATTACAATTGTCCTTTATTCCTATGGGTACCGTTACACTTAGCGAT
This sequence comes from Dendrobates tinctorius, assembly GCF_039654945.1. Classification (NCBI taxonomy): domain Eukaryota; kingdom Metazoa; phylum Chordata; class Amphibia; order Anura; family Dendrobatidae; genus Dendrobates; species Dendrobates tinctorius. The sequence continues at coordinate 27,823,025 of NW_027361738.1, forward strand.
GCACCAGCGATCCCGACAACGATATGGATCACTGGTACATCGCTAAGTGGTCGCTAGTGAGCTGCCACACAGGCAGATCTCACCAGCGACATCGCAGGGGTCGCTACTTACCTGTCAGACGAGGCGATCCTGACGTCCTCCCGCCCGCGTCAACGCGTCGCCACAGAAAGCCCAGCAGGAAGCGGCCGACGAGAAATGGTCCAGGACGTTCTCGCGCGATCAGCGATAATCAGCGGAGGAGCCAGTCGGAGGTAAGTATCACATGTAGCGATATCGCTAGCAATATCGCTGCTACGTCACAAAATCGGTGATGTTACAGCGATATTGCTAGCGATATCGCTATGTGTAACGGGGGCTTAAGTCAGAAGTTAGGCGAGACGCTCTAGCAGCTGCAAAGACATTAGATTCCCAGTAGGATCTGCTGCTCCTTAACATGCAGGTTTATCTTCAAAAATGTGATCTAATCAGAAAGACATTTGAGTGATATAATTTACTCACCTAAAACTAACCTCACGTTTCTGTGCATACTCACTTTCATAAATTCATAAAATTGTTGCAAGATAGCTGTGTAGCAGATGTGCTAATTGACATCTGCTACCAATCATATATATATATATGTGGAGAGATTCCTCTTATCTTCCATGGAGGACCTCCTTCTTCTTGTGTAACCAAGTTGTCAGAAAGTGAAATTCAATCTGAAGAACAGAGGGTCTTGTGACTACACCAGGTCAAACTCATCGCTTCAGGCCATGCTGGGGACAGGCTTCCAAGACCTTGCCCTGGCAGCTTGCCCTCATTTTTTTATCAGCAGACATCTTCAGACTTTAGGACTTCTTTTCCAGTCTGTGATTCTGGCGAGAACTTTGATCAGGTCAGTTAACCAATTTTTAGAGATGAAAGCACAATCCTGGTTACCAATGATGACGTTAGTAGTATTAATATGAATGTGTATTTCTAAATGTATGTATCTATATACACGCACACATACCGTATATAGATATATGTATTTATTTAATAGAAAATAAGAAAAAACAGGCAGCACTCCAAAAATTAAAGTGACAAACTGTGGCTTTACTGATCCATTAACAGCAACGTTTTGGCAGATTTCTCTGCCTTTCTCAAGCCGTATATGTATACTGCATATACATATACTGCACGCAAGCAATGTTCAGTAGTTGTATTTCTTGGAATACTCTTGAATTATTATGTGTTACTTTTGTTCACTCCTCGATGTTAGGTTTATTACATTTATGTTGCGTTTTATTAGTTTATTGTTATTAAAAAAAATTTATTAAATGGAATAAAAAAAAATTCATAATCTATTTATGGCCAGTGGCATATGTAGAAGTGTGTGGGCCCTATAAAAAAAAGAATGACATGGACACCAAATTCTGGTACAAAGGTTGGCCACTGGAAATATCAGGGCCTAGTACTTGATTTTCCGTTTATGTCCATTGCCCACCCCTAAGTTATATTTACTCCAGAGAGGGGGAACTAAACCATCCAGGGCAGGGCCCCTTCTTGCCGAGGGCTTCATAATAAATATGTGGTATGCCACAATGCGTTCAACGTGTTCACTTCCGGCCACCACCTGAGTTTATAACAGATGATCAGTGGGAGTGCTAGATGTTGGACCACCACCTACTTGATAGTGATCACCTAACCTTAGGTTATCAATATGTTGTAATTTGTAACACGACAGCCCAGTTACAATCTGCTTGCTACTGTCTATTTTATTTCATATAAGGATCTGAAATAGTGACCTTTATAACTCCCAATTAATGATGGATTGTTAAACTAGAGAGACATAAGGGGGTGCTCTTTGTTGAGCTATTTAAGATATTCAAGTTATCCATAACCTATTATTTCAGAGGAGCCACTTTATGGATTTCTTTGTCAATGGAATAATCACATGATATTCTGTAAATCTCTGATAGGTGGTAGAAGGTAACTAGAGGCAGCATTCTCATCATATAAAGGTAAAACACTGTCTTCCATGCACAAGGTATGCACTTTTCACCTTTTTGGTAATATATGGGAGTGCTACCTTTATTTACCTTCTACAATTTGTGGTCTATCATCCAGTGGATCTGGAGGATTGTACCCCACATTGTTGGACTGGTGCTGCTTTGGTTTTCTTTCTTTTTTTTTTGGTCTGTTAGTTGGTAGATCCTACAGGTTTGATATTCTGCAAATGTCTATGTTGAGATTTTTGTTGAGTGTTTTCCAATATGTTGCTTTTAGCTTCTTATGGACCAAACAGATTATATACTGTAAATCCACAACAAAATATTGTACTGTGCAACATCACATGCTTCTAGGCGTGGATTCAGTGCCCCACACGGACTGTGTTTTTTCTAGTCATTAAACGTACAGCTGTGCTCAAAAGTTTACATACCCCTGCAGAATTTTTGATTTCTTGGCCATTTTTCACAGAATAGTGATGAATTTAGATTTGGCAACTGGGTAGCTCTGGGTACTGTATGGGTGAAAAGGGTCATATACATAAAAAATATATATAAATACGGTATATAAAACATAGGTAAAGTAACATAAATAAATTGACAGACTGGTACAGAGGGTGAGACGACCCTGCTCTCATGGACTAACAATCTATATTTTGGCCTTGGTCCATAATTTCCCACATATTGTTAATGTGGTTATATGTTTCAACAAATATGTAAAATCTTACCAGTTTAGAAATATTCAATAAAGAGGAGGAAAAACAGTTCTATATATAGAAAAGTATGAAGCATTTCAACTCTGACATTGAAATTTGAAATTGTTGCTAACAGAAGACAAAATAACAGAGGAAAAATGTGATAGTCAGGCAGAAAAAAAATCAACAAACCCATGAGTACCCTTGAACACAGAAATATCTGCACCCGAATTATCCATTCCATACATGTGAATGACATTGTTTTTGCAGCATCTGCAAAATTTCTCCAAACCCCATTCTAATTACCAAAAGTTTTGCAGTAAATCTGCTACTTATGAGCATACCCCAGGGAGTCCTGTACATAAAGACACATAAATATTAGAGATGAGTGAATCTTTGAAATTCAAATATTTTTTAGAAACGACAGTGATGTTTCCTACAGTGTTTTATGGCTCTTCTCTCCTTATTGTCTACGGCAGGGGTAGACAATCTGTGGCTCAGGAGCAATTTGTGACTCGTGGACGTGTGACATGTGGTTCACGGCTGTCAGCCAACTTAGTGCATTAGCATCAGGTCTAGCAAGCAGTTATGAACAGCAGGGGTTCAAACGGTGACTTCTGAGAGTAGACCAGCACAGAAGAACAGCTCTAGATGAGCATATACTGGTCTTGGGGGGGTTTAGAGATAAATGAAATAAGAGGACGCTGGAGATGGGATGATACCGCCAGTCAGAGGAGGTGCTTGAAGATGGATGCGGTTGATGTGGCTGAGAGTGCATGATGCAAGAATATCAAAGGTCGGGACCCCTGGATGTAAGTATACTGGCTCGGTGTGATTTCTATTGGGAAGCTTTGATTGTCATTATACTGGTAATGGGTTCTCAGGGTGTCACTACTGTGGAAAAAGGTGGGAAGCAGAAGCTGGAAGTGGCTTGTGACCTTCTATCAAAGCTAAACGTGGCTCAGAAGGTAAGGAAGGTTGGAGACCACTGGACTATGGCTAAGCTGTGATCTGTGACATCATGTCACTATCCAGAAGTTTACATACACTATATAAGAAGACACATCTGCATGTTTTTCTCAATATCTGACACGAATTCAGAATAAACTTTTCCCGTTTTAGGTCAATTAGAATTACCATAATTATTAACATTTTCGAAATGCCAGAATAATGTAAGAGAGAATGTTTTAAGGCATTTTTATTACTTATTGCAAAGTCAAAAGTTTACATACAGATTACTGTGCCTTTGAACAATTCTTAACTGCCCATATGATGATAGCAAAAAGAAAAATAGGCCCACAGCACCTCATAGCATCACAGGGTTAATTTTACCCAAATAGTAGTGCACATCAGATCCAAGGAGTCCCTCTTGGAATACGTTCAAACATCACAAACATCTTTTTATATAGTGTATGTAAACTTCTGGTTTCAACTGAATAAGCACATTATGTATATATACACAGTACAGTGCTTGGCTCGCTCCAGGAGTTCCATAGACAAAAAATGGAGCAACTAAGCATGAGCACTTCAGCTCCATTCATAATGGAGCTGTAGTGTCTCATCCTTCGGGTTCCAGAGACTTGATCCCAGAATCGCTTGGGCGCCCAGTGTTTGGACCACTAGTGATCAACAAGTTAACCACTATATTATTAATAGGGGATAACTTGTTCATTTTGGAATTACCCTTTAAACTTTTCAGGCATTTACAATATTACTTGGCAAAGTCAGTTTAAATATTATTCAGAGACTCCCATGTTACACGGACCAATTTTTTTTAGTGCCAACTTGTAATAAACCATCACCCATACATGTCAGTAGTCGCAATTGAACCTGCAACCGCAGCTATTCGCTACACACAAATGTTATGAATGCTATACTATTGGCAGGTGCTTTGTACCTTCATGATGTGCCCATTCCAAAATGAAAAATATTTCTCAGTTCATTTGCATTTTGAAGTAAGTATAAGGAGTCAATTATGCTACTATAACCTATATTTTAGGTGAAAACAGACTATTCCTAGTTGCTCATCAATCAATAGCAGTTGAGTTCAGTAGTTTCTAAAATTGGGGGAAAATATGTGCAAGCAAATACACACCGTTTCTGCCGTCTCCTGCTGCAAGGGCTGCACTGCTCCTCAAATACATGTAAATATGTGAGTTGCATCAGCCATAGTACCAGTCATATCAACCCTCACATCTAAAGGTTGTGTCAGTCGTCTTATTAAAGTATGCACGAAGTCATGAATCTCAGTATCACAATCCCATTCACATCAGCTTCACTTACCCAGATACACAGTGGCGGATTATAATGAGGTCAATCTGGGCAGTAGAGCAGGGCCCAGTGGTGTGGGGGGGCCCACTAGCCCAGGGTAAATTGCCCCATTATAAAGTCAGTGTGACAGAGAGACTAATCCGGCCACCGCTGCTGCCTGCAGCACTCTCACAGTGGCACTACCGCCCCCCTCTTCCTCCCGCACACCATGACGTAGACGTGCGGGAGGACATTGCAAGACACCGCGGGTGTGCAGCCCGCCTACTCACTGCCAAAAAGAGCGCAGTCCGAGCACAGCGGCTCATTCTGCCGCCCGCGGCCTGCTCACTCCTTGGCATCTGCACCTTCCAGACTCCAGTCCTCTTCCTCATGGGGGCACCGAGCATCCTCTTCAGCGACAACACATAACACACGTCGGGAGGAGGCAGGAGCTGGGCCAAACGCAGCAGTATGGCCGACACAGTAGACATCGGGGACCGGGAGCCCAAATGGCGGCACACTGTACTGCGGTTGGCGGACGCGCTGACCTGGAGGAGGCCGCTGTACAGCCTGGCAGCCTTCCTCTGCTGCAACCTCCTCTTCTGGTAGGTGAAGGCACAGCAGGGCGGCAGCTGGCATGGGGGTGCAGCTGGGCGGCAACCGTGATGGGTGGGCGACATGGAGAAAGATGCACATACACTACAGAGATGTACTGAGGGGTGGACAGACATTACACAGAGAGAGAGAGATGGTAGATAATGGACAAATAGATAGAATCCGGGCAGGTGGGCTCTCCTCCGTTCTCCCCACCTCTTCGCCTGGAAGTGGCTGCCTCCCTCACGTCACAGTGGCACAGCGCTGCTCCCCGAGGATGAGTGAGGCGCCTGCATCGGGGATGTTAAGTGCTGGTCATGGGTTGCCTGCACCTCATCACATCGTCCTTACCCCGGTACTGCCCCCCAGTCTGTGCCAGGCTGACCACTGAGTCATTTGAGAAACAGGGGCCCAATCATTAACCCTTTATACCCAGGTGCGCTGTAATATAAAGGGCCTTTAGTAGTCACGTTTTAGAATATCTATCCAGCCATTATCTATCCAGCCATTATAGGGTTAAAGGTGGGTGCCCACCATTGAGGTACGACCACCAAAGATTTTTCAGGTGGATATCAGACCTGACACCTGCTCGGCCACAACCCTCCTGGGATTGATAGAAAACAACAATGTAGTAATGGTGCAGCTGTCCCCACATGAATCTGACACCGGCCTTGTAGACAAATTAGTGAAATGTCACTTATGGGATCTAAGATGGGCGACCATGAGGATGGCGGATCCGCAGGAGACGCCAGGGGCCGGCCTCACATTCCTGGTGTCGGAGCCATTGTAAATCAGCGTCTGATTTTACCACATGATGATTTGTTCTCCGTCACCCTCATGGTGCCGCTTACCTGACAAAGCGACCCTGGCACAATTGGTAGCCCCGGATACATCGCACCGGGGTCCTGTGCCGGCAGATCTGGCACTGCACACTTATATACAGAAGCCAAAGCACAGTGTGAACAGGGCACGACAGCTCCCTGACATATCCCGGGTCACTCAAAGCCTTTTTTTGTTGATGCTCATTGAATTCTCTTTGGTGGACATTTATATATGTGATTACTTTAGGAGGCAGAAAAAATAGCAATCCTGGCAATGGAAGGGATTTTTTTTTCCAATAATCAGCTTTCTTGACAAGAAATGTCTCACGGCTGTTCGACAGCCACGACACATGCAAGGATTGCCTGTTTGTTAGGTAATCCCTGCCTGTGTTGAAGCTTATGCTCAGTGGCGTAACTACAAAGTTATGAGCCCCGGTGTGAACTTTCAAATGGGCCCCCCCAATGCCAAAATACACGCACATCTCCGCTCCGTACACCTCGTACGCGCGCAGCTCCACTCCGCACACCTCATACATGCGTGGCTCCGCACACCTTGTACACACGCAGCTCCACTCCGTACACCTCGTACACACCACTCCGTACACCTCGTACACACATGGCTCCTCTCAGTACACTTCATACACATGCAGCTCCACTCCGTACACTTTGTACACATGCGGCTTCTCTCCGTACACCTCGTACACACGCGGCTCCGCTTCGTACACACACGGCTGCGCTCCATACACTTCATACACAAGGCTCTTCTCCGTACACCTTGTACAGACACAGCTCTGCTACATCCACCCTATAAACCCCTCCTGACCCCACACATACATTTTTTTCTTCCTAACTGAAGGGTAAATTGATTAGATCAATGGATGTTTGACAGGTTATAGTTTCACTCAGCAACTATTTTTCTGGAATAATCTGTTTCAGGTATATGATGACCCCGTCGCATGACCCCGTCGCATGACTGGGGGACCCACAGAGTCTGAACAGCCCGAGGCCCTGGCTACCCTTAATCCACCCCTGCAGATACAGAAGCCGCTATGAACTACTCTCTCCTCTATCACATATTAGACTGTGTAAACTATTGCTGGCCACATAGGATATGCCATAATTATCTGATAGCTGGACATCTACTCTGCAATACAATAGTATACAAGCAAATACAATCCCACGCTGAGTGCCCTAAGGGATAGGTGAGAATTGAACACAGCATCGGAGTGGAGCACCTTGGACCCACCAGAGAAAATCATTCTTGGCGCCCACTATGTAGCTGCACAGAAATAAATACAAGCCCACCAATTGTGCAGTAAAACACGCTAATATCAGGGTATAATATAAGGTAGTACACGTCTTAATGATATAGCAGGGGTTGGGATAGCCCCCTCATAGAATATAATGTAACCCCCCTCATAGAATATAATGCAGCCCTCATATAATATAATGCAGCCTCCCTCATAGAATATAGTGTAGCCCCGCTCAAAGAATATAATGTAGCACCCCTCATAGAGTATAATGCAGCCCCTTCATAAGGTATAATGCAGCTCCCATAGAGAATATGATATAGCCCCCTTATAGAATATAATGCAACCCCCTCATAGAATATAATGTAGCCCCCTTATAGAATGTAATGCATCCCCGCATAAAATATAATGTAGCCCCCTTATAGAGTATAATGCAGCCCCCTCATGAGGTATAATGTAACCCTCCCCATAGAATATAATACAGCCCCCTTAATATAGTACAAAGCAGTCCCCCATAGAATATAATGCAGCCCCCCATGGAGTATAATGCAGCCCCCTCATAGGGTATAATGCAGTCCCCTTCATGGGGTATAATGAAACCCTCTCCATAGAACATAAAGCACCCCCCTATTATAGTATAAAGCAGCCCCCCAAAGAATATAATGCAGCCCCCTATAGAATATAATGTAGCCCCAATCATAGGGTATAATGCAGCCCCCTCATATAGTAAAATGCAGCTCGCCCCATAGAATATAATGTAAGATATAATGCAGCCTCCTCACAGGGTATAATGAAGCCCCCCTATAGAATATAATGTAGCCCCCACAGCCCCCTCATATGGTATCATGTAGCACCCCATAGAATATAATGTAGACCATCATAGAGTATAATGTAGCCCCCTCCATGGAATATAATCCACCCCCACAGTATTATGGCTATCAGTACTCACACATATATGTAAAAAAGAAAAAATAACACAATACTCACCTCTCCTCCTCATTCCCCCGCTGATCCTAGCTCTGCCCTGGTGCCAGCAGCTGCACTGCCGTCTACCTGGTACGCAGTATGGTGTACGATGACATGACGTCATTGCTCACCAGCTGTGTCAGAGACAGAGGGAAATGGTGGAGGAGGGACTGTCATCTGATGCCCTCTCCTCCATTATTGCTTTCAACTGTATCGGCATGATACAGTTGAATGCGGCGCACGCTGGGGCATGGAGAGCAGTGAATATTGATTTCTCTTTAGCAATGGGCACAGGCTTTAGCTGCAGCAGCCGGCTCCTGCCTCCTGTCAACCCCTGTTCCACTGCTGCTGCTCTGCTGGTGCCAGGTGGGCCCCCGTTTGACTGGTCCCATAGCAGCTGTGTGGTGTGTAGGTATTAGCGACAAGCCACTGGCTGGGGCTCCTGAGTCAGCGGGGGCCCTAGGCAGCTGCTGGTCCTGTATGCCAGCAGATGTCAGTGCCTTGGTCCACTGGAGAATCCTCCGGTTCTCCGGTGGGCCAGTCCGACCCTGACTGAACATATGAGTTTCGAACTGCAATACTGCTATACAGATTATACTGTACTTACCATATAAAACTGAGGTAAAATGCTTAGCACACAGTATGATGAAATTGTGTGGGCACATCTAGCAACAACGATCAGATTTATCTCTTTTGGGACTATGCCTTCAAATTTAAAGAGCAGGTATGATCCAACTCCAGTTAAAAACAGACTTGGATAGATGGGAGGCGTGCTCATCCAATATGCATCCAGTCCCTGATCATCAAATACACACTGAAAAAAAATAAAAATGACTAGCACCTCCTTGCAAAATTAAATAAATGTACAGTTCCAGTTTGCTTTGATTCCTTTGCTATAACATGCCATTAAATAAATACAACTGCAGACTGAGCGCACTAAGGTATATGTAAAACATTGAATCTTGGCTGATGGGCTCACACAATTTGATCAAACTTTGCACTAAGTACCTAAACGTTAACACTAGAGTCTATATAGCAGCAATGCAGTTTAAAACTGATATATTCACAGTATGATTGTATTTGTTTTTTGTTTGGTTTTATATTGTGCATTCTGCAATACAAGGTGGCCAGAGGGCAGGGATGGACATATCATTGGTGCAACCTGTGCAATTGCACAGGGGCTCAAGGGGTAGTGGGGTCCCATTTCTAGCTCCAAAGCAGCAAGCAGCATCTGTCATAGGCAGAACTATAGGACGACAAAAGGGTGCATATATTGTGATTGCACAGGAGTCCTTTTCTGTCTATGTCCGTCACTGCCAAAGGGGAAGAGAATTTGGTCTTGCATTGACAGACGCTATTAAGATATTTGGCCGGTGTACTTTTTTATTTATTATATATATTATATGTTGAATTAGTTACATTTATTCCTGACTACAGGAATCAGCATCGATCTCCAATTGTGCTAAAGAAATAGAAGCTACGAGTTGTTCTGGGTTGTCCTGTTTCCTATAAAGAAAAAGTTGACATTCCTTTCAAGTATTGTATTACATCCTCATTTGTATTCTAAATGCAGTCCTAACATGTCTGCTGCCGTCTGATCACCCGGGTGAAAGGACCAGAGCAGTACAAATTTCAGCGCCCAGCATGGCCTCTACAACTGGTGCCACCATGATTAATTGGCGTTCTTACGTTATTGATTTTTTTTTGCCCATGTCAAGTCATGTAATTTGCCTAAAGCTTTTAACTTGCAACAAACCTCGTTCTATACTCCATCTCTATCTAATGGGAAAACATCTATTAGTTTCAAATACAAAATCATGTAACTTTTTATGTATACATAGCTTACATTTAGGCCAAATGTTCAACGGTTTTTTTTGGAGGACGGGGATATATTATTATACTTTTTTTGCCAAACAATTCTAATTAGCAGATATGATTCCCATAAATGATTGCATCTATATAATCTCTTATACAGCTTTACAGCCAATGTCCCTCCAACCTCCCCCAATAAGTAGGTAACTTGTGCCCCTATCTATATAGCTATGTGTGGCGCCCCTGAGGCTCAGTAGCCACAGAGGTACTGCACCTTCTCCTAAGGTGTAGTGCCCCACCACCTAGGTAAGTTGGGAACTCCTTTCCACACTCCAACACCTGCACCCTACACCCGGGATAGTTCAGCAGGACCACATTGCGGTTCCATGCTTAGAGGGTAGCAGAGCACCTTTCATGGGTCCTTGCTTCGTAACACGAGATGTGCTGGGAGGTGGGTGGAGTTGAGATATATAAAAGGTTGGGAAAGTTTAGAATTACGGATCAGTCTGGAGGGTCAGTCTGACAGAGGGTCAGAGAGGAAGGAAGCCACTCGGGAGGAGTGGGGATCCCTGGAAGAGGGATGGAGGAAGGAATGCTGCAGCTGCCTCAGTGACCTGAGCCAGCTGGCACGAGAAAGGAACAGAAGGAGAAAGACGTAGAACTGCAACCATAAGAGAGAGAAGGAATAGTGCGGAACGAAGGAGTAGGAGAACAGAGAGGAGTTGTGGGCTGGAAGAGGAACCCTGCCTATAGGTTCTCAGCGCAAGGCTGGGGCCCGGTCCCCGAGATTGTATGAACACTTATGGTTCTGCAGCAGAAACCGGTGGAGTAGTTGGCTGTAAATGCACTACTCCCATCCAAGACTTGGGGCACTACAGCAACTGAATAGAGAGCCAGGACTCTGGAGAAGGGAGTCCCCGAGAGAGGCTACAGCTGTCTGTCATACAAGTAGAGTTGTTAGGAACATCTGACAGGAGGAACTTCAGAGTATCACGGTACTGGAGCTCTTCACACTAAAAGGCGCAATAGAGGAGTCGTTCAGGAGAGGTACATGTTGGCGGAGTGTTGGAGAGGAGAATCCTGACTTGCCCGGGAGGTTGATAGAGTCTCTGCCCCGGAGGACACGGCACGGAGGCAGGCACCAGTGTGTACCACGAACTGTGAGTAAAGCTTTGGAACTGCAAGCCCTGGTGTCTTCCATTCATTTGTGCGCCAACACCGTCAGCACCGCTACATTTGGGTACCAGCATTCCTCACACCGCCTGCGCCTACACACTGCCCTGGTGTTACAGCTTCACCTGTGGGGAGCTATGCCATCTATGCTGCAACACACCATCAGCCCCAGAGGATCTGCACGCAGCGTTGGCTTAACATCTTGCTTGCCAAACACCACTGGTGGCGTCACGAACTATCACATAAACTATATCACAAACCACCATTGATTTGGGCGCCCAGGGCCACGGACCGGGTCACAGCTGCCGTGACATATCCCACTGACACTGGCCCGGTACCAAGTACCCCACAGCCCTGGGAGGGCGACCCATATGCCATTTGCCAGGGCATTTCGCTGGAATACTATTAGATTTGAAATATTGATGACCATCTTATTCTAAAAATTCTTTGATGAATCTCATAGAAAGGATCTATAAAACGTGCAATGGGCATTCAGAAATATAACCCTTCCATTCGCATTGGATATAGTTCAAAAGTACACAAAGTTCTTGACACAGTTCCTGGCCGTCACAAAGCCTCTGACGTCAGTGACGAGTCAAGGAACAATTTCTCTTCTCAGGTGACACATTTCACCTTTGCTCAGATTTTATACACGCAGAGATTCTTGAAGTTAGACTGTGCCAGCAATGTGGCACATATTACACACAGCTACATTAAAGACTTAAACTTCAATTTGTCCTTTGTTATATTTTTATGAACTGCCCTATGCCTTCATAAAATTTGAGATTTTATAATGCTGTGTACAGTATCAGCTTCTACCAACAATTTTTCTGAAAATTAGGATATTTTGACACAGCTTTTTAGGAGGATTTTGGAGGATTTTGAAGCGTATCTGCGCCAAAATTCACATAAAAAACACTTCCTTGAAAAGCTTGTTGGACAAAAATTCTGAGAACTTAGCTTGGCAGGATTTGTGGGTTATCTGAACCTTTGCCTCAGAAAAGAGGTGGACTAGATACTGCTGTAACGGGAGCGGTTTGAGGTGGTACATTTGGGGTTCCACTCTTGGGATGGGAAGATGTCTGAAGTATCATTGTCTCAATGCCAGGTGTAGGTTAGACAATTTGGCTACACTTAAAAGTTAATTTTAGTGTCAAATTTATTAGAATGGGGATCTTAAAAAGATATACACAAATAAATGGCTACAAACATACTGGCGCTCGTGCCTAAAAAACTGATGAGTATACAGCTGCTGGTAGATTGGCAGGTTCGGTGAGTGGCCTGTCAAAATGAGAAATATAAAGCTGGATGGACAATCACGCTAAAGTGTGTACACTGCACAAAAAAACATTGTTAAAAACACTATTAAACCAAGGACTGTGATCACGTAAGAGATAAATATATACACATGCGACATGCGGGGGGAGTCAGGAGCCCGGTAGCCATATCCCGTTTTTGACCCCCCACCCGCTTCCCACCCGGGAGTCTATTTTTCCAGCACTGCACTGAGCCACCACACCCTCCCATGCACTGACCCCATCCTCGCCCTCCCACAGAGACCCTCCGCACTGACAGCAGCTCCCCACAGCCTGCAGTGAAGTCGCTAGGCTGTTTTCTCTAGTGTGCACACAGGACCTGTGATGAGGTCACAGGAGGGGAGGAGTCAGGAGGCACATGATTAGGGGCCTCCGTGTCTGCAGGACTCTGCAGTGCAGGTTGTCATGGTGCTGGATGAGGTAAAGTTTATGTGTGGGGTCAGGAAGGGTTTACAGTGTGGATGTAGCAGAACCTTGTGTGTACAATTATGGATGGAGCGGAGCTGTGTGTGTACGAGGTGTACGGAGCAGAACCATGTGTGTACAAGGTGTATGGAGCGGAGTCGCATGTGTACGAGGTCTACGGAGTGGAGTAGTGTGTGTACGAGGTGTACAGAGCAGAGCCACGTGTGTACGAGGTGTACGGAGCCACGTGTGTACGAGGTGTACGGAGCCACGTGTGTACTAGGTGTACAGAGCGGAGCTGTGTGTGTACGAGGTGTACGGAGCAGAACCATGTGTGTACAAGGTGTATGGAGCGGAGTCGCATGTGTACGAGGTGTACGGAGTGGAGTCGTGTGTGTACGAGGTGTACAGAGCAGAGCCACATGTGTACGAGGTGTACGGAGCCACGTGTGTACTAGGTGTACAGAGCGGAGTCGCGCGTGTACGAGGTGTACGGAGTGGTGCCACTTGTGTACGAGGTGTACGGAGTGGAGCCACTTGTGTACGAGGTGTACGGAGTGGAGTCGTGTGTGTACGAGGTGTACAGAGCAGAGCCACGTGTCTACGAGGTGTACGGAGCCACGTGTGTACTAGGTGTACAGAGCGGAGTCGCGCGTGTACGAGGTGTACGGAGTGGAGCCACTTGTGTACGAGGTGTACGGAGTGGAGCCACTTGTGTACGAGGTGTACGGAGTGGAGTCGTGTGTGTACGAGGTGTACAGAGCAGAGCCACGTGTCTACGAGGTGTACGGAGCCACGTGTGTACTAGGTGTACAGAGCGGAGTCGCGCGTGTACGAGGTGTACGGAGTGGAGCCACTTGTGTACGAGGTGTACGGAGTGGAGCCACTTGTGTACGAGGTGTATGGAGTGGAGCCACTTGTGTACGAGGTGTACGGAGTGGAGTCGTGTGTGTACGAGGTGTACAGAGCAGAGCCACGTGTCTACGAGGTGTACGGAGCCACGTGTGTACTAGGTGTACAGAGCGGAGTCGCGCGTGTACGAGGTGTACGGAGTGGAGCCACTTGTGTACGAGGTGTACGGAGCCGCGCGTGTGCGAGGTGTACGGAGCGGAGATGTGCGTGTATTTTGGCATGGGGGGCCCCATTTGAAAGTTCGCACTGGGGCCCATAACTTCGTAGTTACGCCACTGGTGACAACAAAGTGTGTTTATGTAATCCAGTATTAATATGAAATCTCATGTGCCCGGTATTAGGAGCAATAGAAGAGGGTTATGCATGTGATCGCAGTCACAGTTCACTTACAGTGGTAGCACAATAATACCAAGTCCTGTAACTGGTGCAAGTCGATCATGTGGAGAAGTCCATGTACTGCTGAATTAATAGAAGTCCTGATTAAAATAAACACGTGCGCAGGACCGGAAGTAATGCAAACATTTTTTAGACTTTAAACATGCAGAAAAGGACCTGACGTTTAGAGCAATAGATCATATTCCACCTTTGAGAAGAGGGGGAGATCGAACCAAATTATTGAAGATTAGGGAGCTACAATGGATTAAAAAATTAAATACATTAAAACCATTTGGTTTAAATGTGGATTACAAGCTACAAATTACTTTATAATAATATTGTAATAAATTCTTCTATGTGCTACTATTTCTCTATTATGATTTTTGGGTGAATTTTTATGGTATTTATTTTATTTTTTAATTTTTGGGTTTTTTTTAGATCATGTGGCAGCGGATTGAAATTGGAATACATGACTCCCCTGTTGAATGCAAATAAAATTACATGCATTTTTCAATAAATATGTTATATGCACAAAATTTTGTTACTTTTTTTTTTCTGTTTATAAAACATTCTTTATTTTCATTATTTTTTAATTTTTTTGTTATGTGGTGAATGTGCCAAGATTGGGATTTGAAACAGCGGTTCTTCGGATCAAAATGTCCAGCTAATGGGAGGTGTCCCTATTACCTATATGGATGAATTCCTTTACCCTGAGTCCCTATTGCTATAAAGATGGCATTGCATTCACTTTCTTTATTATTATTATTTAATTTATTATTTATTTAATTTGTTGTTATATTTAAAGTTGAAGCGCCTATACATCCTACTCATGGTTAATGGCGTTAGTTTTTATTTAGCAAAAGTTGTGCATAGATTTGCGCTGTAAGTTTTCCCTCACTAAAGATGGCGCCGGCACCGACAATATGCCAGTGCGCATGAGCGGTATTGAGCCGGTGTTTTCATTCTGGACTTCCGGTCCTGCGCATTGTGTAATGTGAGTCGCCGATACACGGCGCGATTGTAATGATTTCTATGGGGTGAGTCATGTTCATTTATATATTAATACAGCTGCCGCTGATTGTTAATTGCTATACGTTAATGAATTTTAAGCAAAGATCAACATCTTTCTGTTAATAGATGCTCTTTTGCACATCGCACTATAAATGCACTTTGTAACGGTTATTCATGATTTGTAAAATTGTGATTTGTACAGTATATGTCATGTAATTGTTTGTAAATACATGTATAATTGGTGAGCTTTAAATAGCATTCACTTTGCACTATTGCACTGCTTGAAAAAGGTCCACAATTCTTAGGACCGAAACGTCGCTGTATGGGCAACTAGCCAGATGGGCTAATAAATAGCACTTTAACTGGAATCTCCTTGGTGTGCTGCTTTCATCTTGAGGACTATATATATATTGTGGTGTAATGACCACTGTGTCCACTAGGGGGCGCTGTGTGGATGTCCCAAGAGAGAGGATGAGTAGCAGAATACGGAGTGGCCGTGGTGTGTCTCAAAGTGGGTGGCTTTGAGATGAAGGCTTGGTTATGTGCTGATCAGCAGAGCTGATCTGTCGTGCCTATGTGTTAGGGAGAAGCCTTCAGGCAGCTGGAGAGATGGGTGGGTTCTAGCTGCCCACAAACCCACCCAGGGGTGTGTCTGATAACACCTATAGTAAAAGGCTATGTGAGTAGGTGAAGGACCTGTGATGAGGTCATAGCCATGTGACCCAGTGGGCGTGGCTACGGACCATATAACGTAGCCAGGATAGGTCACAAGGAGTGAATGCTGGGACCAGGTTGGTCCAGTTTGGAAGGTCCCGTGAGGAGAAGGATCTCCTCACTAACAGCCTGTGGAGCGGCTGGGCGTGTGCCAGGGCGATGTGTGCCTGAGAGCTCCCTGGAGGGAACTAACATAAAACGTCCTGATAAGCCGCATAAGGAACCCTGACGGGTGAGCTAACACTGGGGCTGAACAGCCTGTTTAATGGACGCTATGCTGGTGATATGAAGCTGTTGTACATTGCTGCTGTGGTTTATGAGGGTGAATAAACCGCATGGACTGCTATGTTTTTAAGGAAAACCTGCTGCCGGATGTGTTTTGTTCACTGGCAAGCGAGTGATCCCCACTTAGATGACAGCGCTACCTCACAATTGGTGGAGAATGCGGGCAATGGTGTAGCCTTGTTGCTGGGAGCAACGGATAAGGACTGCAAAATTCGGTGGCAAAGAGCAACGCTGAGCCAGGAGGGCTGATGGTTGTGGATGCCGTGTGATGTGCTGCTGACTGGCCACTGTCCGGCTGTGGTTTTGGAAACCGTGGGGCGGCCTAGTGAGTAAGGCACTGTCTGAATCGGTGAGCCCAGTGCGGCCGCTTCCCTAGGAGAAAGAAACTGGTAATTGCTAGTGTGCCTCTGCGGAGAAGACGTACCCGAGGACCTGTGTGGGCAACATAGGAGAAACGGACTGGTGTTCGTGCGGTACTGACCTGGGTCCATGAGTAAAATGGTGACCCGTGTGGCCGACACAGGTACCGGACTGGTGTTTGTGTGGTACTGACCTGGGTCAGTGAGGAAGACAGTGTACCTGGAGGGTTCCGTGAGGAAAGGTCCTGGAGGGTCAGACCTGGGAGCAGAGTCGGATCCCAGGAGCACGTGGTGTGACCTTGGACCTGGTGAGGCGCGAGTGTTGGGCAGTCTCAGGTGGAGACAGATGTCCTGAAGAGCACCCGCCGAGCCCCTGGACCTGGTGAGGCCGGTGTGTGGGGAGACCCTGGGAGGAGGGTCGCTCCCTGAATCGCACCCGGTGCGCCCTGTGTGTTGGACGGTCTCAGGTGGAGACAGGAGCGTCCTGAATAGCACACAGTCAGGACACGTGAGTTTTGAGTTTTTTGTGGTGTGTTTTTTCTTCTTTTTTTCTCGACTCAGCCTGTGGTGGCTCAGTAGGAGTCAAGAAGGTGACAAGCGGCTTGATGTGGCTCAGTGGGGCCACGAAGGTGACAACCGGCTTCCGGTGGATTGGCGGGTCCACGAAGACGCCGCAGCAGGAGCTGCAGTGACTCCAGCCGCTGTGTGTGTGAACAGCAGCCGTTGGTGCCGGTGATCGGTGACAGCAGGAGCTGTGCTGGTGCCAGCAAGGACTTGTCTGGTATCGTACGAGACATAAACTGTGTGGTGTGAACTGTGGTCTGAGAAGACCGGTACAACAGACATGGGGAGATCCCGAAAGGGGGTGGAGTCCCAAAAGGGGGCGGTGACCCAAATCGGGGTGGTATCCCAAAAGGGGGTTGATTCCCAAATTGGGGTGGTAACCCAAAAAGGGGTGGAGTCTCAGAGGGAGGCGGTAACCCAAATTGGGGTGGTGGTCCAGAAAGGGGCCGAGTTTGATGAAATGGCAGCACTGGTTGGCTCAGTGGGTATGTCTGGGAAACTGCAGTGTTCATGTATGTCATTTCCAGAATGTGGGATATTCTTTCCGAGTGATGACTGGCCGCAAGTGTGTTCCGTGATGCTACACCGGGAAGGGATCTCGGGACAGTTGGACTCAAAGAGTCAGGTGACGCTGGTAGGAACTCCTCTCACTTTCTGTCTGACCGAGAAAATGGTCCAGGTTCGCTGTGCACATGGGGTCACAGTGAACTATGCGGTAGACAGAATAATGTTTGAGGGTCTCGAAGGCAGTGAGTGCCAAGGGGGCAGTATACCATCAGACTTAGTGTATGCCTTGGAGTGGGGCCGGGACTTTGTCAGGTTTGATGATATATGCCAGGAGGGTGGAGACATTCCTACTGTTGGGCTAACCAATACGAAGATGGTGACGGCTCCTGACGTGGAAAGGTCAGAGGTGGAAGTGACCGGGAAAAGGGGTATGTCAGCCCAACGGACGGACCAGACATCTCGTGACAAAACTGTCGCTGACCTGGTGGATAAGATGGCTGAAGTAGTCACACGGTTAGTGAGTAACTGGAGGGATGACTCAGACTCTGGGGGTGACTGTGGCTCTGAGAGAGACAGGGAGCACAGACTAGAGGAGCTAGAGAAAGAAGTCTCTGAGCTCAAAGGTCACATGATAACGTGGCAAGGACTGAATAAGGCCCTCAGAGAAGAAGTGGATGAACATGTTAAGTGAGAAAGAATCCTGAGACAAACGGCCGAGCACAGGGTCGAGGAGCTCAAGGAAGAGATCTTGGAGCTCAGAGGTCACCTGTCCACCTGGCAAAGTGTGAACAAGAACCTCAAGGAAGAGATGGAGGAACTCAGAGGAGTAGTAAAAAGTCTTCTGCGGGAGAAATTGGACGAAGACTTACCGCGGGTGAGCGTGAGTGATAATAAGACAGAACTGCCAGTGGCCATAGTCGCCAAGGGTCATGAAGTGATCCAATCAAGAGAAGTTGATGAGTTAAGAACTGAAGAAGACAGTCACCCGGTCAGGTCAACTGTAGTGAGGGAAGTGTCCGTGGTAAGGCCAGAGCCTCCTGGCCTGGAAGAGAGCATGACCACGTCCTTCAAGACTGTGATTGACGTTCCAGAAGACATGCAAGATGCCTGTGCGGAGGAAGGAGTACATGAGGCTTTCAAAGAGGCGGTCAAGGCGTGTGAGGTGCACTGGGAACCTGAGACTCAGCAGTTAGTGATAATATCCACCAGAGAAGATACAGCAAACCGGGTATCTGTCCTGAAAGAGATGCATTTGCAGGGTCTCCACGTCACACAGTTGGTCAGGCAGAGTAATGTGAAAGCTGCTCGACGCCTGGAGTTAGCCAGGGGGGCTATGGATCGGAGGGGTTTGCGGAAAGATGTGGTTCCGGTACCCAAAGCTCTGATTGGGAGAATCATTGGAAGATCCGGGAAGGTAATGCAAGACCTTGTGAATATCTCCGGAGTGGTGAGAGTGAGGATCCCTCATGATGATGAAGACCAGATATCCAGTGAAGTGGGTAGGATTCCCATCATGGTGGTTGGCTCCATGGAGAGCCTGAGAGACTTTCGGATGCTCGTAGAGTATCGAGTGGGGTACCTGCAAGAGATTGAGCAGTTGAGGCAGGACCGCCGGCGAATTAATAAAGAAGTACGGAATACCAGGTGGCAGCCGCCTGCAACTCAACAAGATGTAAGGACCCGAAGAGTTCCGCCAAGAAGTGACAGGGCAGATGGCCGAAGAATGTCAGCAAGTGGTAGTTCGACTGGCAGGATGACGGTGAGAGACCGTAGTTCCTGTGAGATGCTGAATGAGTCAGACTCAGGCCAGACAGTAGGGCCGATTATGACTGATGACCGTACCAACCGGGAGAGCCGGTCAGCGGGAGAATGGTCAGGTGACGAAGCGCACTCTAGGAGGGTGGTGACTAAACAGTGTCTGATGACGCAGACAGACTGCAAATGGAGGGTCAAAGACAATGACCGATATTCTGACCGCTTGGGGCGGGGGAGGCCTAATGTAGAGATGAGGCCATATGACAGATGGAGACGGTTCTCTCGACCTGTGGGGCAAGGTGTAATGTGTGCCCGGTCTCGAGATCTTGGTGTAAGATTGTGTGTTCAACCCCACAAGTTTGAACAGAGGGGTGGGGTATGTGGTGTAATGACCACTGTGTCCACTAGGGGGCGCTGTGTGGATGTCCCAAGAGAGAGGATGAGTGGCAGAATACGGAGTGGCCGTGGTGTGTCTCAAAGTGGGTGGCTTTGAGATGAAGGCTTGGTTATGTGCTGATCAGCAGAGCTGATCTGTCGTGCCTATGTGTTAGGGAGAAGCCTTCAGGCAGCTGGAGAGATGGGTGGGTTCTAGCTGCCCACAAACCCACCCAGGGGTGTGTCTGATAACACCTATAGTAAAAGGCTATGTGAGTAGGTGAAGGACCTGTGTTGAGGTCATAGCCATGTGACCCAGTGGGCGTGGCTACGGACCATATAACGTAGCCAGGATAGGTCACAAGGAGTGAATGCTGGGACCAGGTTGGTCCAGTTTGGAAGGTCCCGTGAGGAGAAGGATCTCCTCACTAACAGCCTGTGGAGCGGCTGGGCGTGTGCCAGGGCGATGTGTGCCTGAGAGCTCCCTGGAGGGAACTAACATAAAACGTCCTGATAAGCCGCATAAGGAACCCTGACGGGTGAGCTAACACTGGGGCTGAACAGCCTGTTTAATGGACGCTATGCTGGTGATATGAAGCTGTTGTACATTGCTGCTGTGGTTTATGAGGGTGAATAAACCGCATGGACTGCTATGTTTTTAAGGAAAACCTGCTGCCGGATGTGTTTTGTTCGCTGGCAAGCGAGTGATCCCCACTTAGATGACAGAGCTACCTCACAATATATACAGGGTGGACCAAAAGTAGGTGTATATATATATATATATATATATATATATATATATATATATATATATAAAATTGTTCCAGGAAATGAAGTATTTCTCCTAGAAAATCATTGCAATTACTCGTTTTGTTATGCACATGTTTATTTCCTTTGTGTGTATTGGAAGAACACAAAAAAAAGAGGCTAATTGGACATCATTTCACACAAAACCCCAAAAATGAGTAGAAGAAAATGGTTCTCACCCTGAAGAAGGTGTATACCAAAACGCGCGTCAGGGTGGGCACCACACTCACTGTCTGGATCACCCAGGTATTGTGTCTACTTTACGTAAGCCCCCTTTACATTTAGTGATGCACCAGCGATCCCGACCACGATATGACCCAGTCAGGATCGCTGGTGCATCGCTAAGTGGTCGCTAGTGAGCTGCCACACAGGCAGATCTCACCAGCGACATAGCAGCGGTCGGCGGTCGTTACATACCTGTCAGACGCGGCGATGAAGACGTCTTCCCGCCCGCATCCAATGGACGTGGACGTTCTTGCACGATCAGCGATAACCAGCGGGGGAGCCGGTCGAAGGTAAGTATCACACATAGCAATATCACTAGCAATATTGCTGCTGCGTCACAAAATCGGTGACACTTTAGCGATATTGCTAGCAATATCGCTATGTGTAAAACTCCCTTTACATGCACCATGGGTATCTCGTGGTCACTGTCTAGTGATTATTTTACTTGAGTACTCCTATTTCTATCACATCCAGCGCATATTCTTTCCGCAAACATATGTATATCTGGACTTCTGTTCATTTGTATATTTCTGTAGAATATGTAATTATGCATCTTTGATAGTATATTGAATTGATATAGGATTTTTCTATACTCAAACATTTCTTTTTCTAGACGTTAAGTATGGTTACTTACGGGCTGTATTACTATACATATGTATACCCTATATTTCGGAATATGAGCGTATATTTGTATGGGACCCCTTATGATATATAGCTTTTTAATATTCATCTTGCCCAGGTGCCATATTTCATTACAACGCACTACCTAAGCATAACATTAATTATGCCTTTACTTAACACATGTGCAGTTCAGTCTCTATATTATATTATAACACTGTAATGAGATTTTTGAACATTCACACTTGGAATACCTGCTTACTTTAGTGGTCCAGTTATGTATATATTTTTAGACGTGATTTTATCATGTTTTTACCACGGGTACATTGCTTGTATATGTCTTATGAGATGTGTGTGCACCTGTCTTCCTCTGTGCCACCATAGGACCAACCATATGTTCAATAAAGGTTTTTTATTACTTGAGATCTACGTGATTACAGTATTTATGACTAAACAGTTGGGGGTTTATTCTGATTGGTTTCCGTGTTTATTCCAAGTGGTCCTTAAAATATTATATGTTCGCCAGATATATGTGTATATAATGACTGATGTAGAACTTGATTTATCTATCTTGATCATCACATATATTACCTGCCGAGTTCAGGCTTTCTGTTTAATCTATATATACTTAGGCATACCCTTTAATTGCAGCAGCTTTATCAATATGGATATAAAACATCATAAAGGACATATAAATAGCCAAAAAAACTGTTGTACCACACAGTGAAGTACATATATAATTGCCTCTGTGTATAATGATGTTGATGAGAACTTTAACCCCTTAGTGATAGAGCCAATTTGGTACTTAATGACCAGGCCAATTTTTACAATTCTGACCACTGTCCCTTTATGAGGTTATAGCTGTTAGGAGTGGCGGAAGACACTAAATAAAAAATAAATAAAGTGCCTTCGCCACCCGGGGTCCACCGTGCGGTGGATGGAAAAACCGCTGCTAGAGAGGCAGAGCACAAGGCGGTAATGTGCACAAGGGTTAGACTGCACCCAGTGCACAAAAGCAAGCTCTGTTATACTCACAGAGCTGCAGGCAAATAAGCTCAAATTAAACGCTGAGTCTGTTCAGAGTCACAGACACACAGCGATACAGTCGCGGTATTCGCGGTCACAGGAGTAGCTTTAAACAGCAGGACTACTCCGTCTAGACCTACCGTCAAATTAAATGCGAAGCGTCGCAACTGCGGACGCAGAGAAAGCTGCAACTGCAGCGCGGCAAGAACTGAGCCGCTGACAAGGCGCTGCAATAACGCTGGCGCAATACAGACACTAAGCTGCTGAGCAAGATGGAGCATATGCGCGCTGGCGCTACCGCTGCTACTGGCTGAACCCAAACACTCACACAATCGTATTATCAGAGGGAAGGGGTTTCTTAATAAGTCAGTCACCAGTCCAAGCATCTATCACCATACATACTTTTTATACCAAACGGGACCTTCCGGAAGTCTCCAAGGCTCCAGGAGGAGCCAATAGGATTAGACACAGGACCTGAGCATGCGACTCCCGAACTCCAATGGGAGCTCGTCCCATGAGCATGCTCTGTGGAGGGAACAGAGGACTTAGCCTCTGGAGAGAGTTGCCACAAGGCACTCTCCTCTGCAATCTCCTCTACCGCAGATGAAACGCAGGAGACTGCAGCATGTAAGGGTCTAGATTTCAACAGGAGAGGTAGAAATCAGACTCCTAACAATAGCTCTGGAACGCTTCAACGGATCCCACTGATTCAGAGATTGTTTTTTTCGTGACATATTGTACTTCATGGTAGTGGTAAAATTTCTTCGATATGACTTGAGTTTATTTAGGAAAAAAATGGAAATTTGGCAAAAATTTTGAAAATTTAGCAATTTTCGAACTATTAGTTTTTGTGCCCTTGAAAATACCCAAAAGTGACACCATTCTAAAAACTGCACCCCTCAAGGTGCGCAAAACCACATTCAAGAAGATTATTAACCCTTCAAGTGCTTTACGAGAACTAAAGCAATGTGGAAGGAAAAAAAGAACATTTTACTTTTTTTCACAAAAAAATTTACTTTAGAACCAAACTTTTTTATTTTCACAAGAGTTTCAGGAGAAAATGGACCACAAAATTTGTTGTGCAATTTCTCATGAGTGCGCCGATACCCCATATGTGAGGGAAATCCACTGTTTGATCGCATGGCAGGGCTCAAGAAGGGAGGGAGCGCCGTTTGAATTTTTGAACCCAAAATTGGCTGGAATCAATGGCTGGTGCCATGTCGCCTTTGGAGACACCTGATGAACCTAAACAGTTGAAACCCCACAATTCTAACTCCAACCCTAACCCCAACCTTAACTCCAGCACACCTCTAATCCCAACCCTAACCATAACTCTAATCACAACCCTAACCTCAACACAACCCTAACCCCATCACAACCCTAACACCAACACTAGCCCCAACTTTAACCCTAGCCCCAACCCTAGCTATAACCCCAACCATAACCCTAACTCTAGCCCAACTCTAACCCTAGCTATAACCCCAACCCTATCCCTAGCTATAACCCCAACTATAATGCCAACCATAAGCCTAACCCTAATGGAAAAAAAGAAAAAAATACATTTTTTTATTTTATTATTTTTACCTAACTAAGGGGGTTATAAAGAGGGGTTTGCTTTATTTCTTTTTTATTTTGATCACTGTGATAGGGTCTTTTTTTGCGATCGCCATTATTCCGTGAATAACGGCGATCGCAACACTGAAGTTGGTAAAAACCGACCCGACCCCTGAAAAATTCCGACACTGGGGGCACTATAACCTTATGTCTCAGTGCCGTTAAAAAGCAGAGCTGAGGAATAAGTACCCTTAACTGCCGCCGTTAAAAGGCATATCGGCGATCGTTAAGGGGTTAATATAAATTAAACAATGGCTTCTTATCCATATAGACTAATTCCAGAATATTTAATAGAATATACAAGTATTTGATACAGTAACAAAAGTTATATATAGGGATGTACAGTTTGTCAAGATAGAGGCAATTGTTGGGAGAGGGCAGCATGATGGCGTAGTGTTTAGCACTACTTATTTGCACCACTGGGGTCCTGGGTTCAAATTCCACCAAGGATATCTGCAAGAAGTTTATATGTTCTCCCCATGTTTGAGTGGGTTTCCTCCCACCCTCCAAAGACATACTTATAGGGAATTTAGATTGTAAGCCTTTTATTGTTGCGGAATATGATGGCGCTATATAAGAAAAGAATAATAAATAAGAGGGAAATATGCCACTGCCATTCTTCTCTAGCACTGATTTACCTCTTTCAGTACATGCTAAAACTTTTAACGTGCCCAACTCTGCTGTAGAGATGAATTTGGGATACCACCATACATATTAGATAGTTAGCCAGCCCAGCCAAAATCTGTGAGTTTTGATTAATCACTTCTCATATATATGAGTACATCTAAAAATGAAATGTCAGCTGCTCCAACCATAATTGTAAGGAAGACATTGTATGACGCATGGCATGGATGCACTTACCTGGTGGACATGGTATGATGTGGTCAGACTTAGATGGTAGACAATACACATGAATGCACTTAGCTGATACTCAACATATAACGTGGACAGACATAGCTGATGGACATGGTATGTCGTGAACGTACTTAGCTTGTAGACATGGTATGATGTAGACAGACTACAGACTTGGCTGATGATCATGGTATGATGTGGGAAGACATAGCTGATGGACATGGTATGACGTTGATGGACTTAGCTAACGGAAGCTGATGGACATTGTATGATGTGGACAGAAGTAGCAGGTGGACATGGTATGATGTGGATGGACTTAGCTGAGGGACCTGGTTTGACATGCACAGTGACACATTATTATTATTAATTGCCTCTTCAAAGAGGAAGAGGATTTGAACTATGGTGCCACCTACTGGAAGTGGCAATCCTAAAAGTCAGTATCCACCCTTTAACGAGCCTTGCCACATGACATAGGATTAAAGCCAAACCAGAATCTCCATTTGCAGACACGCTATTTGTCTAGACACAATGCAGACATTGCTTGAACTAATGGTGGTTTTCACATATTGCCAGATGTATTTTACATTGCTTGAAAATGTATTCTCTTTGGCATATTGGATTCAGGAAATCACTTATTGTCCTAGTAAGATGCAGTTCGTGACGGATTGTAATTTTTCCCCTTTATCACATGTTGAACTAGATGACTTCTTTGAACACTGATATATATATATATATATATATATATATATTAGAACATGTTATGTTTCCAGAATTAAGATGAATTTTAGTTTCCTAGTCTTGTGTTGCATATGTTTACAAATTCCAGATATTTTTCTTCTTTGTAGTTAGTTCTTGTGCATTAGACCTTTAATAACTTCAAAGAAGGTGACTGTGGATGAACCAGTTTGTGCAGTGGGTCATTCAGGTCATTCATTGACACAGAATTGGCATGGTGGGATTCATGAGAAACCTACATACTAAACAATGGTGCTATTGATCCTCACAGCTGGAAGCTGATTGGAAAGATAAGGAATAAGATCAGTAAAAGAATAGATGGTGCTTATAACCATTTAGCGGAAAGATTAAAGAATACACCTTGAAATGGGCAGAAGTCAGGTAAGTTTCACACATCAGGTTTTCTTTTAATTGGTGAAGCACAGTTCCCGTTTTTTCAATGTGCTGGAACCATTTTTGGTCTGTGTATTAATTTTTACAATCGTTGTTGCATTGTTTTTTGTTCTATGAAAAAGATAAAATATTTAGCATCTCCTTCTCATGACATCTGTTTACTATCCTTTTTTTTTTTTCATTGGCCCATTAGCTTGCATTGGCGACTTTGATCGGCAACATAGATCAAAGTCAGACAAGTCTCCGTTTTTTCGGACAGTCGGTCTGCAAAAAAAAGGACATTTGAAAAGGCATACTAACTGTAATGGGTCTGCGATCTGTCTATACAAATAATAGCACACATACCAAAACAAAATGATAAGTGGAACCAGCCTCAGGCAGAGTCCTGTGCAGAATTTTCTGTGGAGGCGCACAGAGTTCATATGGCTCCATACAACAGAGCCTTAAGCACTTAATATGCTACTGCATGGACTATTGTGTAAAGAGTAGTAGCAGTTGTATTTTTTTGGTATATAGTCTAAAACGGTTTATATTCATATCAAAGGGAATCTGTCACCCCCTGGACAATTTTGATCTTTTACTATGGGCATACAGGTAATAAAATGGTTAAACCAGTCTTGCCTGTATGCCTCATAGCTGCAGTGTAGATCTTGAGAAATTCATTTATAATGTTATATGCTAATGATTTTTTCCAGGCTTTGGGGCGCGCGCTGCCTCCTGACTTCATCATAATGGTACCCCATCCAATCAGCGTCACACTGACCTGATCGCACGCGTGCACTATGCACAGTGGCAGAGACTCACCGTGCCTGCACAGAAGATCAGTGCAGACACTGCCCATAGGAGGGCAGACAGGGTTTGTGTAAATGCATGCGTGATTACAGCGCCGAACAGGTTAATGTGATGCTGATAGGAGGGGGCTACCATTATAATGAAGTCAGGATGCAGGGATTTCTTCCAGGCACCGCACACCCCAAAGCCTGGAAGAAATCATTAGCATATAACATTATAAATGAATTTCTCAAGATCTACAAAACAGTTATGACTCTGAGGCATACAGGTAAGACTGGTTTAACCATTTCATTACCTGTATGCCCATAGTTATAGATTAAAGTCATCCAGGGGGTGACAGATTTCCTTTAAGATATTATTTAAAGGGAACCTGTCATCAAATTTATGCTGCTCAATCTATGTGCAGCATGAATGCAGCCAGGTGTGTCTTACTTTGCATAGCTATGGCATTTCAGAGCAAGAATACTTTCAAAAGGAGGCCAGGGACTATGTGTCTCTGATAAGGCTGGTCCCTGACTGCCTTCTGTAGAGGTAACTAGATACACAATGATTATAGTATAGAGCAGAACATTAAATGTCTATAGATGTTTGCTTAATTTAAGAGGGGAAATTCTAGGCACAAATATAAATACACCAACAGAAACGATTACTCGATAAAAATACATGTAAGGGTTCATTGATACGTCAGTATTTGTATGCCAAAACCAGGAGTGTCTCCAAAACATAGAACAGGTGTCAATGTTTCAATTATGGTTTTCTGTGTAAGTTGCACTCCTGGTTTTGGCATACAAAAACTGATGAAATACTGATCAAAAATACTAACGTGAATAAGGCCTAAAAGTGTTTTTGTCCCTCAATAAATATTCATAGCATATCATATTCATAGTAATAAATATTCTTAGCATATTGATTTAAAATGCTATATACAGTCGAGATCAGAAGTTTGCATAGACTGGTACAGTTGAAAGTAGAAGTTTCCATATACTATATAAGAAGACACATCTGCATGTTTTTCTCAATATCTGACATGAAATAGAATAAACCTTTCCCGTTTTAGGTCAATTAGGATTACCATAATTATTAATATTTGCCAAATGCCAGAATAATTAGAGAGAGATTGTTAGGAACGGCAGAACGCACTAAATAAAAATAATAAAGGCCGTTCGCCGCTCAGGGTCCACCGTGCAGTAGATGTTACACCGCTCCTAGGTAATGACAGACAAGCAATACGGCGGTATAATGTGCACGGGTTAGACTTCACCCGAAGTGCGCAAAGCGGGTTCTGTTCACACACAGAGGCGCCGCAACATAAACATACAAAAACACTGAGCCTGTTAGTATCACAGGCCTCAGGTAAATGCACACACGGTATCAGGTCACAGGAGCAGGACCTAAGACAGAGGAGCTGCATCCGTCTAGACCTACCGTGTGTGCGGCGTCGCTACTGCAAGCGCCAAGAAGGGCTGCAACTGCAGTGCGGCGTAGGACACTGCCGCAGGACGGCACAGCTACAAAGCAGGCGCAATGTCGGACGCTAGCGCAGAGCTGCGATGTGCACAGTGGCCTAAGGCTTGCCACTGACTGGCGCTGACTGCTGAACTAATTCCCTATCCACATACGTAATATCAGAGGGAAGGGGTTTCTTAATAAGTCAGTCACCAGAATCATACATCCGTCACCATTCACACATAGCAAGTATAGGCTATACTAGCGCATGGGTGAACGGTCATGCGCGCTTTTTATAGCTGTGCGAGACCTTCCAGATCTCCGAGATGGACCAATGAGATCTGGAGCAGGACCTGGGCACATGACTCCCGATCTCCACTGGGAGATCGTCTCATGAGCATGCCCAGTATGAGCACAGAGGAACTTAGTCTCTGGAGCGGTCTGCTGCAAAGTAATCTTCTCTGCAGTAGATAGACAGCAGGAGACCGCAGAATGTGAGGCTCTGGGTTCCTGCAGAGCAGACGCAGAAACCTGACGCCTAACAGAGATAATGTACACCTGAAACACACTGCTTCTTTGTGTAGCATCATGGGAAAATCTCAAGAAATCAGCCAAGATATCAGGAAGAGAATTGTGGACTTGCACAAGTCTGGCTCATCCTTGGGTACAATTTCAAGATACCTGAAGGTTCCTCATTCATCTGTACAAACAATGATATGCAAGTGCAAACAACATGGGAATATCCAGCCATCATACCGCTCAGGAAGGCCACAGGTTTTGAGTCCCAGAGATGAACGTGTTTTGGTCCGACATGTGCATATCGACCCTAGGACAAGAGCAAAAGACCTTGTGAAGATGATGGCGAAAGCTGGTAAGATTGTGTCAATATCCACAGTGAATCGAATACTGTATCAACATGGGCTGAAAGGCCGCTCTGCCAGGAAGAAGCCAATACTCCAAAAGAAACATAAAAAAGCCAGATTAATGTTTGCAAATGCACACAGGAACAAAGAGCTAAGTTTTTGGAGACATGCCCTGTGGTCTGATGAAATCAAAATGTAACTTTTAGGGCATAATGACTATTGTTATATTTGGAGGAAAAAGAGAGAAGCTTGGAAGCCTAAGAACACCATCCCAACTGTGAAACACGGGGTCGGCAGCATCATGTTGTGGGGTTGTTTCACTGAAGGAGGGTCTGGTATACTTCACAAAATAGATGGCATCATGAGAAAAGATTATGTGGCAATACTGAAGCAACATCTCAAGACATCAGCCAGGAAGTTAAAGCTTGGGCGGAAATGGGTCTTCAAAATGGACAATGACCAGAAGCATACTACCAATATGGTAACAAAGTGGCTTAAGGATAGCAAAGTCAATGTTTTGGAGACGCCATCACAAAGCCATGATCTCAATCCTATTGAAAATTTATGGGCAAAGCTGAAAAGGCCGGTGCGAGCAAGGTGACCTACAAATCTGGATCAGTTACACCAGTTTTGTCAGGAGGAATGGGCCCAAATTCAGACCAACTATTGTGAGAAGCTTGTGGAAGGATATCCCAAACGTTTGACCCAAGTCATTCAGTTTAAGGGCAATGGTACCAAATACTAATGAAATGTATGTAAACTTTTGACTTTGCAGTCAAGTACTAAAAATGCCTTAACCCCTTAGTAACATAGCCATTTTGCAGCTTAATGACCAGACCAATTTTTACAATTCTGACCACTGTCACTTTATGAGGTTATTGTAACCCTAATGGAAAAATGGAAATAAATATATATATTTTTATTTTATTATTTTTCCCTAACTAAGGGGGTGATAAAGAGGGTTTTATTTACCTTTTGAATGAATGAAATCTACCAGGTGCCGGCCGGCAGATCTCGGCGGGCGCACTGCATGCACCCGCCATTTTCTTTACAGGAAGAAGAAGAAGTTGTCCACTAATTAGACAACTTCTTGTCATACCCCACACTTGGCCACGATAACATAAAAAAGGTTATACTCACTTCCCGTGCTGGCGCTGTTCACACGGTGTCGGCACTCGTGTTCTCGGGGATCTCTTTGTCATGGTTAGGACATGGTTAATGTAGTGTTCTCACAGGGTTAACTTTTGCCGGCCTCTCTTTGAATCTGGGAGGGGTATTTATACTCACTCCAGACTAGGATTCCCTGTCAGCTATACTGTTATTCTGGCTGTGTGTCTGACCCCCCTGGTGTGCGTGTATACTGCATTGCTTGTTTGATTCCCGTGTATGACCCGGTCTGTACTCCGTCTCACGTTTTGGTACTATTGTCTTCTCCGGTTCTGACCTCTTGGCTTGGCTATTGTTACTCCGTTACAGTTTGTCCCTATTGTACCGTCCATTGCCCGTTCTGGTTTTCTGATCTATTGCTACGTCCTGACTATTCGCTCTGTCTAACCCTTTGGTACTGTCCTGCTATCTCGTGCTTTGACCAGGCTTGATCTGGTTTCTGCCCCTGTCTATGCCCCTTGGTAACTTGTCCCGTAGTTACCTTTCTAGGAGTTTCCCTGCAGCTCCTAGCTCCGTGGGGCTTAGGTTACGCCCCCAGCAGTCACGTGCTTCAGGTCCTGATAGTCTGAAGCACGCATCGTCACCGCTGCTGCCCTGCTCCACAGGTATTTTTGAGCACTGTTTTTGTACTCAGGACACGCGCACTGGCTCAGTGAGCAAGTGCAGTGCGGTGTTCCTGACACCCTTGCTGTTGTTGTGATACACAACCCCGATGCCCAATCAGTGCTGGCATCACTGTCCCCGCCTCCTGTCAAGCTGAGCATGAAGAGGAAATGAGAGTGCAGCCGCAGCCCAGACTTCCTCATGTTCAATTTGTCCAAAGGCGGGGACAGTGACACCAGCACTTGGTGCCAACATCACATGACACAACAATCGCACTGGAGTACTGGGACCGTGAGTGGCAAAATCACTGGAACGGCGCCAGCATGCAAGGTGAGGATAGGTTTTTTATTTTATCAGGGCCCAACATTTATATCAAGAAGGAGTTGTCCTAATAGTGGACAAACCCTTTAAAATAGATTGTTCATAACCATAGATGGATGAATTATAACTGCAAAGAGTCAAATTCTCAGAATAATGTCGGCCATGAATTCCTCATCGGTCAGTACCAATTACATAAAAAACTACAAAATATATAAGATGAAATTTTGAAAGAAGATAATTATAAATTTTTTAATCAAAGTCTTATGAACTGACCATACTTGTGATGTTAGCTGCAAAGGGTCATTCACCGCTTGGCTTATTCTGGCAATCCCATGCACAATGAATGGATTGGTGGCCATGGCTCCATTCTAATATAGCATTCCAATGTCCCTTTCACCTCATGAGTGGGAGTCACAGTGGTTGGACTCCTAGTGATCAATAAGTAATCCTGTGGGTAATTTGAGATTTTGGGAATAACTTTTTAATCTTGCCTCACAAACCTACACATTTAATTTAGCCATATGTTTATGTTGTTGCAATAGGTGGAGCTGATAATCAGCTGGCAGATAAGTTTAGGGGAAATAGCGGTGGTTTTAGGCCGAAATCACATCTGCAGTTATTGTAGTTTTGTAAGAATAATAGGAGAGTATGCAAATTAAAGAATATGTATATACTTAGCATACATTCTCACAGAACATATTTGCTGCAGAATATCCGAATCCAATTCACATCAGAAATATTCTCACTTAAAGGCCCCGTCTCACATAACAGCGATCTTGCCGGCGATCACGCTACGTGTGACAAATAGCGGCGACCGCCCCCGTGCTGGATATCACTGATCGTGCTCGAATGTCCTGGGCCATTTTTTGATCGTTGGCGTCCCGCTGGCCAGTGCGCATCGCTGTGTTTGACGCCGACGAGCGACCTTGTTGGCGACGGAGAACCCATTTACGCAGGCGGGAGTCGTCAGAATAGCAGCTGTGTGACAAGGTACCAACGACCGCCGAGGTCGTAATGCCTCTTTCACACTTCAGTTTTTTGGATCAGTTATAATCAGGATCCGTTTTCAGACGGATCCTGAAAGTGAAGAAATTTAAAGGAATCGCTGGCCGGGAAGGGAGAGAGAGAGAGAGAGAGAGAGAATGAGAGAGAGAGAGAGAGAGAGAGAGAGAGAGAATATGAGAGAGAGAGAATGAGAGAGAGAGAGAGAGAGAGAGAATGAGAGAGAGAGAGAGAGAGAGAGAATGAGAGAGAGAGAGAGAGAGAGAGAATGAGAGAGAATGAGAGAGAGAGAGAGAGAGAATGAGAGAATTTTTTTTTGTCCGGCACCCAGAAAGAAATTCGGGTTAAATCAGTGTTTGCAGGATCCGCCAGAGAAAAAAACGTTACAAGCTCCGTTTTGAAATTTTTGAGGATGGTGACGGACAGCAACTTTTGGCGGATCCTCACAAAAAACGGATGCAACGGACAGCAATCCGTCACAATCCGCCATTAATGCAAGTCAATGGGAAAAAAACGGATCCTCAAAAAAAATTTGAGGATCCGTTTTTTTTCAAAACCTGGCGGATTGTGACTGATTGTAAAAAACGGAAGTGTGAAAGAGGCCTTATGCGAATCGTCGGATTGTTGTTGCATCGTTTAGTAGATCTGTCTGTTTGGCAGCTCACTAGCGACCATTTAGCGACGCACCAGCGATCCTTAACAGGTCGTATCGTTGTCGGGATCGCTGGTGCGTTGCTTAGTGTAACGGGACCCTAAAGGTAAGTGCACACTTAGCTTTTTGGTGGTGCGGATTTTGTAGTAAAATCGATAGATAAATCCGCAGGATTAGCCTGCGGTTTTGCCCTGCGGTTTCACACCTCAAAATGGATAAGGTGTGAAACCGCAGCAGTTCTGCACAAAAGAATTGACATGTTGCGGATTGTAAACCGCAGCAAATCCGCGCGGAAAAATCCGCAGCAAGTGCACATCGTTTTTCAGTTTACCATTGAAAACAATGGTACTGTACAATGCACCTAAATCTGCTGCGGACCCGCAGGGCAAAAACCGCTACGGATCCGCAGCAGAATTCGCACCGTGTGCACATACCCTCAGTGTGCATCTATCGCTGCCTTTTCCACTATCCAATGTCTGCAGATATACTGAGGAGTGCAATGCAAAAGGCGAAATCTGTGAATATTTGCAGCATAAATTAACATGCTGGGGATGTCAAATCATAAAATCTCATGCGCTATGATGCTACAGTAGCATACAGTAAGTTTTCCGGCTCAAAAAGGTGGACAGAAAATGTACTGCAAATACATCCTGCGTGAATATTTCCTTAGGCCAGGTTCACATAGCGTTAATGCAGTCCGTTCAACGCATAGCGCTAACGGACTGCGCTAACGCTACTCTATTTTCTGATCACGTTATGCGATCATGCTAGCGCAGCTGCTCCATCTGCGCTAGCAGTGACGGACCCTCGAACGCTGCAGACCGCGTCCGAGGGTCCGTCACAGAATGATGGCACATCGCTAATGCATGCCGATTATGACATGTGTTAGCGATGCGCTACATTATTGCCGTCTATGGGGGCGTTAACGCATCCGTTACATAGCGTTAGTGCTGCTGTGTAACGGATGCGTTAAACGCAGACCCCCTAGTGCAATATGAACCCAACCTTATACTTATACTTCCTAAATCCAAAAATGACATATGTAATCCACCCTAAAGGGGTTGTTTCACCTGGCTCCTGATAATCCCTGATTTTGCCAATAGGGCTACGTTTCCATGATGAGTATTTGGTGAGTCTTTAATTTTGCAGAATTTGTACACCTATTATATAAAGTAGGTTACGGTACTTGTGTTTTTTATTGCGCTTTTGAATGTGGTTTTTTTACATGCATTTTTATCAGGCTTTTGTCTTGCTGTAAATGAAGCTGTTTTCTTTGTGATACTACCTGGCATTTGGTTTTGACAACAAAACTTTATTAACACAGTCATGTGCGTATTACATGTTTTTTTTTTTACCTGTGAATTTTTGCCATCTAAGGGTACCGTTACACCTAGCGATGCACCAGCGATCCCGACCAGCGATATG
The DNA here is from genome assembly GCF_039654945.1 of Dendrobates tinctorius. Classification (NCBI taxonomy): domain Eukaryota; kingdom Metazoa; phylum Chordata; class Amphibia; order Anura; family Dendrobatidae; genus Dendrobates; species Dendrobates tinctorius. The sequence goes on from NW_027361738.1 coordinate 27,857,669, forward strand.
ACGCGGTCAGGATCGCTGGTGCATCGCTAGGTGGTCGCTAGTGAGCTGCCACACAGGCAGATCTCACCAGCGACATCGATTGGGACGGGGATCGCTACTTACCTGTCACACCAGGCGATCCTGCGTCCTCCCGCCCGGCTCCACGCATCGCTCGTCGTCACAGCAGGAAGTGGTCGACGAGGAATGGTCCAGGAGCTTCTCGCGCGATCAGCGATAACCAGCGGGGGAGCCGGTCAGAGGTAAGTATCACATGTAGCGATATCGCTAGCAATATCGCTGCAACGTCACAAAATTGGTGACTTTACAGCGATATTGCTAGCGATATCGCAGTGTGTAACGGGGGCTTAATTCAATTCTGTTGCGAAAATCTGTACATAAAACTCAGCGTACTTGCAAGAGAAATTTACACGTTGTGTATTTGAAACGCACTGCATACCAGTTTAGGCAGCGTAAAAAAAAAAAGTGGGCATGAGATTTCTGTAAATGCTATTCACTTTGCTGCAACTGCAAGATTCTGTGTTAAAAACTCGCCAGAAACTCGTTGTGAGAAGTTAACATCAAAGACATGGCCAGCTGGACAGTTCCACTGCAGTGGATCTACCTATGGCAGCTTGGACAAAAGTTGAACACATTTTACAATGCAAAATGAATGATGCTGAAACACAAGGTTGGCTGTACTTTTGCTTGCTATGATCCATCTGAAGCCTGCTGAATCCTAAGGGTACCGTTACACCTAGCGACTCACCAGCGATCCCGACCAGCGATATGACGCGGTCAGGATCGCTGGTGAATCGCTAGGTGGTCGCTAGTGAGCTGCCACACTGGCAGATCTCACCAGTAGTGTTGAGCATTCCGATACCGCAAGTATCGGGTATCGGCCGATACTTGCTGTATCGGAATTCCGATACCGACTTCCGATATTTTTTCAATATCGGAATTCGGCATCGGAATCGGAAGTTCAAAGTTGATTGACAGCCTGACGTCATCATGATGCGCGGTGTGTGCGCATCATGATGCGCCGTCATTTCGGGCCTTCCGGGGGTCTCTGCCGGCCTGCCGGGGGGCTGTGTGGACTGCCCGGGGTCTGTACCGGCCTGCCGGGTGGCTGTGCCGGCCTGCCGGTGGTCTGTGCACCCTGTGGGGGTCTGTACCGGCCTGTCGGGGGGCTGTGCCGGCCTGCCGGTGGTCTGTTCACCCTGTGGGGGTCTGTACCGGCCTGCCGGGGGGCTGTGCCGGCCTGCCGGGGGGCTGTGCTGATGTCCGGGGGTCTGTGCAAGCATCGTCCGATGGGAATACAAGTCCCATCTGGCGATGCCTGCTACCATGACAGTGATTGACACATTAGCCAATGATGGGACAGTAGTAGTCCCATCATCCGGCTAATGTGTTAAATGTTAAAAAAAAAAAAAAAAAAAAAAATACTACATACATACTACATGCATGCTACATACATACTACATGCTACATACATACTACATGCTACATACATACTACATATATACTACATGCATGCTACATACATACTACATGCTACATACATACTACATATATACTACATACATACTACATATATACTACATACATGCTACATACATACTGCATGCTACATACATACTACATACATGCTACATACATGCTACATACATACTACATGCATGCTACATGCATGCTACATACATACTACATGCTACATACATACTACATATATACTACATACATACTACATATATACTACATACATGCTACATACATACTGCATGCTACATACATACTACATACATACTACATACATACTACATGCTACATACATACTACATATATACTACATGCATGCTACATACATACTACATGCTACATACATACCACATACATGCTACATACATGCTACATATATACTACATACATACTACATACATACTACATGCATGCTACATACATACTACATACATACTACATGCATGCTACATGCATGCTACATACATACATGCTACATACATACCACATACATACTACATACATACTACATGCTACATACATACTACATATATACTACATGCATGCTACATACATACTACATGCTACATACATACCACATACATGCTACATACATACTACATATATACTACATGCATGCTACATACATACTACATATATACTACATGCATGCTACATACATACTGCATGCTACATGCATGCTACATACATAATACATACATACTACATGCTACATACATACCACATATATACTACATACATACAATACATTCATACAATACATACATAGACATACAGTACATATAACATAGAGTAACATACTTACCAATACTTGTCACATTGTTCCCCGAAGCCATTGTCTTTTCCGGAATAAATATTAACATAACAAACCACAAAAATACTCACCCACGATCCGAAGCAGTCCACGAGTGTGTCCCACGACGATCTTGGGTAGAGAACTGCAGCATCAGATGATGCTGCCGTTCTCTACGGGCTGCAGGAATCCAATGACGGAAGGTAGGTATCCTTCCGCACTGTATTCCTCCGCCACTTAAAAAAAAAAAGTCCCTAGTCTCACTTTATGCCATTGCTGCGTGGGAAATTCCCACACAGCAATGGCATAAAGTGAGACTAGGGACTTTTTTTTTTTAAGTGGCGGAGGAATACAGTGCGGAAGGATACCTACCTTCCGTCATTGGATTCCTGCAGCCCGTAGAGAACGGCAGCATCATCTGATGCTGCAGTTCTCAACCCAAGATCGTCGTGGGACACACTCGTGGACTGCTTCGGATCGTGGGTGAGTATTTTTGTGGTTTGTTATGTTAATATTTATTCCGGAAAAGACAATGGCTTCGGGGAACAATGTGACAAGTATTGGTAAGTATGTTACTCTATGTTATATGTACTGTATGTCTATGTATGTATTGTATGAATGTATTGTATGTATGTAGTATATATGTGGTATGTATGTAGCATGTAGTATGTATGTAGTATGTATGTAGCATGCATGTAGCATGCAGTATGTATGTAGCATGCATGTAGTATATATGTAGTATGTATGTGGTATGTATGTAGCATGTAGTATGTATGTAGCATGCATGTAGTATGTATGTGTTATGTATGTAGCATGTAGCATGCATGTAGTATGTATGTAGTATGTATGTAGTATGTATGTAGTATGTATGTAGTATGTATGTGGTATGTATGTAGTATGTATGTAGTATGTATGTGGTATGTATGTAGCATGCATGTAGTATGTATGTAGTATATGTGGTATGTATGTAGCATGTAGTATGTATGTAGCATGCAGTATGTATGTAGCATGCATGTAGTATATATGTAGTATGTATGTAGTATATATGTAGTATGTATGTTGCATGTAGTATTTATGTAGTATGAATGTAGCATGTATGTAGTATGCATGTTGCATGTATGTAGCATGCATGTAGTATATATGTAGTATGTATGTAGTATTTATGTAGTATGAATGTAGCATGTATGTAGTATGTAGTATGAATGTAGCATGTATGTAGTATGCATGTTGTATGTATGTAGCATGCATGTAGTATATATGTAGTATGTATGTAGTATTTATGTAGTATGAATGTAGCATGTATGTAGTATGTAGTATGAATGTAGCATGTATGTAGTATGCATGTTGTATGTATGTAGCATGTAATTTTTTTTTTTTTTTTTACATTCAACACATTAGCCGGATGATGGGACTACTACTGTCCCATCATTGGCTAATGTGTCAATCACTGTCATGGTAGCAGGCATCGCCCGATGGGACTTGTAGTCCCATCGGACGATGCCTGCACAGACCCCCGAAGCCTGCACAGACCACCGGCAGGCCGGCACAGCCCCCCGGAGCCTGCACAGACCACCGGCAGGCCGGCACAGCCCCCCGGCAGGCCGGCACAGCCCCCCGGAGCCTGCACAGACCACCGGCAGGCCGGCACAGCCCCCCGGCAGGCCGGCACAGCCCACCGGAGCCTGCACAGACCACCGGCAGGCCGGCACAGCCCCCCGGCAGGCCGGCACAGACCACCGGAGCCTGCACAGACCCCCTGGCAGGCCGGCACAGCCCCCCGAAAGGCCCGTACAGACCCCAGAGAGGCTGTACAAGGCAAAAACAGGGTTTTTCTTATTCCGATACCGGAAGTCCCATAGACTTGAATGGGACTTCCGGTATCGGAATCGGCGATACCGATACTTTTTTTAAAGATCGGCCGATCCATTCCGATCCGATACTTTGAAGTATCGGACGGTATCGCTCAACTCTACTCACCAGCGACATCGCTGGGGACGGTGATCGCTACTTACCTGTCAGACGCGGCGATCCTGACGTCCTCCCGCCCGGCTCCACGCGTCGCTCGTCTCCACAGCAGGAAGCGCCGCAGGAAGTGGACGACGAGGAATGGTCCAGCAGCTTCTCGCGCGATCAGCGATAACCAGCGGGGGAGCCGGTCGGAGGTATCACATGCAGCGATATCGCTAGCAATATCGCTGTAACGTCACAAAATCGGTGACTTTACAGCGATATTGCTAGTGATATCGCAGTGTGTAACGGGGGCTTTAATCATGTGACTTTTTCACTCATCGCCAGACATTTCCACAGTTAGGGCTCGCTCACACCAGCATATGCATTGGACGAGTGCTATCTGATTTTTTAGCGGAAAGCACTCACACCAATGTATTTCAATGGAACAGTGCTGATTCACAATTTTTTCATAGACAGAGTCTGCTGCGATTTTAGCTGAAATCGGATGCCACTCACCTATTCAAGTCTATGGGTGCATGGTACACATCGGACTGGATGATATCCAAGTGCAGTTTGATTTCCGCAGACTCACAGAATAGAGAAGATGGGTAAATTTTGCTCTCCTTCTATTTCTCACAGTGTGCTCTGATTTTCTCATCTGAGATAACCGTATCACACTATGCTGACACTTGGATCAAAATCTGATCAGAGCTGGATCAGAGGGTCACTTGCATGATCGACCCAATTCTCTCGGATGAAAAAATCTACGGTCATCTGGTTGTAGCCTCAGGCCGGGATCACACACAGCGAGATATGGCCGAGTCTCGCAGGTTAAAACCAAGCTCTGGCGCCGGCACTCCAGAGCGGAGCGTGCAGCCGCACAGCAATACATGGAGCTGCACGCTGCGCTCCGGAGTGCCGGTGCCAGAGCTTGGTTTTAACCTGCGAGACTCGGCCGTATCTCGCTGTAGTGTGACTCCGGCCTTATAGAAATGCTGGAGCAAGGCTTGATGCAGAATCGTAGAGTAACAAAGAATAGCACTTACTAAACAGCTTCTCTTTAATTAGAAACAGAAAGTGTTATGAGTCACTTCTTACAACACTGCCGCATTTTTACTGCCTTTCAAACAAATAAGCCGTTCCCAATGATTTAGTGGATGTTTGCAAGTTGTGCGGGATTTTGCATTCGCATATCATATTGCAGCAAATGTTCAATCAGAATCTATTGTGTGGTTATAAAAATATCCTACTGGATAGATGTCCTCCAGAAAAGAACATCAAGCTTCTCTCCCCTGTATGTTTCAGATGATGATGTTACAGATTTTCACAAATGCTGACGATGAAACATTGTTACCATATGGTTTGTTTGGCTGGGCTTGAGATAACACTGTCTTTTCATCTAGATGAAGCACAGTCAGAAAAAGTGCACAAAGTATAACCCTAGTCATATTCAATGTTTAGTATGAAAGCATCCATGCATAAAAATTGAGGTTGAACTGTCAGAACTTCATTACCGACCTGGCACATTAAAGAAACCATCAAGTTTCATGCTTCTTCAGCTCATGCCTTTCTCATTTTTTCAGAATTCAACTTTAGAAATCGTTGATAGTTCAGGTGCAGACGTACCATTGGTGCAATGTGTGCAGCCGCACAGGAGACCAAGAGATAAGGGGCCACTTTCACCTCCAGTGCAGGTGGAATTGCACATTATGATGAGCTATTGGACTGCAAAGGGCCCATATGATGTTCTTACACAGGGGCCCAGGTCTGTCTGTGTCCCTCCTGCACTAGTGACTGAATCAAAAGTCCCCACATTTTTTTTAACTCCTCAATAAAGAGCCTAAAAATTTATGGAGTGAAGAATGGTAGTCCATTATTTGCAAACTAGATGGTGGCCCAATTCTAACGCATCGTGTATTCTAGTATTTTCACGCGATTTTCGCTTGCGGAATTCAAGCGCATTCCAAGCGATCTGAAGCATTGCTTGGAATGTGAGTGAAAGGTTGGTCACACTTGTCAAGCTGCATAGTGTTTGACAATTGTGATCAACTTTTTACTATTGATGCTGCCTATGCAGCATCAGTAGTAAAACACAGAATGTAAAAAATAATTAAAAAAAAGGTTATTCTCAACTTCCGACAGCCCCCAATCTCCTCTCCACGCTCCCGGCATCTTCCGGTCCCAGTAATGCTTAGTGTGAAGGACCGGAGATGACGTCACTCTCGCGAGAGTGCGACGTCATCAGCAGTCTTTCGCCCAAAGCATTATTGGGACTGGAAGATGCCGGGCGCGTGGCGTGTTGAAAGGAGGGAAAGAGTCCGGGGGCCGTCGGAAGGTGAGTATATCACTATTTTTTATTTTAATTCTATTTTTTACAGGTTTATAGTACCCAGGGTCCAGAGGAGTATCCTCTCCTCCGGACCCTGGGTAAGGGCTAGCGCCGGTCATTTCCCGGCTGCATCTCCGCTGACCTCCGTGCGGCCGGAGATGACCCGCGGCAACCGTCGGGAGATCAGCGGCTGGTGCCGCAGATCTCCCGACGGTAGCAGTGGTGTGAGTCCTTCAAAATCCACGCCAATTCGCGGCCGGGCTGCACCTGTCGCTGATTGGTTGCGGCCAGCCGGGCGCTACCAATCAGCAACACGAGATTTCCGTTACAGACAGACAGAATTAGATGATTATATAGTAGATAACGTAGAAACTTAAAATACCTAGCAAAAAAATACTATGAGGTATGTTCTATTTCAAACATTTGCTCCAAGACTTTTCATTAGACTGGTGGGGAATGAGGCAATGATGAGGGATTTTAAACCAAGGCTGTAGAACAAGTTGGTGATTTATAAATAAGGAAAATATACAAACAAAACATTTGGTAACAATTATTCTTCAAGGAAAATTGGACTATTACGAGGACTTAATATCCAAGATAAGTGGACTGTAAAAAAACAAGCAAGTGAACTCATCATTAGCACCAATAGCTATTGAAATAAAGGTTCTTCTTCTGTGTAATATACAGTATGTACATTAATTGCTACAGACAGAGAACTGTACAAGTTCAACTCACCTAGGATCTGAAAGGGAATCTGTCAGCAGGATCAACCCTTCCAAGCCGTCTATATTGGCATGTAGGTCATAGAAAGTTGAATAAAATGATACCTTGATATCTGCGATCCGATGTCTTAAGGTACTGTCACATTTAGCGATGCACCAGCGATCCCGACAACGATACGACCCAGTCAGGATCACTGGTGCATCGCTAAATTGTCGCTAGTGAGCTGTCACACAGGCAGATCTCACCAGCGGTATAGCAGCAGTCGGCGGTCGTTACTTACCTGTCAGACGCGGCGATGAAGACATCCTCCCGCCCGCGTCCACGCGTCGCTCGTCGGCGCCAGCAGGAAGCCCAGCAGGAAGCGGCTGACGAGAAACGGCCCAGGACGTTCTCGCGCAATCAGCGATAACCAGGGGGGGAGCCGGTTGGAGGTATCACATATAGCGATATCGCTAGCAATATCGCTGCTGCGTCACAAAATCAGTGACGCTTTAGCGATATCGCTAGCGATCTCGCTTAGTGTGATGGGCCCTTTATTCTGGAGAAATCCACTTTTTTCTTAGTATGTAAATGAGCTGTTAAGATGTGTGAGATGTCCCTCAGTGTCTGCCTCCGGGGCTTTAATGAAAGAAGCTGTTACCAGTATGCAGGGCTGCCACTAGGAATTTCGGGGCCCCATACTGGCAAAATTTTCGGGGCCCCCTTGAGACTCCGCCCAGGCTCCACCCAGCCCCGCCTCCACCCCTCAAACTGTCCACAGTCCCACTGCTCTCTCTTGGGAAAAACTCCACTTCTCACCTATCACACCTTAACAGTTCCCATCACCAGATCACACATATAGCCGGCAGCTTTTGCTTTGGACAAAAGATTTTTTTAAGCCGCCACCATAACAGGGTAGACACTTTTGGCCAGGCCCTACTCTACTGTAACCTATTAAATATTTGTTAAAATATGCAATACACTTTAGGTATAGTTTTATTTATTTTTCATTTTTTAAAATGACCAATAATATCACATGCAAGGAACAAATACCACTACATCATGACCAGACCACATATTACTACCATAGTGACCGAATAATATCACATACAAGGAACAAATACCACCGCACCATGACCAGACCACATATTACTACCATAGTGACCGAATAATATCACATACAAGGAACAAATACCACCGCACAATGACCAGACCACATATTACTACCATAGTGACCGAATAATATCACATACAAGGAACAAATACCACCGCACAATGACCAGACCACATATTACTACCATAGTGACCGAATAATATCACATACAAGGAACAAATACCACCGCACAATGACCAGACCACATATTACTACCATAGTGACCGAATAATATCACATACAAGGAACAAATACCACCGCACCATGCCCAGACCACATATTACCACCACGTGGTGACTGAATACTACAATACTGATCAATAATAAAAAATCATAATACTATAACCATAAGTGGCATTATAAAAAGGAGATCTCTATTTAGTATGCAGTGTCTGTGTATAGGTAATACAGTGATCACTGGTGACATTATACACAGGAGCTCTGTATATGGTATACAGTGTATAGTGTCAGTGTACAGGTAATACACTAACTCACCAGTGATGTCTCTAGGTGAAGTCCTTCTTCCTTGCTTTTCATCTTTCATCCAGCACAGATCGCCATCACTTCTTCCAGTCAGGACTCGTCTCTGCAGGAAATAACACGGTTATCTAGAGCTCCGCTTGCAGAACACATTACTTATTTTACCCTTCGCCACGACAGCACCCACTGGAGGTAGCGGGATCCGCCCCAAAGGAACAGGAAACCTACAGAGACATAAAAGGGGGCGGTCCGTCTCTCCTCCTCAGTTTTGGTTTCCTGTTCCCAGGGGAACCTCAGGAAGAATCCTTCAGAAGACATACCTGGGCCAATGTACGCCGCCTGTGCAGTATCCGTGAGAACAGCAGGAACTGCGGTCAAGAAGCAGCGTCGGGGGAATTCTGTTAGACAGCTCCCCCCTCGTCTGGTGGATGCTCTGGCGCGATGACCGGGTCCGGGAAGGGCCTCCCAGTCTCGCTCAGGAGCACGTCGGGGGAGGCCGCATGGAGCGCCGATGCCCAGCGGCAGCTCTGGGACTAGGAGGAGTCGCCGTACTGGAGGGGGTGCAAAAAAACAACCGGCGGCTTTCCAGGGCCAGGGGACGCGGCCCGGTGTATAGAGTGGGCCTGCGCATGCGCCACCCGACGTCGATGCTCCGGGCCCCGGAAGTAATGGTTGAATTTCCGGGACACAATGGCTGAGGTGCAGGGCGCCCACTAGCGCTACGTAGGCGCGAAGCACACGATTGGACCCGGAAGTGGCAGAAGAACTTCGGGGTCAAAAGAAAAAAAAAAAGTGTCTATTTAAACGAACGCCACAGAGGAGCGGCGGTGAATCATGTCATCCCCAGGAGATGGGGGACTCTGCAGGTGGCGGTGCCTCCCGAGACCACTCTGGCAGAGGATCTACAGACACCACTCGCAGAAGTGACGCCAGGACTGCTCCTCAGCCATCTGATCCGGTACCGTAAGCTTCACTGGGTGAGTGCGTAAAACATACTCTGCCTATCAAGCTGACACCCCTCTTTCTCGCCATGTCTCCCCCCTCTTCCAGGCTAAGGGAAAGGAAAAATCTAAGCAAAGATTGCGCTTTATGCGCTTAGCCTCTCCCTGTCTCCTACCCCAAAAAAGCTCTGCAAACAGTGCATTAGGGAGACCAGACAAGGGGCCGCAATGTCATCTAAGGACATACAGGCCATCATTAGAGAGGAACTACAAGCATCGCCCATACTAGTACACCCTCGGAGTCTAGGGGCAAAAAAAAAGTAATTCAGTTTAGATTCAGAGGAGGTACAAGAGATAACCTCAGACTCCTCACTCACGACATCATCATCATCGTCAGAAATTGAGAGACGATCATGGTTTCCCCTGGATAGTGTTGATAACCTGGTCAAATCCGTAAGAAACACTATGTTGTGTGAGGAGATAAAAGGCGCTCAAACCACGCAAGATATAACATTTGCGGGTTTGGCAGAGGAGAGCTTTTCCAGTAATACTGGAAATTAAGGCCTAAATATAAAGAGAATGGGAAAAGCAAGATCAGAGAAGTTTTCTCCCATCGGCCTCGGAAAGGAACTATCCATTTAGTGATGAACTACTAAAATGGACAAAAAAAAAAGCTCCCAAGTTCGACGCTGTTGTAGCCTCCACCTTTAAACAGTCTATTAATCCGGTAGAGGGTGTGGCCTTATTGTCCGACCCATTAGACCGTAAAGCAGAGGTATCATTAAAAAGGTCATGGGAATCATCGACGGGCAATTTTAAACCAGCAGTAGCCAGCACATGCACCGCCAGATCAATGCTCGTTTGGTTAGACGAGTTGGACCAACAGACCGAGCAGGAAGTGTCGAGGGAAAAGCTGCAAGCCGCTTTTCGGTTAATTAGAGGAGCAGCAGCCTTCATGGCCGGTGCATCCACAGACACCCTACGCTTAGCAGCAAGATCGGCGGGTCTTGTTAATAGCGCCAGGCGAGCACTATGGATGAAAAGCTGGAAGGGGGACGCATAATCAAAACCTAAGATTTGTGCGATTCCGTGCGAGGGAGAACCTTTAAAAGGCGGCCGTTTGAAAGAGGAAGCAAACGGAAAGATCAATGAGATGGGCCACAAAGAAGAGAAGCAAAGGGAAGCATGTTTAGGAGTTCAGCATTCAATAAAAAAATACTGAACAGTCAGTTCCCCCAGTATGGGGTAGACTGAAAACTCTTTGCTCCAAAGTGGGAGTCAATAACATCCCTTAGTCCACCAGTACAACAAAAAGGCCTCGAAATGGAAATTCGTAGGTTACTATCCAGGAGGGTCTTAGTTAAAATCCCAAAGGGACAGGAGGGTTCCACTCTCCTTCATTTTTAGTTTCCCACCTGATGGTACGTTTAGAACAATCATAAATCTGAAAAAACTTAATAAGTTTATTAAGATTATAAGTTTAAGATGGGAGTCGATCAGGCCCACCATTAGGCTTCTCTTTTCAAATCGTTTTATGGCAGGCATCGACCTAAAAGATGCTTACTACCATCTCCCTATCCTTGACAGGTACCAAGGGTCGCAATAGCATTCGAAGTCTAGATTCGTCATTTTCAGTATACGACCATGCCTTTCGGTCTCTCTGAAGCACCGAGAATCTTCACCAAAGTGATGCTGGAGGTGATGGCGTATCTTCGTCAAAAGACACTTTGATCATGCCCTACCTAGATGACCTTTTAGTTATCGGGAACTCGATCGCCCAGTGTACTAAACGTGTGGCCGATATGGTCTCATCTTTGCAGGATCTAGGCTGGATCATTAACTTCCAGAAGTCCAGATCTGTTCCACTATCCCTCCAGATGTTTTTTAGGGTTCCATTTAGACTCTACGACCTAGAGGTGTCTACTTCCTCAGATAAAAAATGATTCTCATCAAAGATGAAGTTAGAGCAGCAATGAACAGACCACGCATGTCCCTGAGAGAGGCAATGTCGTGGTTGGGGTCGCTCACCTCCTGTACCGCGGCAGTTCAGTGGGCCCAATATCACATCCGCACACTGCAACATCACATCCTCCAGGAGGACAGACGGCTTGGCGGTCACCTCGAGAGCAAGATAACCCTATCAGGAAGTCTTGACTTCTCTAATATGGTGGCTAGATAGTAACCATTTGACCACAGGAGTTCCATGGGTAATATCGCCGTCTCATATTATAACCACTGACGCTAGCCCCCATGGCTGGGGAGCCCATATGGGGAGTAGCTGCTGTCAGGGAAGATGGAATAAGGAGGAACTACAATACTCATCTAACTTAAAGGAGCTAACGGCAGAAGCATGTCAGGATCCTATTGGACAACACCCCCACAGTGGTGTATTTAAACAGACAGGGAGGTACTCGATCAGAGACTCTGATATCTTCTGCAGCAAAAATCTTAAGATTAGTCGAAAATTGTTTGTCGTCCCTTTTTGCCCCTTCACATCAAGGGAGAGAACAACCAAGAAGCGGACTTCTTGAGCCGATACACACTTTAGCAGGGGGAATGGCACCTCAATCGCCATGTCTTCAGGGACATAATAGCTCTATAGGGGCAACCTCAAGTAGACCTGTTTGCCACGAGAGAGAACAGACAAGTAAAAACATTCGCCTCCCTGTCCTTGATAGATCATCCACACATACTAGACGATGGAAATTCGACCAAACCCACAATGCTGGTATGGGCAGGATGCCGGGTCCGTGGAGTCTGCTGAGCAGGATCCACTGCGACTGGAGAGGAATGGGAGACCGACGATGGCAGGGTTCGGGATTCCCGCTGTGCAGCGCCCGGAACCCGATGCCTAACAGTTTCAGTATGTTATAAACATAGCGTATGCCTTCCCTCCGATAATCCTCCTACCACAGGTCATTCGGGAGATCAGAGAGGACAGGGCAACGATAATTTTGATAGCACCATTCTGGCCCAAGAAACCGTGGTTCTCATGGCTACGTACCATGTCCATATCAGATCCTTGGGTCCTGTCGTCGATCCCCCAACCTACTCTCCCAAGGCCCTTTTCTCCACCTCCAAGTGGACAGCCTACACTTGTCAGTGTGGAATTTGAGAGGCAGCTACTAAAAACAAGAGGGTTTTCTGAGAAACTAATTACTACGCTCCTACAGAGTAGGAAGCAGTCTACTACTTAGATTTATACAAAAAAAAAATTTTCTGCAGTTTCATACAGCCTCTCACTCCACGGAAATTCCGATAGTTCCTATCCTGGAATTTCTACAAAAAGATAAAGCACTGTGTCTAGCAGTAAATACACTGAAGGTTCAAGTGTCTGCTTTAGGTGCACTCTACGGCCATAATATAGCCGGAATAGGTGGGTGTCCCGATTTATTACAGCTTGGGAACGAATGACCACTGTTCACATACCTAGAAACCCTTCTTGGGATTTAAATTGGGTTCTAGACGCCTTAACGGATGCCCCCTTTGAACCAATAGACAATACTTCTAAATACTTGTCACTCAAACGGGCCCCTTAGTGGAACTAACATCCGCTAGGAGAGTTAGCGACATTCAAGCCTTATCCATAGATCCTCCCTTCCTACAAACATATCAGCATAGGTTGATCTAAAAACCAGATCCCTCATACCTTCCTAATGTATCGGCAAAATTTCATAGGTCACAAGAGATACTTCTCCCCACTTTCTTCAGGGATCCCTCCACTCCTGAAGAACAGAAATTTCACACCTTAGACGTTAAGGGAACTTTCTTAAAATACATCGAAAGGTCCAGGAGCTGGAGGTAGTGTAGGGCTCTGTTCATATCTTTTCAGGGCTGAAAAAAGGGGTACGGAGTCACGAAGAGCACCTTATCCCGATGGATCAGGGATGCCATCCGATTACCTTACTCCGCGAGAAATGAAGATCCTCCAGAGGACATCAGAGCTTATCCTACTAAAGCAATGGCATCATCTTGGGCCAAGAGGGGAGACGTTCCAATCGAAGCCATGTGTAAGGCGGCAATTTGGTCAACCCCTTCTACTTTCTATAATCACTATAGACGTGACCTCTCATCAGCTGTCCGACCTAGTCTTGCCAAAGCTTGTCCTTGGCACGGTGGTCCCACCCAGGTGATGGTCTCTGGAATCTCTCTAGTGGGTGCTGTCGTAGCGAAGGGTAAAAAGCCGGATTACTTACCGGTAATGCTCTTTTAATGAGTCCACGACAGCACCCGCTCACTTCCCTCCCTATAAAGATAATAGCGATAGATACACCATGTATTAATAGAAAGTTAAATGTATTAATAGTAAATAAGTTAAACTTAAAATGCTAGAACTTTGCCTAACTATTGGCGGTCCTCCTGATACTCTGAAATACAAAACTGAGGACGAGAGGTGGATCACCCCCTTTTATGTCTCTGTAGGTTTCCTGTTCCTTTGGGGCGGATCCCGCTACCTCCAGTGGGTGCTGTCGTGGACTCATTAAAAGAGCATTACCGGTAAGTAATCCGGCTTTTTTTCCCTACTTCTACATTACACCACATGAAGAAAAAAAGGTGACATAGTGTTACTCTGCACAGTAACAGGACCGCCCCCCATTTAAAACAGTAGCCTCAAAAAATTAAATACATCACTGCAGTAATAATATCCCTTAAATAGCCCCTATGGTAATAATATCCCCCATCCTGACCCCCATGTGTCTCATTCCTGGCTTTAGCCATATGTTCTCCCATCCTGCCCCATGATCCTGTGCGATCGGACTCCAACCCTGCCCCATCTGTCTCCAATCATGCCCCATATCTCCATTCTGCCTAGTGTCTCACATTCTGCCCCCATGTCCAGCATTCTGCCCCAGTTTACAGCATTCTGCCCCAGTTTACAGCATTCTGCCCCAGTCTACAGCATTCTTCCCCATGTCCACAGCATTCTGACCCAGTCTACAGCATTCTGACCCAGTCTACAGCATTCTGCCCCATCTCCAGCATTCTGCCCGAGTCCAGCATTCTGCCCCATGTTCAGCATTCTGCCCCTTATCCAGCATTCTGCCCCATTTAAGCATTCTGCCCCAGTCCAGCATTCTGCCCCATGCCCAGCATTCTGCCCCATGTTCAGCATTCTGCCCCACGTTCAGCATTCTGCCCCACGTTCAGCATTCTGCCCCATGTTCAGCAGTCTGCCCCATGTTCAGCATTCTGTCCCAGTCTCCAGTATTCTGCCCCATATCCAGCATTTTGCCCCAGTCCAGCATTCTGCCCCATGTTCAGCATTCTGCCCCAGTCTCCTGCATTCTGCGCCATATCCAGCATTCTGCCCCATGTTCAGCATTTCGCCCCATGTCCAGCATTCTGCCCCAGTCCAGCATTCTGCCCCATGTCCAGCATTCTGCCCCAGTCTCCAGCATTCTGCCCCATATCCAGCAATCTGCACCATATCCATCATTTTGCCCCAGTCCAGCATTCTGCCCCATGTCCAGCATTCTGCCCCATGTCCAGCATTCTGCCCCATGTCCAGCATTCTGCCCCAGTCCAGCATTCTGCTCCATGTCCAGCATTCCGCCCCATGTCCAGCATTCTGCCCCATGTCCAGCATTCTGCCCCCAGGCCTCCCGGATCGCCGCTGTCAAAGATAAAAAAAAATACCTCCTTACCTGGCCGCGCTCCAGCGGCAGGCGAGGCTCAGGCTCCGTCCCTCCACGCTGCAGCGCGCTCTAGCCGGCAACTGACACTGACAATTGGCTGGCGGCTGTTAACTATTGACGTGCGGGCCGCCGGGCCCACATGTCAATAGCGTTTAGCTGCCGCCCGCAGCGCCGCGCTAAGGGCCCAGTTAAGCTGCCGGTAGGGGATCGGTGAGCAGAGGAGACCGGGCCCGATGTGGGCCCCCTCTGCCCACCGGCCCCATACGCCAGTCAGGGCAGTAATGCCCTGATGGCGGCCCTGCCAGTATGAGACAGGTAATAATTGACAGTTTGCTCTCCTGTTCTATATGTCTCAGACGTGGTAATGTTTCCTTTCATTTACAATAAGCTCTGGAGGCAGATTCTCAGGGGGATCTATGTCTGGCCCATAGATCTTAACAGCTCATTTACATATTAAGAAAAGCATGGATTTCCTTAGAATAACACATCGGATCGTAAATATCAGTGTATCATTTTATTCAATTTTCTATTAATTTTCTATATGCCCATATAGATGGTGGGTTTATAGTTTTGACAGATTTCATTTAAGGTACTATTACACATTAGACAAATGTCAGCTAAAGTTTATGATTTTGGCGGGATAAGCTAACAATCTAATATGTATAGAGGTATCTTGAAAAGTATTTAAACATGCCAGATCTTTTTTCTTATGGGATATACAGTGAAGGAAATAAGTATTTGATCCCTTGCTGATTTTGTAAGTTTGCCCACTGACAAATACATGAAGAGTCTATAATTTTAAGGGTAGTTTAATTTTAACATTGAGAGAGAGAATATCAAAAATAAAATTCCGAAAATCACATTGTATAAATTATATAAATTTATTTGCATTTTGCAGTGAGAAATAAGTATTTGATCCACTACCAACCATTAAGAGTTCTGGCTCCTACAAACCAGTTAGACGCTCCTAATCAACTTGTTATCTGCATTAAAGACAGCTGCCTTACATAGTCACCTTTATAAAAGACTCCTGTCCACAGACTCAATTAGACTCTAAGGGTACCATTACACCTAGCGACTCACCAGCGATATGACGCGGTCAGGATCGCTGGTGAATCGCTAGGTGGTCGCTAGTGAGCTGCCACTCAGGCAGATCTCACTAGCGACATCGCTGGGGACGGGGATCGCTACTTACCTGTCAGATGTGGCGATCCTGCGTCCTCCCACCCGGCTCCACGCGTCGCTCGTCGTCACAGCAGGAAGCGCCGCAGGAAGCTGACGACGAGAAATGGTCCAGCAGCTTCTCGCGCGATCAGCGATAACCAGCGGGGGAGCCGGTCGGAGGTAAGTATCACATGCAGCGATATCGCTAGCAATATCGCTGCAACGTCACAAAATCGGTGACTTTACAGCGATATTGCTAGCGATATCGCAGTGTGTAACGGGGGCTTAACCTCTACAACATGGGCAAGACCAAAGAGATTTCTAAGGATGTCAGGGACAAAATCATAGACCTGCACAAAGCTGGGATACAAAATCATATGTAAGAAGTTGGGTGAGACAACTGTTGGTGCAATAATAAGAAAATGGAAGAAATACAAAATGACTGTCAATTGATATCGATCTGGGGCACCATGCAAAATCTCACCTCATGGGCTATCTTTGATCATGAGGAAGGTGAGAGATCAGCCTAAAACTACATGGCGGAACATGTTAATGATCTCAAGGCAGCTAGGACCACAGTCACCAAGAAGACCATGGCAACACATTACGCCGTAAAGGTTTAAAATCCTGCAGTGCTCGCAAGGTCCGGAGTGATTGGTAGAAGGTGCTGTGGTCAGATGAGACAAAAATTTAGCTCATTGGCATTAGCTCAATTCGCCATATTTGGAGGAAAAGAAAAGCTGTCTATGACCCAAAGAACACCATCCCCACTGTCAAGCATGGAGGTGGAAACATTATGTTTTGAGCGTGTTTCTCTGCTAAGGGCACAGGACAACTTCACAGCATTAGTGGGAGAATGGATGGAGCCATGTACCATAAAATCCTGAGTGGCAACCTCCTTTCCTCTGCCAGGACATCAACCCCTTAATGACTGCTGATACGCCTTTTAACGGCAGAAGTTAAGGGTACTTATTCCTCAGCGGCGCTGAGAAATAAGGGTATAACGCCCCCAGCATCGGAAAATCTACGGGGTCTCGGCTACCGGGGGTAACTAAAATCCCGGAAAACATGATTTGGGGTGGTTTTTACGAACCCCAGTGTTGTGATCACCCCAACAAAAAAAGAGTCAGATTTCCTATTTACTTCTCTCTCCTCTGATGTGATCTAGCACATCAGTGGAGAGAAAAATGGGGCCCCCGAGCCTCCCCGGTACCTGTGATGTCCCCCGGTCCCTCCGGCTGTGGCCCTTGGCATCTTCTTCCTGTAAAAAATGGAGAGCGCATGCGCAGTGCACCCGCCAAGATCTGCCAGCCGACACATGACAACAATAAATTTCTCCTATTGGTTCATCTTGATCACTGTGATAGACCCTATCACAGTGATGAAAATAAAAAAAAAGTAAATCAAACACCCCTTTATCACCCCCTTAGTTAGGTAAAAATAATAAAGTAAAAGTGTTTTTTTTTACATTTTTCCATTAGGGTTATAGTTAGGTCTAGGGTTAGGGTTATGGTTGGGGTTTTAGCTAGGGTTAGGGTTGGGGCCAGTGTTAGGGTTATGGTTGGTGTTATAGCTAGAGATAAGGTTGGGCTTGGGTTAGGGTTATGGTTGGTGTTATATTTGGGGTTATAGCTAGGGTTATGGTTGGGGCTTGGGTTAGGGTTGGGGTTAGGGTGGAGTTGGGGTTGGGGTTGTGGTGTTGGGTTAGGGCGGTGATTGGGTTAGGGTTGTGGTTAGAATTATGGTTAGGGTTGGGATTATGGTTAGGGGTGTGTTGGGGTTAAGGTTGGGGTTATGACTGTGTTAGGGTTGGAGTTAGAATTGGGGGTTTCCACTGTTTAGGTACATCAAGGGGTCTCCAAACGTGACATGGAGCCCGCCATTGATTCCAGCCAATTTTACGTTCAAAAAGTCAAACGGTGCTCCCACCCTTCTGAGACCTGCAAATTTTGTGGTCCATTTTCTCCTGATACCCTTGTGAAAATAAAAAGTAAAATGTTCATTTTTTCCTTTCACATTGCTTTAGTTCTCGTGAAGCACCTGAAGGGTTAATAAACTTCATGAATGCGGTTTTGTTCACCTTGAGGGGTGCAGCTTTTAGAATGGTGTCACTTTGGGTATTTTCTGTCATATAGGCCCCGAAAACTCACTGCAAATGTGATGTGGTCCCTAAAAAAATGGTTTTGTAAATTTTGTTGGAAAAATGAGAAATCGCCGGTCAACTCTTAATCCTTATAAAGTCCTAATAAAAAAAATATTTTCCAAAACTGTGCTGATGTAAAGTAGACATATGGGAAATATTATTTATTTACTATTTTGTGTGATATGCCTATCTGATTTAAGGGCTCAAAAATTAAAAGTTTGAAAATTGCAAAATGTTCAAAATTTTTGCCAAATTTCTGTTTTGTTTTCATAAATAAATGCAAGTCATATCGAAGGGATTTTACGACTAACATGAAGTACAATATGTCAAGAAAAAACAGTCTCAGAATCAGAGGGATATGTTGAAGTGTTCCAGAGCTAGAACCTCATAAAACGACAGTGGTCAGAATTGCAAAAATTGGCTCGGTCATTAAGTACCAAATTGACTGTGTCACTAAGGGGTTAAAAATGGGCCATGGCTGGATCTTTCAGCAAGACAATGACCCCAAAGCATACAGCCAAGGCAACAAAGGAATGGCTCAAAAAGAAGCACATTAAGGTCATGGAGTGGCCTAGCTAGTCTAACATACATAGTAACATAGTTTTGAAGGCTGAAGGAAGACCTTATGTCCGTCTAGTTCAGCCTATTTTTAGTGCAGCTGTTCTGCATTGTTGATCCTGGAGAAGGCAAAAAACCCACAGAGTAGAAGCCAATTTTCTCCATAGGGAAAAAAATTCCTTCCCCTAAGCTGGGTCACCCATCTACCTATAATATTCTGTTATTCTTAACCTTCTATACTGTTACTCACAAGAAAAGCATCCATTCCTTTCTTAAATTCAGTCAGTGAGTTGGCCATCACCACTTCCTCAGGAAGAGAATTCCAGAGCCTCACTGCTCTTACCGTGAAGAACCCTCTTCTATGCTGGTGCAGAAATTGTCTTTCCTCCAAACGAAGAGAATGCCCCCTTGTTCTTGTCACAGTCCTTGGTACAAACAGTTCATTGGAGACATCTCTGTATTGCCCTCTGATATACTTGTACATATATTTTAGGTCTCCCCTAAGTCTTCTCTTTTCTAGTGTAAATAGACCTAATTTTGATAACCTTTCTGGGTATTGTAGTGAACCAACTCCATTTATCATTTTAGTAGCCCGCCTTTGAACCCTTTCAAGTTCAATAATGTCTTTCTTGAGCACCGGCGTCCAAAATTGCACACAATACGCCAAGTGTGGTCTGACGAGTGATTTGTACAGAGGGAGAATTATGTTTTCATCTCGTGTCCCCAGACCTCTTCTAATGCATCCCATGACCCTATTTGCTTTGGTGGCAGCTGCCTGACACTGGGCACTCCATTTTAGCTTCTCATAGAATCATAGAATCGTAGAGTTGGAAGGGACCTCCTGGGCCATCTGGTCCAACCCCCTGCTCAAAGCAGGATTCGCTAAATCATCCCAGTCAGATGTCTGTCCAGCCTCTGTTTGAAGACTTCCATTGAAGGAGAACTCACCACTTCTCGTGGCAGCCTGTTCCACTCATTGATCACTCTAACTGTCAAAAAGTTTTTTCTAATATCTAATCTGTGTCTCCTCCCATTCAGTTTCATCCCATTGCTTCTAGTCTTTCCTTGTGCAAATGAGAATAAAGTTGATCCTTCTACAATGTGACAGCCCTTTAGATATTTGTAGACAGCTATTAAGTCTCCTCTCAGTCTTCTCTTTTGCAAACTAAACATTCCTAAATCCTGCAACCTTTCCTCATAAGACAGGGTTTGCAGACCGGTCACCATTCTGGTCGCTCTTTTCTGAACTTGCTCCAGTTTGTTGATGTCTTTTTTAAAATGTGGTGCCCAAAACTGGACACAATATTCCAGATAAGGTCTGACCAAAGAGGAGTAGAGGGAAATAATGACTTCACGTGATCTAGACTGTATGCTTCTGTTAATACATCCTAGAATTGCATTTGCCTTTTTTGCTGCTGCATCACACTGTTGACTCATATTCAGTCTGTGATCTATTAGTATACCCAAGTCTTTTTCACATGTGCTGTCACTTAGCCCTATTCCTGCCATTCTATATATGCTTTTTTCATTTTTATTGCCCAGATGTAGTACTTTGCATTTCTCCCTGTTAAAAACCATTCTGTTAGTTGCTGCCCACTTCTCCAGTTTATTTAAATCTTTTTGAATCCTCTCTCTCTCTTCTCTAGTATTAGCTATCCCTCCTAGCTTTGTGTCATCAGCAAATTTAATCAGTTTACCCTCAATTCCTTCATCTAAATCGTTGATAAAGATGTTGAATAATACAGGGCCCAGGACAGAGCCCTGTGGTACCCCACTTGAGACATTCTTCCAACTGGATGTGCAGCCATTTATGACCACTCTTTGGGTCCGATCACTAAGCCAGTTATGAATCCACCTAACAGTTGCCTTGTCCATTCCATACTTAGTCATTTTTTCAATAAGGATTGTATGAGAGACTTTGTCAAATGCTTTGCTGAAGTCAAGATATACTATATCTACAGCATTTCCTTGATCCACCCAATCAGTGATACCGTCATAGAAGGAAATTAAGTTAGTCTGACATGACTTATCAGTTACAAACCCATGTTGACTCTGTGTAATCACTTCATTCTTATCCAGGTATTGACATACATGTTGTTTAATAATTTGTTCAAAGATCTTTCCTGGTATAGAAGTCAGACTCACCGGCCTATAGTTGCCTGGGTCCACCTTCTTCCCCTTTTTGAAGATAGGAACAACATTTGCTCTTCTCCAGTCTTCTGGTACTTCTCCTGTTCTCCAAGAATTTTCAAAGATTATGGAGAGGGGTTCAAAAATTTCTTCTGCTATCTCCTTCAGTACTCTGGGGTGTAATTCATCTGGACCTGGAGACTTGAATTCATTTAGGTTAACTAAGTGTTTCCTCACTATCTTTCTGTTTATAGATATCCTGGATTCTTCTATTCCCTTAATAGGACAATGAATAACAGTTGATGTTACATTTCCTTTCTGAGAGAAAACAGATGCAAAATAGGAATTTAAAAGTTCAGCCTTCTCAACATCCTGTCTTACCATTTCATCATTTTCATCCTGTAAAAATCCTATAGCATCTTTGACTTTTCTTTTACTTTTGACATATCCCCAAAATCCTTTATTATTGCTTTTGACATCTCTTGCAAGCCTCAATTCATTTTCAGCTTTAGATAATCTGATTTGTGCCCTGCAGGTTCTGCAGACAGCATTATATTCTTCTTTAGATATGCCTCCCTCTTTCCATTTTATAAACATTTTTTTCTTCCTTTTTAGCATGTGCTTAAGTTCTGTGTTCATCCATCCTGGTTTCCTTAAATGCTTCCTATTCTTCCCTCTTTTCGGAATTGTTAACAACTGTGCTTTGAGAATTTCATTTTTCAAGATTTCCCATCCTTCCTGGACATTTTTGTCTTTAAGGATATCCAGCCATTGGATCCCTCCAATTCTCTTTCTGAATCCCTTAAAATCTGCCTTTCTGAAATCTAACCTTGACGTCTGAGTCTTCACAGGTCTTCCGCCTCTAGTTATCCAAAATTCTAAAATAGCATGGTCGCTACCTCCTAGGGTCCCAGCTACTATTACCTCCTCAACCATTTCCTCCCTGTTTATAAGGATTAGATCCAAGGTAGCAGTTCCCCTTGTTTTCTCCCTTACCTTTTGGAAGATAAAGTTGTCAGCAAGAGAGGATAAGAATTTCCTTGACCTGTTAGTTTTGCCTGAGAGAGATTCCCAACAAATGTCTGGATAGTTGAAATCTCCCATGACAACTATGTCATATTTTTTGGAGAACTTGGCCATTTGATGCATAAAGAGTTCATCCATATCTTCAGCTTGCACAGGCGGCCTGTAGTAAATGCCTACAATGGTGTCCTTTCCATTGTTCTGTCCTTGTATTCTTACCCAAACAGTTTCCACAGAACTCCCAGTCTCTGAAGCTTCAATCTCTGTGCAGATATACGCGTTTCTAACATACAATGCGACACCCCCTCCTCGTTTATCAAGTCTGTTTCTTGCAAATAAGTTGTATCCTTCTAGTCTTGTATTCCAATCATGTGTATTGTCCCACCAAGTTTCAGTGATTCCAATGACATCATATTTCTTTTCCTGTGTTAGTAGTTCCAATTCTCCTTGTTTGTTGCCCATGCTTTGTGCATTAGTATAGAAACATTTTAGTTTGTGATTGGTTTCTCTTTCTCCAATATTTTTATTAATTAGATTCTTTTGTCTTTGTTCTTCCTTTCCACTTCTAATAGCAGAGTTCTCAATAGCATTTGTCAGATGTATGGCTTTTTCTGGTCTTTTGCTTCCCTTCCCATGTTGTTCTAGTTTAAAGCTCTCCTTACAAGTGTAGCAAGGCGACTTCCAAATACATGCTTTCCAGTCTTCGTAAGGTGCACCCCATCTCTAGCAAGTAGTCCATTGTATAAGTAGTTCACTCCGTGATCCAGAAATCCAAATCGTTGCTGACGGCACCATCGACGTAGCCAGTTGTTCACCTGCAGAATCCTATTCCACCTCCTTGTTCCATGGCCATCCACTGGGAGGATGGAAGAGAAGACCACCTGCACTCCCCGTTCTTTCACTTTCTTGCCTAAGTCTTCAAAGTCTCTGCAGATGGTTTCCAGGTCGTTTCTTGCAGTGTCATTTGTCCCCACATGTAGTAGCAGGAATGGGTAGTCATCTGTAGGTCTGACTAATTGCCTAAGTCTTTTTCCATGTCTGATTTCCCCAGCAGTTTCCCATTTAGTAATTAATTGTAGCATTTGATTCTCCTTCCCATGTGCATAACCTTACACTTATCTGTGTTAAACCTCATTTACCATTTTTCAGCCCAATTCTCCAATTCACTCAAATCTGTCTGTAGTTGTAAACTGTCCTCCTTTGTGTTAACTACCTTACATAGTTTTGTATCATCTGCAAATACTGATATTTTACTGTGTAAGCCATCCACTAGATCATTAATAAATATATTAAATAGTAGGGGGCCCAATACAGACCCCTGTGGTACCCCACTAATAACCCTGGCCCAATCTGAGTATGCGCCATTAATAACCACTCTTTGTTTTCTATCACTAAGCCAGCTACCTACCCATCTACACACATTTTCCCCTAGCCCGAGCTTTCTCATCTTACTTACCAATCTTTTATGTGGGACAGAGTCAAATGCTTTAGAGAAGTCGAGATAAATGACATCCAATGATTCTCCTTGGTCCATTTGAGAGCTTACATCCTCATAGAAGCTGATAAGGTTAGTTTGACAGGAGCGATCCTTCATAAATCCATGTTGATATGGAGTTAAGCATTTATTAACATTGAGATATTCCATAATGGTATCCCATAGAAACCCTACAAAAATTTTACCCACAACAGATGTTAAGCTTACCGGCCTTTAGTTTCCAGATTCCCTTTTACACCCCTTTTTGAATATTGGTACCACATTTGCTTGCCGCCAATCAAAGGGAACAGACCCTGTTTCTATAGAGTCTTTAATCCCATAGAAAACTTATGGAGGGAGATGAAGCTCCGAGTTGCCAAGCGACGGCCTCAAAATCTTAATGATTTAGAGATGATCTGCAAAAAGAAGTGGACCAAAATTCCTCCTGACATGTGCGCAAACCTCATCATCAACTACAAAAAACGTCTGACTGCTGTGCTTGCCATCAAGGGTTTTGCCACCAAGAATTAAGTCTTGTTTGCCAGAGCAATCAAATACTTATTTCTCTCTGAAAAATGCAAATAAATTTATATCATGGGCGGACATACCACCCGTTCAACCGGTGCACTTTACCAGGTCCCAGAGCCTCCAGGGGGCCCTTCAAGGCGGCTAATGATGAGGGCAATCTGGCCTTTTTCTCCGGGCTTGAGGCTTCGGGGGGCCCCTGGCCAGATTGCCCTCATGTGTAGCGGCGGGCAGGGAGCAATCCAAGCAAGAGAAAATAGCAGAAGCGGAGCTGCAAGGACCCGTCCTGCTTCCTGCCCGCCGCCCGCGCTTCCTGTCTGTGACTGACAGAGAGGAACGTGCCGCTGAATAACGTCATCATTCAGCGGCCACTGCTGTGTCAGAGCGAGAAGCGCGGCGATGCTGCGGACAGGTGAGAGGAGAGAGGTGGTGTCTGTGTGTGTGTGTGTGTGTGCATATGTATGTGTGTATGTCTGTGTGTGTGTGTATGTGTGTGTGTATTGTGAGAATCATGTGGGAATAGTGGATGAGGGCAGGTATATCTCGCCCAGATACCTTTCCTATGTGGCCTAGTCTGGTCAGTATCTCACCTGGTTACTAATGAATTATGGGAGGCGGATATAAAAGGATGCCAGGTGGTTGTGTGAGTGTCTCAGCCTGGGAACACAGAGAGCCTGTCTGTGTGAGAGACACATGTGAGTGAAAGCAGTGCCCACTGCAACTGTGGTTTGGCTGGACGGGAGAAGCCCGCCAGTTGGTAGTTAGGTTGTACTTTGTTTAGTTAGTGCCGGACAGGCAAGGATTTGTTTTATGTTTTCTTTTCTTTATGCATTGCTTTCACCTTTAATAAACCTGACCAAGTGTCAGTTATACCCGGACCCCGGCTGTGCGCCTGAGTTTCATGCTGAACGCATGTGACCTTTGACCCCAGCAAAGGCGATCCCGGAGTGTTTTATCACAGTGTGTATGTCCGTGTGTGTATGTATGTCTATGTGTGTGTGTATGTCTGTATGTCTGTGTGTGTGTGTGGGTATGTATGTCTGTGTGTGTGTGCGTGTGTATATGTATGTGTGTATGTCTGTGTGTGTGAATGTATGTCTGTGTGTGTGTATGTCTGTGTATGTGTGTGTATGTATGTCTGTGTGTGTATGTATGTCTGTCTGTGTGTGTGTGCGTTTGTATATGTATGTGTGTATGTCTGTGTGTATGTATGTCTGCCTGTGTGTGTGTATGTGTGTATGTATGTGTGTGTGTCTGTGTATGTGTGTGTAGGTGGAGCCTGGCCTTGGAGAAGATGGGGACATAAGGAGAAGACCGTGATGGGAGAGAAGGCCATGATGCCTGGGGTGATGGGAGAAGGCCATGAGGGGGTAATAGGGGAAGGCCATGAGGGGAAAATGGGAGAAGGCCATGAAGGGGTAATAGGAGAAGGCCATGAGGGGGTAATGGGAGAAGGCCATGATGGGGGTGATGGAGAGAAGGCATTGATGGGATCATGGGAGTGTTGGGGAGAAGGCAATGATGGGAGTGATGGAGAGAAGGCAGTGATGAGGTGATGGAGAAGGCAATGATGGGGAGAAGGGAGTGATGTGGAGAA
Source organism: Dendrobates tinctorius (assembly GCF_039654945.1). Lineage (NCBI taxonomy): Eukaryota > Metazoa > Chordata > Amphibia > Anura > Dendrobatidae > Dendrobates > Dendrobates tinctorius. The sequence goes on from NW_027361738.1 coordinate 27,883,781, forward strand.
GGCAATAATGGGAGTGATGGGATGATGGAGCAGGCAATGATGGGAGTGATGGGGTGACGGAGCTGGCAAGGATGGGGGTGATAGTGCAGGCAATGATGGGAGTGATGGGGAGAAGGCAATGATGGGAATGATGGGGTGATGTAGCAGGCAATGATGGGAGTGATGGAGAGAATGCAGTGATGGGGTGATGGAGAAGGCAATGATGGGAGTAATGGGGTGATGGAGCAGGCAATGATGTGGGTGATGGAGCAGACAATGATGGGAGTGATGGGGTGATGGAGCAGGCAATGATGGGAGTGATGGGGAGAAGGCAGTGATGGGGTGATGGAGAAGGCAATGATGGGAGTGATGGGGAGAAGACAATGATGGGAGTGATGGGGTGATGGAGCAGGCAATGATGGGAGTGATGGGGAGAAGGCAATGATGGGAGTGATGGGGTGATGGAGCAGGCAATGATGGGAGTGATGGGGTGAAGGAGAAGGCAATGATGGGAGTGGTGGGGGAGAAGAAAATTATGGAGGTGGTGAAGTGGGCAATGATGGGGTGGGGGAGAGGACAATAATGGCATGCGAGGGGAGGAGGACAATAAGGGGTGTGGGGGATTGGGATGGGAGGAAGGGGGACTTATAATGGCCTTAGGAACAGGGGAGGTGGAGGAAGACATTATTATCGCTTATTATGTCTAACAGTCCCTTAGTATATAGTGTACTCACTATGCCTAACATAGTCCCTTAGTATATAGTGTAGTCACTAATTCTGTATAACACCATCCCTAATTATGTACCATCCTCTCTAGTTATATATGGTGCCGTCCCTTATTATATAGCTTCCTCTGCTGTTATGTTTAGTGCTGTCTCTTACATAGTGTATTCTTGCTAATTTTGTCATTTACAGTGCCCTCTTTTATTACATAGTCCCCTCTCTTTTTAGATAGAAAATGACTGCTGATCGAGGAGCCGGTGACCAGACTACCAGTCCATCAGCTCCTCCAATAGAAAGGAAGCTTTCCCATGCTCCATCAGCCATCATTGCATTATACAGCTAACAAGACAGGAGGGTATGTAATAAAAAACAGGGCTCTATATAATTCAATATGTAAGGGACGGTAGTGAACATAACAAGAGAGGGCACTGTGTAAGGGACAGCAATATACATAATAAAGGAGACTATGTAATATACTGTATATACTGTACATGTTTGTGTGTGTGGCTATATACACACACACATGTAGTTTTGATGCCATAAAAGGAGAGGGGCCCAGACATATTTCTTGCACAGGGGCCCCAAGCTGTCAGTGTCCACCCCTGATTTATATAATTTATACAATGTGATTTTCTGGATGTTATTTTTGAAATTCTATCTCTCAATGTTAAAATTAACCTACCCTTAAAAGTATATAGACTGTTCATTTCTTTGTCAGTGGGCAAACTTACAAAATCAGCAAGGGATCAAATACTTATTTCCTTCATTGTATGTGTGGCAGCAACTTATTCCTGTCTCTTTGTTAAAGAGAACCTGTCGAATAAATGCAGCCCGATCTGTGGACACAATAGTATAATAATATATTGTTATGTTGTAAAAGATTCATTATAACTTGAATTTTATTCATTAAAATTCCTGGTGTTTGTAAGTGTATGAGTCCAGTGGGCGGTCCTACTCGGTGATTAACAGGTATCTCAACATGCCCAATAATAAAGGAAAGACCGTCAGTCACTGAGTAGTACTGCACCCTGGACTCATATGTATATGTGAGGAGATAGCAGGCACGTAGGATGCAGTAACGGACCATATACAGACCAAGCGTAACAGGGGTTTATTGTACAGCGGAGTCTCCATGCAGGGAGGGAATGGAGGGATAATTTTCCCTAATACGACCAATAACAACAGACAATACCTTAAGTAACAGAACAAACTAGACAGCTAGTTCAATGATCAAGACTTATCACTCTGGCGCCAGTCACTGTTAAATTCCTGAAGGTCGCTAGTGGCGACTTGACTGTGACGCGGTAAGGGTCTGCTGCAGTTCTGAGGAAGTTGGTGTCCCGAATTCTGATGATGACAGTGTTTCCTCGTGGTCCTGACGCGGGTCTTGGGCACAGATGTCGTGGAAGCCGAGAAGAAAACGTCCTTATCACCAGCTGTGATTGTCCCAGCACGACGGAGGTGTGCAGCACTCTCAAAGCACAGTTCACAACGGGCAGCCCAGTTCGTCATACCATATACTGTAGATGTGCACCTATATCCCGCTCACAGACCTTAACAAATGGGTATTCGTGATTCATGTGAGCTTCCGTACCTAGTAATTTAAAACTCTTATTGGCCATCCAACCCCATCGATTCACACCCCAATAAAATAAACACTCCAGAGGTATTTGGATAAATTGGCCACAGCAGCCTTTTATTAAACATATAACATAACATTTTAAACACAACGTCCCAGAAGGGGTGGTCCTCGAAGCCCCAAACCATAAAACTCAGATTTGATATTCCCAACTTGGTCCCAGGTCGAGTCTTGCCTCTAGCCATTAAGCACCAGCTCAGAGACACATATCAACCCACCTGGCCAGTTTCCATTACCATTAAGCACGGGTCCACTTTAATCCCTTCCGCGGAATAATTCAATTACCCGTCCAATTGAATCCACCCAGGGGGAGTCCAGGACCTCTTGAGATCCCCCCCCGAACCGCTATTTACCAGCACCACCAACTTCGAGGACCTCCCCCCCACGCCACACTGCCGTGACAAGTAATTATACAGACTTACAAACAAATTATAACCCCAACCACTAAATACCGCCCATATCCATACAAGAAAAGGAAACCTATTAACACAGGATTAACCCCAAAGCGATTACCTAACCAAAAATCTAATTAACGGAGGGTGGGTGGGAGCTTCTTGTCACTATGTGGTGGAACCTAAAATGGTTGCCCCACTAAGATGGTCACTGTCTTTAGAATAACTCGTACTCCAGCTCTGACCCCGCCTCCCCCTCATCCCAGCACCAGCCCCCACCTTATCCAAATACATTAACTCCGTAGTACCATCCTAATCCCTAACTCCAGCTCACTATATTCCCACTCAACCCTGTCATGTCGGCCTCCCTTTTAAGGCCTGCTGCCCAGTACGGCCTCTCTTATCCCTCACAGTCAGTGATGTCGGCGTGGACAGTGGTGTCAGCGATGTTAGTGATGTCACCAGTGTCAGTACAGCCCTCAGTCGACAGTTTCTAGAGGTATCGCTGTGACGTCCCAGGTTTGGACCTAATCCTCCGCGCCACCTCACAGCTCTAGCCTTCCCACAGGCGTCTCGCTTGTTCGACGTTCCTGCACAAACTGTCTGATCACTCGCGCACTGCAGTTCCCTCAGTTTAACCATGCCCCCTTTCCCCAAGTGCAGTGAACAGTGCGGAGCCTTAAGCCCCCCCCCTTGCAACATGGGTGACTGCCCCAACGGCTCCGGACCCGTCACGGAGAAAGCACGTCTAGCTGGGTTCTCCTTACATATTCAAGCACAATGGATTTCAATTAACAGAACACAAGGTTTACCAAGACTTTTCATACAAAAATGTACATCAATCTGATCAGCTACTCCTGCTCTGTAATATCCTGACTGCAGACCAGGTAACATTTTCAACATGACAGGTTTCTGTTAAGAACATATGCATGAACAGCTGAGCTTAGCATATGTGTGCATGCAATAAGCGCTAGCTATCTAACTAGTATGAATGCATTTAGCATGAATCCATTTAAATGGCGGCCAACATGCTACATGCAAGCCAATCAGTGGTTGTTTACTAGTCTGTTCAGACAGACTCACTCCACTTCCATACACAAGGAATGATCGTTAATATGATATCATTGTTCTTGTCAGCACTTGTCCTGTTTACCCAAGCTTAAAGTAATAAAATGAATAGATCTTGGAATAATAATAATCTCCACAATTGGATGTGTTAAAAATGTGCCTGTACTGAGATAATCTTATAAATGCTGTGTACTGTGTCATGGCAGGTCTCATCATACCACAGTTCCTGGGTAGAGGAGGAAGCAAAAGAGAGTATACAGACAGGGCCGCACGGGATCACAGCTGATTAGTTTTATGAGGCAAAACATTTCATAGTAACATAGTAAGGCCGAAAAAAGACATTAGTCCATCCAGTTCAGCCTATAAAATTCTGTCAGAGTAAATCCCCAGATCTGCGTCATTCTAAAGAACCTAACAATAACTGTAAGATACAATATTGTTACGCTCCAGGAAGACATCCAGGCCTCTCTTGAACCCTTTGACTGAGTTCGCCATCACCACCTCCTCAGGCAGGGAATTCCAGATTCTCACTGCCCTAACAATAAAGAATCCTCTTCTATGTTGGTGGAAAAACCTTTTCTCCTCCAGATGCAGAGAATGCTCCCTTGTGACCGTCATCTTCCTTGGTATAAACAGATCCTCGGAGAGATATTTGTATTGTCCCCTTATATACTTATACATGGTTATTAGATCGCCCCTCAGTCGTTTTTTTTTCTAGACTAAATAATCCTAATTTTACTAACCTCTCTGGGTATTGTAGTTCCCCCATCCCCTTTATTCATTTTGTTGCCCTCCTTTGTACTCACTCTAGTTCCATTCCCTGTCTGCTTTTAAGCAATGTTTTACCTGAAAGAATCAGCTGTGATCCCATGTTGTCCTGTCTGTATACTCTCATTTTCTCCCCCCTTCCCACGAGATTTGGTATGATCAGACCATGTTCCTGCAAGATCAGACACAGCCATTACACAGCACGCAGCAGGGGCACATTTATAACATTATCTCATCACAGGAACATTGTTTTTTACAACATCCAATTGTGAAAATTATTATCATTTCAAGATGTACTGATTACAATGTTAATTAGAATTAACTTTTTTAGTGGGAAAAACCCTTTAAGTGTAAAAAGCATTTTACCCCACAAACAAGCATTTTACTCATTCTTCAGGCGATTGGTAGTCTGTTTCCATTGGTTAATAATCAGAAAATGATCATTCCAAGGAGAACTAAGAATTCACAATTATAGGACAGTGCAAATGCAACTTATTAGTTATTTTTGAGTCATTTCCATGGCCATGGATTCCTGGAGTGATTTAGATGTTGAAGGCAGGCTGGCAGCCCTGAACTGATACCTCCAGACTGCTGTCTGCCTCCTCTAGTTGTAAAGAGGCCATGTGCTATTGTTATTTTATCAGAGTGATTGAATGTAATTAACATGAATGGGTAGTCTCCTGCTCTCATAATGAGAAAAGCAAACATTGCTCTACAAGTTGTATTCACTGGTATTACAACTAAACAATTTGCTACCTGAAATACAAAGTAGATAAAAGAAGCAGGAAACCTGAAGTGAACTAAATCTACCATCAATAAACAAGATAAACAAGAGCCAGCACATGCAAAAGCTGACACAGACTTTCAGTAGCCGAATACTGATTATAAATTCCTAGTTTAAAAGTAGCATTGCTCAAATTATCATTTGCATTTAACCAGAGATTCTGGACACAAAACCCAGAATATCCCCCATGTGAACAGGCTGCAGTCTGCAATAATAAAATCTCCTTTTTTTTTCCATTCTGAAATAACAACTGCACCATGTGCACTATAAATCAGTATAACGTTTATTCAGGATGTTTAAGTATTTTATTTGGTTACATGGAATTGGAAGCGGAATCTCCTCCAAAATCCACATAAACGCTCTGAGAACATCAATAATCTGCAGCAGGATGCACGACAAACTAATGGAGAGGAGCCACATTTATGTAACATTTCTACTGTTGATGTATTTCTGTCATATGCGCTGATCATGGCTTGCCTCTGACAAATTAAAACATTGGTTAAAATACCTAGATTACGGTATGTTAATTACGAGCAAAATGACAAGGTGAAAATGTAGAAGTGTTAATTAGAACATATTCAATATGTAATGTATCACAGAATAATCACAACAGTATATTGTTAGCATATAGAAGACAAGCTATATACAGTAAAGTTCTTACGCTCATGATAAAGATGTGATAACAAGTCATTATATTAAGTATTTTTGATCTGTAATTCATACAAATTGTAATTCATTCCTCTTCTGAGTGTAATTAATGTCCATTGAATGTAACACGCAGTCACACCTCAGATTAATTGACCGAACATTTCAGGTTTCATCCTGAAGCCTGTGGTTTCTGTCATTGGTATGTATCTTTATTTTTAGTTTCACAGCCAACAGTGAACAAAGAGTCCACAAACATGGAACATCAGCCATTACAAGAACTCAATCTTAATACAATTGTCATTAAAAGTATCTTCTTCACCCAAAATAGACAAACCCACAACTCCTTTTGTCTCAGGCTTGATTTCCATTTGCCATTTTACATTTTCTTTAGACGCTTTTCGGAGCCTCACACGTTTTAGGTTGACTTCCCCTTCTTCGTTATCACAGCTCCACCCTTCTCACTAGCATCAGTGAATAGTAATCTAGTCCTGGCTTTTGTATAAGTGATGAATAATTAAAGAATACATTTAATGAGGTTTTCTTGTATATATAATAATAGACTATCCTATAGACCTTGCAGGTGTGATCGATTTGCTCCTTGTTTAACAGAAGAAAGGGGCTACAGCAGCTCTTTTGTATTAAAACCATTAGTCAACATTACACAGTCCAGTCTCAGAAAGTACAAGCAAGGGACTATCTGACTCTATTGGTGCACCTATCCCTAAAAGATACCAAGGATCAGATGTATTAAAATGCAACCTGCCTGACAATGGTCTTTTTCTCCAATAGAGTATTGAAGGACAGACATCTGACACAAAAAAATCTGCATTTAAACTGTCCCATAATTGTGAACAATCATTTCTCAAAAATTGTGCAGTATAAATGAGCTTCCAATCATCCAACGAAGGAGAAATACCCCAATTTGTCAAGTGAAAATTTTAGTTACCGGCCAAATTTTTCAAATCTGACCAGTGTCACTTTAAGTGGTAATAACTAGAGATGAGCGAATATTTCAATGTTCGGTTGGGATTATGATCGCCAAATTTGCAATGTTCGCCCATTAATTCGTCGAATATTCGCTGAACATAACTGAATGCCATTCATGTCAATGGGAGGCAAAAACAAACGCATGCACAACACCTTATACTGTTAATATACTGACAAATGCAGCCAAAACATATCAAATGAGGGACAGACACCAGGAAAGTGGCCTCAATTTACCCACAGTACAAATTTTAGCATGGCACTGCAACAATCAGCCAGACATGAGGTATCGGGGTCTGGGACAGCATTTACAGCTTTCAATTGAATGTCACAATAAGACGAGGTGGGTGAGGGATCGGTGTAGGCCTCATTTGCTGGAAGCCCTGATACTACATGCAACACCTCTACCTGCTTTCATGCTGAGTCACATTCAGGTGGCACAAATATTAATTTAAGGATAGTAACACAGGTAGTTTAGTCCAAGGAAGTGAAGGCGTAACAGTCTCAGAGGCCTACTGCTACAGGCACCATGCATGAGGGAGACCCAACCAGGAGTGCTCACATTTCCAAAAATTATTGGCAGACACCACCAAAGTGGCATCAATTTCACCACAAAAGAAATAGTATACCGTAATAGGGACCAACAGGTCTTTCACTATTACCAATCCAGTAGATGGAAACCCAACCAGGAGTGTTCACATTTAAACAAATGAGGGCCTTATACCACAGAAATGGCATCAATTTCATCACAGTAGAAATAGTATAATAGGGACTGACAGGTCTTCCACTATGCCCAATCCAGCACATGAAAACGAACCAGGAGTGTTGATTCACTAGTGCTTTCACAAACATTACCACCTACGCCACGTTCACCTTGAACACCAAGCAGCGTCGGACTGGAACACCTTGGGCCCACCAGAGAAAATCATTCTTGGGGCCCACTATGTAGCTGCATAGAGTTAAATACCAGACCACCAATTATGCGGTAAAACACGCTAATATCCGGGTATAATATAAGGTTGTACATGTCTTAATTATGTAGCAGGAGTTGGGGTAGCCCCCTCATAGAATACAGTCATATGTAAAAGTTTGGGCACCCCTATTAATGTTAACCTTTTTTCTTTATAGCAATTTTGTTTTTTGCAACAGGTATTTCAGTTTCATATATCTAATAACTGATGGACTCAGTTATATTTCTGGATTCAAATGAGGTTTATTGTACTAACAGAAAATGTGCAATCTGCATTTAAACAAAATTTGACCGGTGCAAAAGTATGGGCACCCTTATCATTTTCTTGATTTGAACACTCCTAACTACTTTTTACTGACTTCCTGAAGCACTAAATTGGTTTTGTAACCTCATTGAGCTTTGAACTTCATAGCCAGGTGTATCAAATCATGAGAAAAGGTATTTAAAGTGGCCACTTGCAAGTAGTTCTCCTATTTGATTCTCCTATGAAGAGTGGCATCATGGGCTCCTCAAAACAACTCTCAAATGATCTGAAAACAAAGATTATTCAACATAGCTTTTCAGGGGAAGGATACAAAAAGTTGTCTCAGAGATTTAACCTGTCAGTTTCCACTGTGAGGAACATAGTAAGGAAATGGAAGAACACAGGTACAGTTCTTGTTAAGCCCAGAAGTGGCAGGCCAAGAAAAATATCAGAAAGGCAGAGAAGAAGAATGGTGAGAACAGTCAAGGACAATCCACAGACCACCTCCAAAGACCTGCAGCATCATCTTGCTGCAGATGGTGTCACTGTGCATCGGTCAACAATACAGCGCACTTTGCACAAGGAGAAGCTGTATGGGAGAGTGATGCGAAAGAAGCCGTTTCTGCAAGCACGCCACAAACAGAGTCGCCTAAGGTATGCAAAAGCACATTTGGACAAGCCAGTTACATTTTGGAAGAAGGTCCTGTGGACTGATGAAACAAAGATTGAGTTGTTTGGTCATACAAAAAGGCGTTATGCATGCGCTGTATTGTTGACCGATGCACAGTGACACCATCTGCAGCAAGATGATGCTGCAGGTCTTTGGAGGTGGTCTGTGGATTGTCCTTGACTGTTCTCACCATTCTTCTTCTCTGCCTTTCTGATATTTTTCTTGGCCTGCCACTTCTGGGCTTAACAAGAACTGTACCTGTGTTCTTCCATTTCCTTACTATGTTCCTCACAGTGGAAACTGACAGGTTAAATCTCTGAGACAACTTTTTGTATCCTTCCCCTGAAAAGCTATGTTGAATAATCTTTGTTTTCAGATCATTTGAGAGTTGTTTTGAGGAGCCCATGATGCCACTCTTCATAGGAGAATCAAATAGGAGAACTACTTGCAAGTGGCCACTTTAAATACCTTTTCTCATGATTTGATACACCTGGCTATGAAGTTCAAAGCTCAATGAGGTTACAAAACCAATTTAGTGCTTCAGGAAGTCAGTAAAAAGTAGTTAGGAGTGTTCAAATCAAGAAAATGATAAGGGTGCCCATACTTTTGCATCGGTCAAATTTTGTTTAAATGCAGATTGCACATTTTCTGTTAGTACAGTAAACCTCATTTGAATCCAGAAATATAACTGAGTCCATCAGTTATTAGATATATGAAACTGAAATAGCTGTTGCCAAAACCAAAATTGTTATAAAGAAAAAAGGTTAACATTAATAGGGGTGCCCAAACTTTTACATATGACTGTATAAAGCAGCCCCCTCACATAGTATAATGCAGCCATCTCATAGAATATAATGCAGCCATCTCATAGAATATAATACTGCCCCCCTCATAGGGTATAATACTGCCCCCCTCATAGGGAATAATGCACCCCCTCATAGGGTATAATGCACCCCCTCATAGGGTATAATACTGCCCCCCTCATAGGGTATAATACTGCCCCCTCATAGGGAATAATGCACCCCCTCATAGGGTATAATGCACCCCCTCATAGGGTATAATACTGCCCCCCTCATAGGGTATAATACTGCCCCCCTCATAGGGTATAATACTGCCCCCCTCATAGGGAATAATGCTGCCCTCCTCATAGGGTATAATGCTGCCCTCCTCATAGGGTATAATGCTGCCTCCTCATAGGGTATAATGCTGCCTCCTCATAGGGTATAATGCTGCCCCCTCATAGGGTATAATACTGCCCCCCTCATAGGGTATAATACTGCCCCCCTCATAGGGAATAATGCTATATAGATATATAGATATAGAGTTAGATAGATATAGATAGAAAGATAGATGTAGAAATAGATAGATATAGAGATAGATAGTAGATAATGGATAGATATAGATAGAAAGATTCATAGAGATAGATAGAGATAGATAGAGATAGATATAAAGATAGATATAGAAAGAAATATAGATAGATAGATAGATCGATAGGTAGATAGATATAGAGATAGATAGAAAATAGATAATGGATAGATAGATAGATATAGAGATAGATAGCTATAGATAGAAAGATATAGAAATAGATAATAGATAGAGATATACAGATATAATAATAATAATATAGACATATATAGATAGATATAGAGATAAATATAGATAGATAGATAGATAGATGGCGATAAATAAAAATAGATATAGAGATATATATAGAGATAGATAGATAGATATAGAGATAGATATAGAGATAATAGCTAGATATAGAGATATGTATAGAGATAGATAGATAGATATAGAGTTAGAAAGATAGATAGATAGATATAGAGAGAGATAGAGAGATAGATAGAGATAGCTAGATAGATAGATGGATAGATAGATATAGATAATAGAGATAATAGATAGATATAATAGATAGATATAGAGATAGATATAGAGATAGATGGATAGATCAATAGATAGATAAAGAGAGAGAGATAGATAGATAATGAGATATAGAGATATAGTGTTCGATAGAAAGATAGATATAGAGATAGATAGATATAGAGATAGATATGGATATAGAGATAACAGATAGATATAGAGATAGATAGATAGATAGATATAGAGATAGATAGATAGATATAGAGAGAGATAGATAGATAGATAGATAGATATAGAGATAGATAGATAGATAGATAGATATAGAGATAATATATAGATAGCTATAGAGAGAGAGATCTAGAGATAGATATAGAGAGAAACATATAGAGATAGAGATAGAGATAGATAGGTAGATAGATATAGAGATAATAGATAGATATAGAGATAGATATAGATATAAAGATAGATAGAGATAGAGAGAGCGGTAGAGAGAGAGATAGATATAGAGAGAGATAGATACAGAGATCGATAAATAGATAGAGAGATAGATATAGATAGAGATAGATAAATAAAGATAGATAATAAATATAGAGATAACAGATAGATATAGAGATAGAGTAAGATAGAAAGATATAGAGATAGGTAGATATAGATAATAGAGATAGCTAGATAGATAGATAGACATAATAGATAGATATAGATAGATATAGAGATAGATAGAAAGATAGATATAGAGATAGATGTAGAGATAGAAAGATAGATATAGAGATAGAGCGATAGATAGAGATAGATATAGATAATAGATAGAGATAGATAGATAGATATAGAGATAGATATAGAGATAGATATACGGAGAGATAGAGATAGAGATAGAGATAAATAGATAGATAGATATAGAGAGAAATAGATATAGATATAGAGATAATAGATATATATAGAGATAGATAGATAGATATAGATATAGAGAGAGATAGATACAGAGAAAAGATATAGAGATAAATAGATAGAGAAAGATAGATTATAGATATAGAGATAGAAAGATAGATATAGAGATAGAGGGATAGATAGATATACAGAGAGATAGATATAGAGATAGATAGAGATATATAGATAGATAGCTATAGAGAGAAATAGATATAGAGATAGATATATAGATATAAAGATAGATATAGAGATAGATATAGATATAGAGATAGAGCGATAGATAGCAAGAGATATAGATATAGAGATAGATAGATACAGAGAAAAGATATAGAGATAGATAACGGATAGATAAATAGATAGATAGGTATATAGATAGATAGAGATATATATATAGATAAAGATAGATAGATATAGATGGTAGCTAGATAGATAATAAATATAGAGATAATATAGAGATAGATAGAGTAAGATAGATAGATATAGAGATAGACATAATAGATAGATATAGAGATATATATAGAAAGATATAGAGATAGATAGATATAGAGATAGATGTAGAGATAGAAAGATAGAGCAATAGATAGAGATAGATATAGAAATAGATAGATATAGATAATAGAGATAGATAGATATATAGATAATAGATAGAGATAGAAAGATAGATAGATATAAGAGAGATAGAGAGAGAGATATATAGAGATATAGAGATAGATAGATAGAGAGAGACAGATAGAGAGAGCGAGAGAGATATAAAAAAAAAAAAAAAAAAACACAACACAATACTCACCTCTCCTCCTTGCTCCCACGCTGATTCCGGCAGCCGGCTTCAGTGTCAGGAGCTGCCCCCTCTGCCAGACACACAGCGGGTGCGCGATGTAGTGACGTCATCGCGCACTGACTGTGAGCCAGGAGCAGAGAGGACTGAGGGCGGCACCGGCCCTGATTTACAGCTGTAGTCTACTGGGCTGGGGGCGGGGCCTCTGGGGGTGGAGACCTGAAATGATATTCACTGCTTCGCAGTGAATATTCATTTCTCTTTAGCAGCGGGGACAGGGGCTCCTGCCTCCTGACACCCGCTGCTGCTCCGCTGGCAGGGGCCCCCATAGCAGCTGCATGGTGTGTGACACACCACTGGCTGGGGGCCCCTGGAGCAGCGGGGGCCCTAGGCAACTGCTGGCCCTGTATGCCAGCAGGTGCCAGGGCCCACCAGATGCCAGGGCCCACCGGAGAATCCTCCGGTTCTCCGGTGGGCCAGTCCGACGCTGACACCAAGCCTAATTTCCCTTCCACCATGACCTCGCTTTTTCCCCAGTCATGTTGCTCAGTAGTGTGGTAGGAGCACAGTATTAACAACAAAAAAATTAGATTTTAAACTCTGTACCACCTCTGCAAACAACTGAATTTCAGCAACAGTAAATTCCAAAGTGAAATATGGGGTGCTGTATCGTGTTAGTCACAGAAGAAAGAATTGTTTGAGTGCGGATGAGGCCTATATGACAAAGAAGATATGCTACAAACAATTTGTATGACATTAGGAACACAAGAATTTTTTGGTGGCCTCTGGAGAAGGCCTTCATAACACATTAGATGATGCAAACTATTTAAAAGTCAGGTCCCCTACTGTATGACACTAGGAACAGAAGAATTTTTTTTGGCCTCTGGATCAGGCCTCTATAACACATTAGATGCTGCAAGCTGTATGAAAGTCAGGTCCCCTACTGTATAACATTAGGAACACAAGAATTATTGGGCGGCCTCTGGATCAAGTCCTCTACAGCTTAATTTCAACCAAACAAAATGACAAAGTGTGATTTGGCTGTTTGTCTAACTTTTTGCAGCTGAAAAATTTTATATTTGTTTTAATGTGCCTTAGGTCTGCAACAGAAGCAGTGCACAACACACATGTAGGACATTTGCCCTGCTGGCTTTGTCTGTGGACCTCAGCAATGTACCAAAAAAAATGCTGGAAGGTAAATGGACACTGGACAGTGGCTCGCTACACTATCTGATTGATATGCAATCGCCTAAAGCCCCCGTCACGCACAGCACAAGTTTTGTGACGCAACAGCGATCTCACCAGTGAGATCACTGTGTGTGACACTTATCAGCGACCGGCCCCCCCTTTTCGTGACATATTGTACTTTATGCTAATGGAAAATTTATGCCAATATTTTCTGTGTTTATTTATAAAAATACCAGAAATTTGACAAAAAATTCTAAAAATTAGTAATTTTCAAACTTTGAATGATTATCCATTTAATCCAGACAGTCATACTTCACAATCACCACCATTTTTAAAATATCCTTTTATTTTGTTAAGATGTTAGAAGGTTTAAACTTGTAGCAGCAATTTTTCATTTTTTCAAAGAAATTTACAAACTTACATTTTTAGGGACCTATTTAGTTTTGAAGTGACTTTGGCGGACCTATATGTCATAAAATCCCCAGAAGTGAGACCATTTTAAGAACAGCACCCCTCAACCTATTCAAAACTGCTGTCAGGTAGTTTATTAACTAATTGGGTGCTTTTCATTAATTAATACAAAGTGGCATGACAGGCAGGAAAAATGTTATTTTTACCTCCTAAAGGTTGCTAACTTCTTACCAGGCTGCTATAGCTGGCAGACTCAAAGGCCGTTAATCAGCCGTGAATTGCCATGGCAAACATCAGGACCACACAATAAAGATCTCAGGGTGCCGATGTGGTAAAACAGGGAACCCCACACTCTGTTAACCATTTAGATGCTGAAATCACTATTGACAGCAGAATCAAAGGGGTTAAAAAGCCATGGTTGGTGCCAAAACTAATCAAGGCTGATACAGCAAGGTGTCAGCTATAGAGTACAGTCAACAGCTGCTACATTTTCTCCAGTTGGGGGATGCTATTGTCTGATATGTGAGGTCAGTAAAAAGACATATTGGTGGTCACTGGGGGGTTAAGCTTGTTTAGAAATCATGATTTTTACGCAGCATTGTTTATGCGCATGCGTTTGATATGACACCAGACAAAAATGGACGTGTCTCATGGGATTTCTATATGTAGTTTGAAGAACGCATGCGTATCGAACGCATGTGTATGCATATCCTTGCGTACGCATGCGTTCCCATAGACAGTAATGCTTTTTTTACGCACTCATCCGCATGCGCATGCCTGCACATATTTAATGGATTTTTGACGCCTCAAAAAATGCAATATGTTGAGTTTGCCTGACACCACCGCAGACCGCGAAATGACGCATGTGTACGCTTCCGCAAGCGAACGCGTGCAAATGCATGTCCCTGTGTACACCATGTTAAATATATGTACGCATGACGCATGCTGATCTATGCCGATCAAACGCTGCGCACACAGACCCAAATGTGAAACCAGCCTAAAAAGGACATGTGCTGCCAAGAACAACGACAACCTATGAGCATGCAATGGTCACTTAGCTATTTTTCTGTGTGCATCAGGAGTGTTATCGGCCTATCTAAGCACAATACTAAACGGCCGCTGATTGATTGCTATTTAGCCAGTTGGCGATCATTTACAGCTGCAGGTAGACAAGTGGAAAGGAATCCTTCGATTTTAGTTCCTGTTGAAATCTATAAGATCAGCCAACAGATATTTTGTGTATTTGTACCTGTGTTAGAATACAAGAATGGTCCAAATGTCTATCAAAGCACCGTAAGTACAATTTTGGCTATAGTTGGCCGTGCACTAGTCTGTCCCCTCCCCGCATACACATACAGCTCTGGCAAAAATTAAGAGACCACTTCCAAATGTTCAGTTTGTCTGATTTTTCTCTTTATAGGTATATTTTTGAGTAAAATGTAAATTGTTCTTTTAGTCTATAAACTTCTGACAACATGTCTCTGAATTTCCAAGCAATAAATTTTGTTTGTTTTTTCTGAAAAGGAGAAATGGTCAAAATAAAAAACAAACAAACCCAGTGCTTTCAGACCTCAAGTAATGCAAAGGAAACAAGTTCATAATCATTTAGAAACAACAATACTAATGTTTTAACTCAGGAAGAGTTCAGAAATCAATATTTTGTGGAATAACCAGGATTTTTAATCACAGCTTTCATGCATCTTGGCATGCCTTCCACCAGTCTTTCACACTGCTTTAAGCAGTTCTTCTTTGTTTGATGACTTGTGACTTACCATCATCCTCTTGATTACATTCCAGAGGTTTTCAATGGGGTTCAGGTCTGGAGAATGGGCTGCCCATGACAGGGTTTTGATGTGGTGGGCTCTTAATTTTTGCCAGAGCTGTACATACTCGGTTCAGCAGGGCATGCATGCGTCCTATATGCAGAGAGGGAAGCAAAACATGGATGGACACCTGCCAGCAAACTTAGAAAACAATAGTGTCTAGAGAGAGTTGGAAGGCCCCAATACACATTACATGATCGTCCGGTCCATTCAGCTAACAGTAATCTAATGTGCTTGGCTAACTTTAGAACCAATTTTAAAAATAATGTACTTGCTCACAGAAATCACACATTTTGTACCATAGTAGCAGCTACTTAATGGGAATCTGTCACCTATTTTTTGGCCTATAAGCTGCGGCCACCGCCTCATCAGGAGCTTATCTACAGCATTCTGTAATGCTGTAGATAAGCCCCCGATGTAACCTGAAAAATAAGAAAAACGAGTTATATTATACTCACCGGGGGGGCGGTCCGGTCCGGGTCCTCCCATCTTCTAGCGATGACGTCCTCTTCTTTGCTTCCCGTCGTGGCTCCGGCGCAGGCATACTGCTCTGCCCTGTTGAGGGCAGAGCAGAGTACTGCAGTATGCACGCGCAGGGAATGGTCAGAGCAGTACGCCTGCGCAGGAGCCGCAACAGGAAGCAAAGAAGAGGACGTCATCACTAGAAGATAGAAGGACCCAGACCAGGACCGCGACACCCATCAGACCCGGACCGGACCGCCTCCCAGTGAGTATAATATAATTTGTTTTTCTTATCTTTCAGGTTACATTGGAGGCTTATCTACAGCATTACAGAATGCTGTAGATAAGCTCCTGATGCCGATGGCCACATCTGATATGCCTAAAAATAGGTGACAGATTCCCTTTAACCTTCTTGTCACATTTGTGGCTCTTTATGGCACCGCTGAATAGTAACATATTCATTTCACTGACCTGCAACAAAAGACATGTTGCTATAAGAGAATTTTACCCAGAATTGTAGCTTTCAAGATTCCTTGAAAATGTTTCCATCAGAACAAAATGTCAGAGCAAAAAAAATAATATATTGGTATGTGATGATAGACTTTATCCTGTGACTGGTGCCAGAAATTTGGTTTCAATTACAGAAAAAGTTAATGCATATTGTGCAGCGGAAAAAGTAGGATACATTTATTCCTATCATATTACTAATATTGGGTTATTCGTCGGCTCTTGCTGATTACAGAATGCTTCTCTTACATGTGTAGCAAGTGTTACGATATGATAGTTAATAGATATACTGCGTCTATTTTCAGCAATGCTTAGAAACCAAATAAATAGCTAAGAATTTATTCTATCTTTCAGCATAAGCAAAAACAATAATAAAAAAAGCGCGGTCTATACATAAAGGGTGAGAGCATATTAAGTATAGCTCTCCCAACATGTGAAGTATTACCAAAGTGGAGTACTCCTGAGTTTTAATAAAGCGAGCACGCGAAACGCGCGTCAGGGGTCGCAGGAAGACTGTATATGGTAGAGACTTACAATGGGTAAACAGCCATTTTATTGGAACTTCATATATTTGGTTAAAGCATAGATATACTATAGAACTTTGTCAGATTTTTCACAGTGATGTATCGGGCAAGCTATGTTAATATTCTAATGTGAATAAGCACTGTTTCTGCTTGCCGTAGTCTAAGATTGGACCCACAGTCTTCCCTTAGTTTACCTGCATGTCTCCTCCTTCCCTTTACTTTGTATTGTAGTAGTCTGATTTGACCCTGTATGTCAATTTAATAAAGTGTATTATGGGATTTTATTATTCAGTGGTATTCTCGTTACTCCTTTTTTTCTTCAGCTATTTATCTTTCAGCACAGTATCGAGTTTGTAGATGAATTAGGATCATCTGCTTCCTTCTTTAACATTGGTATACTGCATCATGCTTTCATAACTATACGTTGTTTTTGTGCGGACCTTTTTGTATATTTTTTAGATTATCTGATTACTGATGACATCCCTGAAAATAAAATGTATTTTTAGACTAAAACAACCTGAATAAACACATGGATTATTGCTACATTTTTACATTTTGTTTAGATTTTTTAGACCACATATTCATAGTTACATAGGTTGGAAAAAGCCCTAGGTCCACCAAGTTCAACCTTTTTCACCAATTGTATATTTTGTCACTAATTTAACTATAACCTGCAATGTTATGTGTATTGAGGAAATCGTCCTGGCCTTTTTTAAAAGCTGTTATTGTGTCTGCCATTACTACCTCTCTTCTGAGGTGTCTGTTTTCTAAGCTAAACAAGCCCAACTTTTCCAACCTCTCATCATATGAGGGGCTTTCCATCCCTTTTAATAATCTAGTTGCCCGCCTTTGATCCGATTCTAACTTCTGAATCTGAACATCTTTTTTAAAATGTGTATACAAAAACTGGATCCCATATTCTAGATGTGGCCTAACAAGTGATTTATAAAGGGTAAGTAATGCATTTGGAACGCGGGATTTTATCTCTCTTTTTATACATCCTAAAATCTTGTTGCTTTTGCCACTACTGTTAGACATTAAGTACTGCTGCTCAGCTTGCTTGTAACCAGAATACCCAAGTCATACAGTTACATAGTTACATAGTTCAATAATAGAGAATATTTTAGAAAGGTGCAAATAATTTTTTACACCAAATGTATATAGTAGCATATAAAATCTGGTCATGTATATAAGATAGCTGTCAGCTGAACATTTTTTTGGCAAAGTTGTCTACCCTGACCTCCCCACAAGGACATTTTCAGACATCCATTCTTCACAGTCACAGGATGACCCGAGTATTGCCTATTCCTGATCCAAACTCTACAGCCACATGGGCATATATGAGACCCGCAGCAAGTCCGGTCATCTCGGCTCGTACTTGGACCTTGAAAGTAGGATAAGTGAAACCAGTCTAAAGGTGAAAATATACAAAGAGGCAGCAGCATCTGTATGAAACCATATACTATATGCATTAGTTAATGTTTTCAAATACATTCTTAATTGGCCATGCAGATCCGATAATACTCCAGAATTCCTTGCAAATGCACAAACCCATTAAAAACAATTACTGTGTGCATGGTTATAAATTGCAAACTTGTGGGGCCAATGAACAAGTGCACTTTTAGAGCTTTTTCTGTCATGTACAACAACCAGCCACATTTAGTTTAAAGGGGAAAAGGAGACAAACCTTTACTAAACATAAAATATGGCTAGGGTTTTACAGCGACCTGGCATTGCATAACCTGGCCCTACGCACCATATAGCTGTCTGCCGAACGATGCTTTGACAGATCGTTCATCTAAGAGCCATTTCAGTCAACACTTTCATACACAGGAGCGCTCATTCTCTCTGAGAAATCCGGCTGGTGGTTTATCTCAAGGAAAACAATTGGCAGTCCAAAATCAGACATGCGCGATTGATATCTCTACCGACCATCTGTCGGCCGATAACTCCCCTTACCCATTAAACTGTAGGCCAAAAACGTCGATATCGGCGCGTGCAACATGTCATCTTGGGACCCTAGACAAAATTATTAAGAGATTAAAAATATTTAGAATTGAGAGTCCTCAGTGGTTGATACCTTTTAATGGCTAACTGAAAAGAAGGTAACACATTGCAAGCTTTCGAGACTACTTAGGTCTCTTCACCAGGAATTGACTAATACAAAATTTGAGGAATCACATATTTATACACAACACAGCACAGAAAAAATGCAATAGATAAGACAAGTGATGTGAGGCAGAACTATCATTATGGGAGAGGGATAAACTGTTGTGGCCACAAATATTGGAACAGTGCATAGATAAGGAGTGTGAATGTTTTATATTCCTCTGATTTGGGTCTGGTTCTGTGTTGTGATGTCCCCACAAGGTCTGAGGAGCAAATTCCTTAATTGATGTAAAAAGACATAAATCCATGCGACACATTCATTCCTGCACTGAGTTTGTCAAAGGTTGTCATGAGTTTATAATCGCAGACTCTTCTGTATCTCTGAGATTTGAAGTTACCTTTTAATACAAGTAATTTTAATACAAGTAATACAAGTAATTTCACGTCCATGGTGCTGTGATCAGGGAGACAAAAATGTTTGTCCACAGGTAGATCCATTCTTTTTTTCTCTTACTGTGTGGCGATGAAAATTCATCCTTGTTTTAAGCTTTTGCCCTGTTTAGGTGTTATACGAGCATGCTTGTGTCCTAATCGAGTATTTTCGGCATGCTTGAAAAAATTGCTTGAGACACTGCCGCTGCATGTCTCACGGCTGTTCAACAGCGGAAACACATGCAGGGATTGCCTAGCAAACAGGCAATCCCTGCATGTGTTGCGGCTGTCGAACAGCTGCGAGACATGCAGCTGCGACGGCTCAAGCATTTTTTTGGAGCACGTCAAAAATAATCAATTAGGACACAAGCATGCTCGTATAACACCTAATCCGAGCACACTTGCTCATCACTAATTATGAAGCATCTTCTGCCAGCAGGTTTTTCTTAAAGACTGGCATGGCAAACACGAGTCTTGTTGAATCGTCCCCTTGATGTTATTTATGAAGGTCAATGAAGTGATTGGAGAGTGTTGCATCAAATTTATTAAAAGGTGTATGCTTTGAATGCATGTGCCTTGGCTAAATTCACAGGACTGTAATTTTGGCTTGAGTTCTGTCTGTGAAAAAACAATATCACACGGACAGCACTAAGACCAAAGTAATTCAATTAGGGTGCTCAGATGAGTGTTTTACTTTCACGGACCGAATCTCTCCAAGAAATAAAGTCGCAGCATTCACTAGACTGTACCATATGTTGAATGAGACTCACCTATTTAACTTTATGGGTGCGCAAAAAATCAGATTGTATGCGGATCAAACGTATAGCACCCGATTTTTATGGATACATTGGAATTCTTTAACATAGAAACCTGTATTTCATCTTGTAAAACGTAATAACTGTTTTTTTGATGATAATCAGACAATTTTTTTATACATTGGTGTGAACTTAGTCTTAGGCTGGGGTCAGACTTGCGAGAAAGTCACATGAGTCTTGTATCTAAACACCCGACACTGCCACCGGCACTCTGGACGGAGTGTGAGGATGCATGTCTTTCCATGCAACCGCACACTCCGGTCCCGACTGCCGGTGGCAGTGTCGGGTATTGAGATGTGAGACTCGTGAGAGTTTCTCGCGAGTCTGACCCCGGCCTTAATTTAAGTGCATTTTGGCTGCTCCCAGATGCAAAAAAATCAAATCTACGTCTGTAGTAAGATTTTTCCAGAAACTTGCAAATTTTTACTTGATTTACTTACAAAATGTGGATTACACGACATCTCCTTGGAGGTTAATTTCGTTTTACTAGCCTTTTTCAAATTCGGTTAGTGCAAACGTGGGCCAGTGTCTACAATAAAGCCAGATCTGTTGTGTTTTTATACAGTTAATTGCACAATGGTATATTCTGGTATCGTTTCAATTTAGGTCTCTAGCTAATTACATACAAATCAATACAACAGCCAGTGTAAGGTAATAAGCCTGGTATGGAAGAAATAATGGCTGTACATCACATGGGATGGTTGAGTTGAATATCTGGATATCTGGATTTATCAAGGCTTGGCCCTGTATAGGCAGCATTAGAAGTCAGGGATGTGAACAAGTCTTTACTAGTCCCCAGCCTGTCTCTCATTCACCCACCTTTATCATCAAGAATGTTTATTTACTAACAAGTATAGGTGAAAATTGACAATGTAAATGTAGATGTAGATGCAAAATACCATCTATTTACATACAATGTACTTTGTTTACAGTATCACATAAAAGGCTGAGTAAGAGATTGTGTCTGTGTACAACTTACAACTGAACGTAATCAGACCCATGGAATTACACAGCTATAAATGAAGACATTAGACTGTATGGAGCCCGACAATATCCTTGTCCAAACAAGTACTAAATATTAAGCTGTATGCTACTCAGACTTTTCAACATTTTGTCATTACGCTCCATGTTGCTACACTTGTGGTACAGTAGTATTTTAGGTTGTGTTCAGAGCTTTTGTTGCAGATTTCATAAACTAAAATCTGCAGTTGTCCTGCATTTAAAACTCTTGCATATTTTATGCACCTATTCTTGAGTTTATATGTGTATTTTTTTATTACAGAAACACAGCAAAAATGCAGAAAAACAATGCCAGCCCTGCAATTTAGTTTATGAATTTACGGTCCCCTTTGCAACTACCGCATCAGAAATTGACATGCTGCGGATTTAAAATAAATACAACATAAACCAATTTCTGCACTGATTCTGCACAAAAAATGCATCATGTGAATGAGATTAAAGGGAACCTGTCACCAGATATGACCGATATGAGACATGACCACCACCTTGCAGCATGCTATAATGCTGTATATCTGCCCCCAATCTGACCTGCAAGACAAGGAAAAGACACCTTTTATTATACTCATCAGTGAGGCGGTCTGATCAAGGAGTGTCGCTGTTCTTGGTCTGCTGCCTCCCTTCTTCGTTCGATGCCGTCCTCGTTCTTGTTTCATGTGGACGACGCATCCCTAAGTTAACCACACAGTCTCCCTGGCATCGAGCTCCTGCGCAGGCGTACTTCTCTACCTTGCTTAGGGCAGAGTAAAGTAATGCAGTGCACATGCGCAGGTGCTCTTTGCACTTTCCTGGTGCCTGTGCACTGCAGTACTTTGCTCTACCCTCGTCAGGGCAGAGAAGAATGCCTGAGCAAGAGCGCAATGCCAGGGAGACTGTGTGGATAATGTAGGGATGCGTAATCCACACAAAGCAAGAAGGAGGATGGCATTGAAAGAAGAGAGGTGCCGGACCAAGACCAGCGACACACCTCGGATCGGACCGCCCTGTAGGTCAATATAATAAAAGGTCTTTTTCTTGTCTTACAGGTCGGGTTGGGGGCTTACATACAGCATTATATAATGCTGTATATAAGCCTTGAAAGTTGGTGGTCTATCTAATATCGGTCAAACCTGGTGCCAGGTTTGCTTTAAAGGCGCGTGAGCACTACTTGATTTGAGGTTGTTTAATAGCGTGTTTACACAGGAAAACTCGCCGACGAGCACTGAACAATCTATTACAGACATAGGCTGCCATTGTTTTATGGCCCCGTAACACACAGCGAGATCGCTAGCGAGATCACTGATTTTGTGACGCATCAGCGATCTCTCTGTGTGTGACATCCATCAGCGACCGCCCCCCCCCCCCCCCCCCCCCCCGCCGGGTATCGCTGATCGCGCTCGAACGTCCCGGACCATTTTTTGATCGTTGGTCTCCCACTGGACAGCACACATCGCTGTGTGTGGCAGCGGGAGACCAATGATCAGCGACCCTGCACGCTGGTATCTAGGGTAAACAGCGGGTAACTAAGAGCCGCGCGGCTCTTGGATACCCGTTGTTTACCCTAGATACCAGCTTGCTCGCGGGTCCTGATCGCTGGTGAGTCTGTCTATGTCCCAGTGATCCCATCCATGTCGGATCGTTGGTGGGATCGCTGGGACATCGTTGTGTGTAACGGGGCCTTTAGGTAGCATGAGTCTTGTTCACACAGGACAATATGCTGGTAAAATGGATTAACTTTTGTGTATCTCAAAAGATCAATTCACCTGATGTCTGGTGATTGGCAGCCTGATTAGACTTCAAGATTACCCTGAAAAGAGTCTTTCTAAGAATACTCATTTACAATAATTTTGCAGTGTTAATGGATCTTAAGTTAAAACTCATCCTCTTTGCTAATGCTGTAAAATGCTGCAGATTCTATGTGTAGAAAATCCTCAAATGAAATCCCCACCACCATAGTCTTAAATGCCAAGTGTATAAACCCACTCATTTTAGTGTAACCAATTGATGCAGCCATTGATATCACTTTTGTGATCTTCAGTTCCATTCATTTTCTATGGAATTTCCAGAGGTAACTGAGTACAAGTGTTTGTTTTTTTTCTGTCAATTACAAAGAAAATGAATGGAGTGACGATTTGCATGCTTGGGCACCGCTCCAATCAGACCGAGCTCTTGCAGAACCTTGGTATCGGAATAGATGGCGTCCCACCAGTAGGGATAAGTGGGGACCTGTTTGATCAGTAAGTTATCATCTATCATTTGAATAGACAAAGGACAAAGACTGATCTGAATACCGGCCCTGGGAAATCACGTCTCTTGGGGGTAAATAATGTTGGATAGATACATTGCACTATCCTAGGTTCTACTCACTTTGTTCACATACCTATAAAGCCTTTGTGGAGGACCTATGGACATTTTTTTTCTGCAAAAATAATAATAATTTTATGCATTCAACATCCACCAAAGCATCATTATTACATTTATATGATAATCTTATGATAGACAGAGTTAATTGCTTCAGTAAAGATTAGTTAATAGACATTTGTTATCTTTTGGTGATTAAATCAAGCTCTTTTCACTCCAGATACATAATAAGATTAGATTCTGAACAAACAGGATGGTCTACACAACAAGGGCACAGAAGAACCTGCAAGGTTGTATGTTCTGCCCATTACAAGATTAAAAGATGCTATCAAGTAGGATCACTTTTGACAAACAATGGTCTGCTCTGATACTCTGATACTTGCCTCTTGAAATGCTAAGGAAAAATCTAGACAAATACACCTGGAGGAAAAGGCATTGTTACATATAAAAAGTGAATTAACACCTATCTCCCACCCTGGCCTCTGACTTCTCACACTACCCCTAAAGCCTTCAGGCCATTTCATGAGAGGTAGAACTGTTTCTATCACCTATAGGGAAATAACTATCCATGGTTATTGAAAATATTTTTTTTCTTCTCTATTATTTGTCCGGTAGTAATTTTGTTTGCTTTGGCTTTTTATAATGTAGCCTGGTCAAAATATTGCATTTTTTTTTTTTTTGGGGGGGGGGGGGGGCATTTTCCTATATTTTTTTTTTTACTTTTTTTTACAGAATGAAAGAAAATAAATTTAAAAAACTCTCATAAAATTATGAAAAGTTATTGAAATTTATGCAATTTTTCACAAGTTTAAAAACCTCTAAGAAAAAAAAGTGTGTGTGAGGGAAGCCTTAAAAGTGAGTTTACATTTAAAGATCAGATGCTCATATATCCCAACATTTCAACAACCTCTTCTCTAAAGAAAGCCGTTGTGTGGTAAGCTGGGGAACTTGTAGCTAGTCACCCATGCTATATGATTTGCCCATATTCTCTGGAGACCCCCTTTCCCCACTGGTTGTGATAGTGGTTCTAAGGCCTCTTTCACACATCAGGTTTTCGCCGTCAGGCGCGATCCGGCGCTTTTGACAGAAACCGGATCCGGCGAAATGCAATGCCGGATCCGGTTTCCCCCCCATTGACTTGCATTTGCGCCGGATCGCGCCGGATGGCCATGCGTTTCATCCGGTTATCGCCGGATCCGGCAATGTGTCGCAATGTGTCGCGATCCGGCGTCTGGAAAAAACGTCTACTGTAACGTTTTTTGTCTCCGGCGAAAAAGCCGGACACGCCGGATCCGGCGCGTCCGGCTTTTTCACACAATGAAAGCCTATGAGCGCCGCAATGCGCCGGATCCGGCGAAAGCCGGATCCGGTGGCCGGATCCGGTTTTTTTGGTCTGAGCATGCTCAGTAGCTCTGCCCACAGGAGATATATAAAAGCAAGACAATGGGACCCTCAGCCACACCCAACATGCCACCCAAGACAGCAACCAGGCGCAGGAGAAGGCAGCAGACATCTGCAGCAGCAGCACCATCAGCAACACCCCAAATGGAGCAGCATGCTGAACGGGAGGGGAGTCCAGAAGCAGATGAGAGACGGTAATTATCAAATCCCCCATTCCTCCAAACTAGGGCCATGGAATATCAAGATATTCATTGGCCCTTTGTTTCTCTTTATTCAACAGCCGCCAAAGAGATGCAGCAGCAGCAGAAATGGCATCACTGGCAGCAGCAATACCCACAGCCATGGAGTCTGGCCATCAACAGGACAGCACATCTTCTTCTGGGAGCCCTCCCTCGCATCGTCAGCGTTTGACGGTAAGTTTTTATTTCCAAAATCCATCATCTCTGTAATATATGTCTATTCATTGCCTTTTATTTCAAAACAGGAATCACAAGATGAAGAGGAGCTCCCAGAAGAAGAAGGAAGGGGTGGACAGACGCTTGGAGTAGGCTCACAATTCGTAAGTTTTTTGCATCAAACGCAGAAACACAACATCACACTACACACAACACATAGAAAACAATGTTCTGCAGACCACACACAGCAAACAAATGCCTACATCCAAACTCATAACATTTTTTGTTTTCTTCTCTAGTCTTCCCAATCTGGTGCTCGGCCAAGAGGTCCTCGCAGTGCCTCCCAGGGTCGTCGGCGACAGCAACGCGGCGGTCACCAGCGTGTAAGTATAAATATTTTTGCTTTGTTTTTTGGCACTTTTTATTTCATTTCTTTTGTGGAGGCTAATTATGTTATTTTTGTCTTTTTCTTTAACAGCCTTCACAGCGTGCTCCCGACTCTGACGGTGAGGATGGAGGGATTGATGTGGACCGCCTCATCGATCTCGTCAGAGAAAGGGAGCCGCTCTGGAATATGGCTGACCGCAGCCACGCTGACCTGATCATTACCCGACGACTCTGGGAGGAAATCTGTTCTCTCCTTGTGGGCCGCTGGGAGGACCTCGAAGCTCGGGACCAGATTAAAGAGCGTAAGTATATACAGTAACGGTTGCTTGATGTAAACCAGTGTTTCCCGAACTCCAGTCCTCGTGGTCCCCACGGATCATGTGTTCAGGATTTCTATTTACTATTGAAATCCTGAAAACATGACCCCTGGGGACCATGAGGACTGGAGTTTGTGAAACACTGATGTTGTATACTAACCACTCCTTTCTCGTTTCAGGGAACAGAATTGTGAATCGGTGGCGGTCTGTGAGGGATCGTTTCAAGAAGGAGTTCAATAAAGAGATGCGGGCCCCGAGTGGATCTGGAGGACGCAGGAGCAAGTACAAGTACGCACAAGCCCTGTCGTTCCTCCGGGAAACAATGCTCACCAGAAGGTAAATATTACACACCACATGTGAAAAAGATGTAACTTTTTTTTTTCAGCCAGGGCCATACCATGTCAGTATTTTAATTGTTTTTTTTTCTCTTTATTCCACAGCACGGTGAGCAGCACTCGGGAGCCTGCACGATTGGACCCTTCTGAGGCGATCCCTGAGGAGACCGGCACCGAGGGACACTTCGACCTCCCCGGTACATCTGCACCTTCCCTGCCTTCCCACACATTCGACCCATCTGTCCCATCCACCAGCACAGGAGCATCGTGGCCGCCTACATTACATGAAGCTGCTGGTGAGGAGATCGCTTTCCCTTTACCCCACCCTTCTGCCCCTGCCGCCTCTAGTACACCTGCGGGTACTGGGCGGCAGCGGCAGAGGGGTCAGGAAAAGAGTTATGCGCAAGAGTTATTGCATCTGAATGCATCTTTCCAGAACTGTCTCAAAGTCTTGTCAGAGCAAATCTCCGCAGGCTTTCAGCAGATCAACTCCAGCATTCTGGAGGTGAAGACACTTCTGCAAACCATGCATTCAGAAGCAAGATCTTCGCCAAACCACACCTTTTTCAGGTCTGTTGTGGAGCGCATGGAAACGCTCTCTCCTGCCCAGCAGATGCATGTAATGCATTCGTGCCACGGTGCTCTACAGCAGGTTACCTCCCAACCTCCACCTCCCACCACTGTAGTTCCTCCACCTGCACCCCCTCCAGCCACTTTCCATCCTCCCCCTCCTATTACATCTGCACCCCCTCCAGCCACTTTTCATCCTCCCCCTCCTACTACATACCAGCAACCTGCCCAGTACCAGCAACCTCCCCAGTACCAGTCATCTCCCCACTTCCAGCAACCTGCCCCGTACCAAACTCCTTCCCCGTACCAAACTCCTTCCCCATACAACTTTCCATCAACATCATCTGCTCCTACAGTCCCTGCCCAACCCTCCACTCCACCACCCACCACCTCTTCTGCTTCCCACATGTCCACCCATTCTGTAGTTTTTTCCACACCTTCACCTCTAACTGTTCCTTCCCCACCACGATCCCAGTCCTCTCTCCACACACCCAGTGTCGAAGTGTCCCGCAGCCCCTCCAGCAGTATTTCCACCCCACACTACACAGAATTGTAATGTGTGTTTTTTAATAAAAATGCCCATTGGGTTTAAAACCTTTATTAAAAAAGTTTTTTGCACTTTAAAAACATTTTACAAAAAAAAAAAAATTTTAAATAAAAGTTAAATTATCGTTTCACAATGGTTGTCTGTCTTTTCTTTCTGCGGCGAACTATGTTTAAAAAAAAGGTTAAATACAGGGTATTTCAAAGGTAAAAAGGTATTCAAAACCAGGTATAACTGTGGGTAAATTTTAGCTTTTTGCCACAGTTGTGTTCCTGGTTGTGTTTGAAGCAAAGTATTTCACCTAAAAAGTTGTGTTTATTGTTGGTGATTTCCTAACAATGTACACAACTTTTGTTAAAAGGTGAAATACTTTGCATAAAACACAACCAGGTACACACCTGTGGCCTAAAGCTAAAAATAGTAGACCATAATAATAATAATAATAAATTTTATTTTTATAGCGCCGACATATTCCGCAGCACTTTACATTTCAGAGGGGATTTGTACAGACAATAGACATTACAGCATAACAATAATCACATACAGTAGATTATAACACATACCAAGAGGAAAGAGGGCCCTGCTCGCAAGCTTACAGTCTATGAGGAAAGAGGGAGACACGAAAGGTGGGTGGTAACAGTTACCCTGATTGTATGGACCAGTCATAATGTTAAGTGTGTAACAGTACAGACACAGAGGGCTAATGGAGGCATAAAGCATGTGGGAACATGATGCGGGGAACCTGGTTATGGTAAAACTTTTGGCTCTGCCACACAGGGATAGATTAGGTTAATGTGTTGGGGTGGTAGGCCAGTCTGAATAAATGCGTTTTCAGGACACGCTTAAAATTGTGGGGATTGGGGACTAATCGTATTGACCTGGGAAGTGCATTCCAAAGAATTGGTGCGGCACGTGTAAAGTCTTGGAGACGGGAGTGGGAGGTTCTGACTATTGAGGATGCTAATCTCAGGTCATCAGCAGAACGGAGGGCGCGGGTAGGGTGGTATACTGAAACAAGGGAGGAGATGTAGGGTGGTGCTGAGCCATGGAGGGCTTTGTGAGTGAGGGTAATAAGTTTATACTGAATTCTGGAGTGGATGGGTAGCCAGTGTAATGACTGGCACAAGGTAGAGGCATCAGTGTAACGATTGGTGAGGAATATGATCCTGGCTGCAGCATTCAAGACAGATTGGAGGGGGGAGAGTTTGGTAAGAGGGAGACCGATTAGAAGAGAGTTACAATAGTCGAGACGAGAATGAATAAGAGAAACAGTAAGAGTTTTTGCAGAGTCAAAGGTAAGAAAAGGTCGAATTCTAGAAATGTTTTTGAGGTGCAGATGACAAGAGCGAGCCAGTGATCGAATGTGGGGGGCAAAGGAAAGCTCGGAATCAAGTATGACCCCAAGACAGCGGGCCTGTTGCTGGGGAGTAATAGTGGAACCACACACAGAAATGGCAATGTCGGGTATAGGTACATTAGTAGAGGGAGGAAACACCAGGAGTTCAGTCTTTGACAGGTTCAGTTTCAGATATAGTGAGGACATGATATTAGACACAGCGTTTAGACAATCGCCGGTGTTTTCTAGAAAGGCTGGCGTGATGTCAGGAGAAGAAGCGTATAATTGGGTGTCATCAGCATAGAGATGGTACTGGAAACCAAATCTACTGATTGTTTGACCAATAGGGGCAGTGTACAAGGAGAAGAGGAGGGGACCTAGAACCGATCCTTGGGGGACCCCAACAGTAAGGGGAAGATGAGAGGAGGAGGAACCGGCAAAAGATACAGTAAAGGAGCGGTCGGAGAGATAGGAGGAGAACCAGGAGAGAACGGTATCCTTGAGGCCAATGGAACGGAGCATAGTGAGGAGGAGCTGATGATCCACAGTGTCGAATGCTGCAGAGAGATCCAAGAGAATTAGCATGGAGTAATGACCATTTGATTTAGCTGTTAGCAGATCATTAGAGACTTTAGTGAGGGCAGTTTCAGTGGAGTGTAAAGAGCGGAAACCGGATTGGAGAGGGTCGAGAAGAGAGTTTTCTGAGAGATAGCGGATAAGACGGGAGTGGACCAGGCGTTCCAGGAGTTTAGAGATGAAGGGAAGATTAGAGACAGGTCTATAGTTAGCGGCACAGTTTTGGTCGAGGGATGGTTTTTTAAGTAGTGGATGTATGATGGCATGCTTAAATGAGAAGGGAAAAATACCAGAAGAGAGAGAGAGGTTAAATATTTTAGTTAGGTGAGGGGTGACAGCAGGGGAAAGGGACTGAAGGAGCTGTGACGGAAATGGGTCACTGGTGCAAGTAGTTGGGTGAGAAGATGCAAGGAGCCTGCTTACTTCTTCTGTGACTGGTTCAAAATCAGAGAGTGAGTTAGATGCAGTGGGGGAGGGAGGACGGTGCATGGTATGAGGTGATTGGGAGATAATTTCCTGTCGGATCTGGTCAATTTTTTCTTTGAAGTAATTGGCCAGATCGTCAGCTCGGAGCTCCGTGGTTGGGGCCTGTACTCTTGGATTGAGTAGAGAATGAAAAGTGTCAAAGAGACGTTTCAGGTTATTGGACAGTGAGGTGATGAGGGTGTTGAAATAGGTTTGTTTGGAGAGGTGAAGGGCAGTGTTGTATGTTCTAAGCATAAACTTAAAATGGATGAAATCTTCGGTTAGATTGGATTTTCTCCACAGACGTTCGGCGCACCTGGAGCACCGCTGCAGGAAACGTGTTTGCACAGTGTGCCAGGGTTGTCGCCGTCTGCGTTGTGGTGTTCTATTTATAGGGGGTGCAAATTCATCCAGGGCACTTTGAAGTGTTTCATTGTAATGCTTCAATGCAGAATCAGGACATGAGAGGGAGGAGATAGGGGCCAATGAAGACTGCAAGTTCTTCATAAGTTTCTGGGTGTTAATGGCCTGTATGTTTCTATAAGTATGGACAGTGGGGGTGACCTGAGCAGCCTGGCAGTTCTTGATAGAGAATGAAAGAAGATTGTGGTCAGAGAGCGGGAGAGGGGAGTTTGCAAAATCATCCACTGCACAAAGCCGAGAGAAGACCAAATCGAGGGAGTTTCCGTCTTCATGCGTTGGAGAATTAGTAAGCTGCGAAAGGCCAAATGAGGAGGTTAGAGATAAAAGGTGAGTAGCAGATGGGGAGAGGGGAAGAGCAATGGGGATGTTGAAATCACCCATGATGAGGGTAGGGATGTCACAGGAGAGAAAATGTGGAAGCCAAGTGGCAAAATGATCCAGGAACTGATGGGAGGGGCCGGGAGGACGATACAACACCGCCACTCGCATGGAGAAGGGGGTGTAGAGTCTGACGGCATGGACCTCAAAAGAAGGGAAGACAAGTGAGGGTACTTGAGGGATGACCTGAAAGGTACATTTTGGTGATAGGAGCAGACCAACGCCTCCACCAGCTCTATTGTCTGATCTTGGGGTATGAGAGAAGTGAAGCCCCCCGTATGAAAGAGCAGCAGCAGCGGTAGTGTCTGACTGCTGGATCCAGGTTTCAGTAAGAGCCAGGAGGTTAAGAGAATTAGAAAGGAAAAAGTCATGAATGAAGGAGAGTTTGTTACACACTGAGCGAGAATTCCAAAGTGCACAATTAAGAGAGACAGATGGCATGCAGGGAATATTAATAAGATTAGAGGGGTTTCTGAGTGTAGCAGTCGGGAGGTTTGACTTTCTATAACATGGGGGACCAGGGTTGGGAGCAATGTCTCCTGCGACTAGGAGAAGGAGGATAGAAAGAGTGAGCAGATGGTTAAGTGATTTGTGAGAGCGTCTCTGATGTTGAATGGTGGGACTGACTGGATCTGTGCAGTTTAACAACGTGAAAAGAGCATGAGTGCTATACATAGGAGAGGAAAGAAGCGAGGGGCCAATGTGGATGGAGTGTTGAGAGTTAATGCCAGGGCGGTGGATGTGTGTGAATGCAGCGGCCAGGATTAAAATTACACAAATGCATATGGTATATATTTGTTGTACTCCAAATGTACAGGGAGTAGATGTATATAAGTGTCTTACCTGTCTCCTGCCCTGTCTAACTGCCATGTTATAACTGCCAGTACTTTGATAAACTGTACTTGGATAAAGTGTGCATAAATGCTATCCCCAAGCTATGTCTGAATATATAGGAGGATAAGACTTAGAACTTTTCTTTTTTTTTTTTGGGCTATCTCTCTTCTCGTTAATCAATCACACTAAATTGAGACACCAGGACCCAATAAAATGTTGTGGTCAAATAAACACATGTCCAGCACTACATGGATCATAAAGCACTTTGAAAAGTTTCTTGACCTCACAACATAAGGGGACAAGCAGAGTAAGTTGACAAAAACTATATACCATGCTGACATTGAATGGAGACACAGGAGTGGATTCAGAGCAGAGATTGGAAAAGCTGGTTACCATATAGAAGCTTGCAGAGTTGCAAACACAGAGATAGCATTCAGGATTAACTGCTTGCTGATATTGAATGGAGACACAGGAGTGGATTCAGAGCAGAGATTGGAAAAGCTGGTTACCATATAGAAGCTTGCAGACCATGACAAGATAGCCAACTTTGGTTGGCAAAGGTATATACTGTTGGTCCAGAAGGTACACAAGTTTGGTTAGGGCACAAATCTTTCACACTCTGTCATCCTGCCAGTGTACTCTGCCTTGAGGGGCCACAAGGGTCAATTTTAAAAACCGGATCCGGCGTAATCCGTTGAAAAAACGGATAGAAAAACGGATGAACCGGATGAGACGGATCCGGTTTTGTCTGTCAAGAACAAGACGGATCCGGCAGAAAACCGGATCCGGCACATCAGGTTTTACAAAACATTTGCCGGATCCGGCATTCCGGCACGACGCCGGATCGCGCCTGATGCCGAAAACCTGATGTGTGAAAGTAGCCTAATAGGTAATATGCATAAAGGTTGTTACTGTCAAACAAGCCCATTAGGAAGGACATATGGCTGTGTTCTTACGTAGCGTTTTTTTTGCATTTTAGGAAGCGATTTTAAACTGATTTTGCAGCGAAAACGCAAAAAAAAGCATCCCATGCAATCCTATGGCATTCCACACATGCTGTGCTAATGCTGCGGATTTTTCCATGGCGGAATTGCATCGCGGAAAAATACGCAGCATGCTCATTCTTTGTGCAGAATCGCGGGAAAATCTGCACACATAGGAATGCATTGTTCTGCTTACTTTCCACATGTGGCTGTGCCCACCATACGAAAAGTAAGCAGAACATTTGCGGATGTTACCCATGGTCTGGAGGAGAGGAGACTGTCCTCCAGGCTGTGGGTACCATATCCCTGTAAAAAATAGAATTAAAATAAAAAAATCGTCATATTCTCACCTTCCGATGTCCCTCACAGCGTCACCAGGCCTCAGCGATGCTCCCAACAGGCCCCGTTCCCAGTGATGCCTTTCGACAATGACCTTTGATGAGGTCACGGTCTCTCGATACCGCAGTGGTCTCGCGAGACCGCAACGTCATCAAAGGTCATTGTCGCAATGCATCACTGGGAATGGGACCTGCCGGGAGCATTGCGATGATCGGGAACGCTGCCCGGGACGCCAGAAGTTGAGTAAAACACCAATTTTTATTTTTTTTAATTATTTTTAACATTAGATCTTTTTACTACTGATGCTGCAGAGGCAGCCTCATAGTAAAAAGTTGGTCACACTTGTCAAACACTATGTTTGACGAGTGTGACCAACCTGTCAGTCAGTTTTCCAAGCGATGCTACAGATCGCTCGGAAAATGCTAGCATTCTGCAAGCTAATTACGCTTGCAAATCGCTAGTTTTTCCATGGGAAATAGGTGGGAATTAAAATGCAGTTTTCTCGCATATTTCCCACGGAATGGAATTCCAGAATTCCCGCAGAAATTTCCACGGCAATTCCGCAACGTGTGCACATAGCCTATATGTGTGACGTTGACCCCATTTTGCACCATTGCGGTATTCCTTGTTACAATAGCACACACTGTATTAAATTGGTAAGTTTTGTTATAATCTTTCCAAGAAAATCATCCCTATTATTGTGTCATTTAATGTGCATTGCTTCTTAGGCTGTGTGCACACGATGCAGATTTGCAGCGGATCCGCAGCGGATTTTACCGCACAGAAATGTTGCATATCTGCATTGTGATGTACAGTAGCCTTAAAATCAATGGAAAAAAAAAAACGCTGTGCAGACGCTGCGGATTTTTCCGTGCGGTTTTCCTGCGGTACAAAATCCGCAGCATGACACTTCTTTTGTGCGGTTTTCC
This sequence comes from Dendrobates tinctorius, assembly GCF_039654945.1. Taxonomy (NCBI): domain Eukaryota; kingdom Metazoa; phylum Chordata; class Amphibia; order Anura; family Dendrobatidae; genus Dendrobates; species Dendrobates tinctorius. The sequence goes on from NW_027361738.1 coordinate 27,918,049, forward strand.
ATCTCCCCTGTCACCAAATCCGCAGGGGGAAAACCACAGTGGAAAACCGCACAAAAACCGCAGGAAAAATGGAAGAAATCCGCAGGAAAAATGCAGGTCACTTGACCTGCGGATTTCTTCCATTCTGCGCGGAAAAATCTGCAGGGCCAAAAAGTACGTCTGCACTCAGCCTTAGGCATTTTCATATGATCTCTAAAAAAAAGGAATGCAATTACAATTGATAATTATTATTTGAGTCTCGTAAATGTTATAAGTTATTAAAAATGTCTTTTACGGTCAGACTGGTGACTTTATTGTCGTATCTATGGTCAAAAAATGCATGCCCATGTAAAAGTTGACAATTAGTGCCATTTAAAAATGTTCCTCCATCCACCAATCTACCTTATTTATTTCTTTTATTCACTTTTATGGTGCCATTAACTTCTATAGTGCTTTACAGATATCGTCATAGCTGTTCTCATTGGGGCTTATAATTAGAGTTGAGCAAATTTTTTAAAATTTGGTTCTGATTATTCGCCAAACACAGCAGCACATCATTGAAGTCATTAACGAATATATTTTGAAACAATCATCAAACATAAATTTAGTATGAATAGGGTACCAATATGGCACGAAAATGGCAAATTCAGATTCGACTCCGAACATATTCGCTCAACTCTACTTAGAATCTAAATTAACCCAATCAGTATGTCATATGTCATAACTAGAAAAAAGGTTTTAGACTAGATTAGAGCTATTTTCTTTAACCATTGAATATTTCCGAGACCACTTGGGTTCAAAGACTCCATACTAAAAATAGGCTATAGCCTATCGCTAGGACATGCCATCAATATGTGAGTTGGGCTGATCCAGATGCTGTCATTCATGAGATGATCAGAGCAGCTTCTACCACGCCCAAAGCTTAAAGATAGATAGATAGATAGATACAGTAGACAGATGGATCGATCGATGGAATGAAAAATGGCAGTGCTTCCATTTCAAAAACATGGAACATTGTATTTATTCCAAGCCCATGTACACAATGGCTCTGGCAATGAGTCTTTTTCATTGCTAGAACTGAAACATTGTGTATACCTTGTAGCATGAGATTTGGAAAATAGCAGCATCCTTGTGTGTATGAAGCAGCAGACCCAATGCCTATACCGGGAAAATATTGACCAGCCTGAATGGCATGTTAATGAGATATTAAAGGGAACCTTTCACATGAAAAAAAAAAAGTCATTAACCTGTAGATATGGGGTTAATCTGCAGGTTAATATAATTCTGAACCTGGCTGGCACCTGCACTTTGAGCCCCGCTGCTGGGAGGAAATGAACTTTATGCCTCCCTGTATCGTTCAGGGGTGGTGCCAGCGTAGGTTCAGTCACGACTTTGTATAAAGAGCGACAGCTGTAACTATACCCCCGGCATCAACTGACACTCGCTCTATCGGGGACGGCTGTCAGCGCTGGGGGAATAGTTACAACCATGAGATTTGGAAAAAAACAACAACCTTATGTCTATAGGCCCCGTCACACTAAGCGACTTACCAGCGATCCCGACACCGATATGAAGGTGTCAGGATCGCTAGTAAGTCGCTATGTGATCGCTGGTGAGCTGTCACACAGACAGCTTCACCAGCAATCAGCACAGCGATGCCGAGCGCCCGGCATCGCTGGCCATCGCTGTAAAAAATAGAATCAAAATAAAAACATAGTTATTCTCACCTTCCGACGTCCCGTTCAGCCATCCTGCCTCTCTCCACGCTCCGGTCCCAGTGATCCTTTGCGAGAATGACCGCGAGATGTCACGGTCTCGCAGGATAACAAAGTCTCGCGGTCATTCATGCAAAGGATCACTGGGACCGGAGCGTGGAGAGAGGCAGGATGGCTGAACGGGACGTCGGATGGTGAGAATAACTATATTTTTTATTTTTTTAAATTATTTTTTACACCTGATCGCTGGTCTCCCGCTGTCGCACACAGCGATGCGTGCTGGCCAGCGGGAGACCAGCGACCAAAGAAATGTCCAGAGGTTTCTTCCAGCGATCAGCGATACCGGCAGGGGGGCCGCTCGCTGATCGCTGTCACACACAGCGATCTCGCTGGTGAGATCGCTTAGTGAGACGGGGCCTTATGAGGCAGCAGACCCAATGTCTATACTGGGGGAGATTATCCAAGCTCAATGTCATGTTAATGTGGTATTTAGTTAATGTAGATGCTAGAGTCTCTAAGGAAGTTTGGTGGATCAATAAAAATGTATCTATGGCCACCTTTTGTATGTTATACAGCTTTAGGGGGCTTGCAAAAGAAGGAAAAAGTTTTGAAAACCAAGAAAAAGGGAAGTGGAGACTGTTTAGTTTCTGCAGAGGTGAAGGAGATATGCATAAGATACAGATTAACCAATACTATTGTGGATCAGATAGTGACAAGCCAGAAGACACAAGATAAGGGACATTGTAAGCAGCTAAGGCAAATATGGGGAAACCATAGAAGCACGTAGACACATATTGCAACATGTGCCCATTTCATACAGGAGGTCTCAAGTCACCCTATGACATAAGATCTATCTATAAGTGGGGGATGTGGAGACGCAGTAAAGGCCCCTTTACATTTAGCGATGCACCAGCGATCCCGACCACGATATGACCCGGTCAGGATCGCTGGTGCATCGCTAAATGGTCGCTAGTGAGCTGCCACACAGGCAGATCTTACAGCGATGCAGCAGTGATACAGCGGTCATTACTTACCTTTCACATGCAGTGATCCTGGCATCCTCCCCTCCGCGTCCACGCGTCACTCGTCGGCGCCAGCAGGAAGCCCAGCAGGAAGCGCCCGACAAGAAATGGAGCTGCGTGATCAGCGACAGACAGCGGGGGGGAGCCGGTCAGAGGTATCACACATAGTGATATCGCCTTCTGCGTCACCAAATCGGTGATGCTTTAGCGATATTGCTAGCGATATCGCTATGTGTAAAACCCCCTTAAGATATTGGCGGCACACAAATAATATTATCCTTGCTTCAATATTTTTTGTTGTTAAAAATGGCATAAACATTTTCAAAACGGCTTTCAGGATGTAATAAAACGTGCCCTTTTTGAGATCATGGAGACTGAGATAGCGATAGAGGCTGCAAATTAACCTCATAGCACAGTGATGATGCCACAATATATTATTTATGTTCATCATTATATTGTGACCTTGTCATGTAATATCATTATAGTCAATTACATATGTAATTAGCAGATAGTTTTTCTAGCTATGATACTCCTCAAATCCTAACTTTTGGGGGCTGCAAGGGATCACCTTTATTTCTTGATCATACCTCCCCCAATGAGCATAAATGTGCAAAAGTCACTACAAACATGTCGGTGACAACAATCTAACTGATCAAAGCTTCCCTTTGGGGGGAAATTGATGATATCCGGGGAGCTTACTGGTTTACAGCTTCTCCGCCATCCTGATAAAAAGAAAGATGTTAATAACAGTCGCCAAGGCGTAGGAGACAGCTACCTAATTTTTACTGGATAATGATCATCACTATACGTCATTCCAAACTTTTTGCAAAATGCAGTCCTTATGAAGCCCTGAAATCACTTTGTCCATTACTTTGGCTATCTTTGTTGTACCCAGTCAGACACTAGTTACTACAGCTTTTCACCACTTTTCCACACGTGGCACATTGACCAGTAACGTTCACCATTTTTAGTCCACTTTAACTATGTTCAAGGGTCTATTCATTGCTGTCAATGGCGTAACTTGCAGTGTGGGGGTCCCGGTGCAATATCTCCAAACCATCATGGATCTTTAATAGTACTGATCATCTCGTATAGGCTTTAGGCACCTTTTGGGGCCCCTTAGGCTCTAGGGCATGGGGGCAACTGCAACCATTGTAGTTACACCCCAGATTATTGGTAATCCAGTGTAGCCCAGCAGACAGCATGTTCAGTATTTGGTCAGTGTTTTACATCAGTATTTGTAAGCCAAAACCAGGAGAGGAACAATCAGAGGAAAAGTATAATAGAAACACGTCACCACTTCTGTATTTATCACCCACATCGAGAAAAAAAAAACACTCTGTCTGAACAGAGCCTTACATTTTAATTCAATTTGCATCAATTTAAATGTTTTTTTTTTCTAAAGAATGTCACAGAGTTGGAAACTCGGCAACTAACAGATGAGTGGGCAACTGCTCCTTGTGCCGTGCCCGTGGGGATCATACTCAAGACTCAATAAATTCTGATGTTTTCATTCATTTTTTTCATAATTTGCGTATCAGTAACGTGTCTATCCAGTCCGTGATTTCCAGAACTCCACCACTTTTTCCCTCTTGCAAAAAAAATGGGAGAGCATCCCTGCAAAGTCAGATGATAAGAAAACAGAGATTTTAAATTAGCCGTGGCGACATTTCGGCCCAAAATGGCGGGAGACAGCCGAAAGGTCACATAGGAGAAATATAGCCTGATTCTGATTCTGGAGCCCAGCCCTGTACACCATGGAATCAATGTGCTATAGAAACTAATAATAAGGAGCAGACAGCTCAATTCCCATGTATGCACCAACGCTTGGAACAGTTCTGAATACGTATATACATTTTCCTATATACAGATGTGTATATATATAACTATATATTGATAATTTTAATGTCTATGTATAATTTCTTGCGTGTGTCCACTGTACAGCCGGGAGCAGAGCCTGTGTGACACCGCAGGGAGCCGCCATCAGCCCCGGCGCCGTGCACTCGGACCTGTGAGGAGGAGGAGGCTGCACAGTGCGGCGGCGGCGGCCGGGGATGTGCTGACACAGGCGGAGCAGGAGGAGGGCAGCAGCACTGGGCGGGCCGTCTGCCTCCCGTCACCGCCTGCGTCACCAGCACAGGAGTTTTCCACTGACGAAAAAGGCTGTGCTTCTCCTGAGAGGAGTCAGAGCAGGAGGAGCTGCCACAGACAGCTGCGCTCTCCGGACTATGAGAGCCGCTCTCGGCCGCTGCATCTAGTACCCGCCGCCTGACACCGGAGGAGGAGGACAGCCACGGTGAGTGACCGCTCGCAGGGCCATTCCGTGGGAGCTGCCATAGTGCGGCGGGGTCGCCATTGCCCGTCTGCTCGGTGCAGCTTGCAGCGGGTTCTCCGATGATTGTTACTTTGTCTGGTCGGTGACTGAGGCTGCTGGAGAGTGAGCGCGGCGCGCCCTCTGCTGGCCGCCCGGGGCATGGCGACTCGTCCCGATGTCTCCGCTCGTGTTCCGTCCGTGCTGTGGAGTAGTGTCCGGTGACCCGGGAGTGAGCGGCGCTAGTCGGCACTTGGTGTCCCTGTGTGTAATGCGCCGCTGCTGCATTTCTGTGACTTTATAGAAAGTCCTCGCATCAGTGAGTGCTGTGTGGGGAGAAAAACGGAGACGTTTCTGCTCATCGTGACCCGTGTGGATAAGTCGCTGCTACCGTCTCGTCTGGGAAGAATGTCGCAGTGGGTGACGTCAGCGGGCCAAGTTTTTGGCGCCCGGTGACGTCACTGCGCTGCTGTGGTAAATGGGAGAGCGGTGACGTCATGAGGCGGCCGTGACGCCCAGGGAGGAGGGGCCTCGGGTGGCGGGGGAGTTTTCCCTCCCTTTTGTGAAAGGGGAGAAAAAAGTTTCTTGGAACTTTTTTTTTTTTTTTCTTAGCCTTTAAATAGGAGGTTGGCTGTGTAGCTGTTGTAGTGTGAGTGTGGTGGGAGAGGAGGCAGGACCCCCTGGACTCTGCTGGGACCCCCGAAACAGGTAATGGAGGCGGATGGGTTTATTTCTGCTCAAACTTGTATTTATTGCTATTAAGGCAATGGCGCGATATAAATGCATAATAATAATTAAGGGAGTTGTCCATCTTGTCTGGGCAATTTTTTATTTTCCTTAAATAGATTTTTAGAGCCTTAAAGGGAGATTTTATTGTAATTTTTTTTTTTTTATTTTTTTTAGCTCCAAAAATGTATTTAAGGAAAATAAAAAAATGCCCAGACAAGATGGACAACTCCCTTAATTATTATGCATTTATATAGCGCCATTGCCTTAATAGCAATAAATAAAAGTTTGAGCAGAAATAAACCCATTACGGCCGCACATATATTTTATTTTTTATTTAATTTTTTTTTAACTTTTGTCTGTTGCTGGCTGCAAAAGGAGTTGACTGAGAATCTGTCAGTGAGCTCGTTTTCCCTGTAGCATTTGAAACTTTTTTTTTTTTTTCCTCCCCCCCCCCCCCTCTCTCTGAGCTCCTCTCCACGGATTTATGACCCCAGGCCACATCATAGTAGAGTAGGCAGGGAAGCAAAATGGTGCAACTTTATTTTAATGAAACCCATTGCAATAATTATGTTTAGCCCCCAAATACATCTGTGTGTATTAAAAATAAAAATAATTCCCAAAGGTGTACCGCCCCTTTAATGGCTATTGTGTTAGATTCTGCCCCCTGTACACCACAGTAAATAATTTGCCACAACCACATAACAATCTGGTAATTTTTGTTTCCCATCCACTGAATGTAAAAAATCATATTGGTTTGCAATAAATGATTCACGGTTCTAATGATTTTATTAATATTGCACCCACATACGCCGCAGCGCTGTACAGTCAATGGTTTCATCACTTGCAGGTTTCCCCAGGCCGTGGCCATCTTTGGCTCCACTATGCGCCTCCCATTTGTGGGCAGCAGCGGATTGAACTTGTTCCCAGGGCATATGCCTTCATTGTGTTGATGATGTGACTTTAATGCATATCCTTGGAAGGGATGGAATTTCGTCTTTCCAGGAACGCCCCTCCACCTTCCTTCTTCTCAGAGGTCCCCCTCCTCCTCCTATTATATTGTATTCTGTGGGAAAACTCTGATCTGCGCTGAGTGGAGGGATTGTGCACAAGTCACTCAGGAGTCACAGGTGGCTGTATAACAGGGGCACCCTCACCGGTGGAGACCCCTGTACTCAGGAGTCACAGGTGGCTGTATAACAGGGGCACCCTCACCGGTGGAGACCCCTGTACTCAGGAGTCACAGGTGGCTGTATAACAGGGGCACCCTCACCGGTGGAGACCCCTGTACTCAGGAGTCACAGGTGGCTGTATAACAGGGGCACCCTCACCGGTGGAGACCCCTGTACTCAGGAGTCACAGGTGGCTGTATAACAGGGTCATCCTCACCGGTGTGGCCCCTGTACTCGGGAGTCACAGGTGGCTGTATAACAGGGGCACCCTCACCGGTGGAGACCCCTGTACTCAGGAGTCACAGGTGGCTGTATAACAGGGTCATCCTCACCGGTGGAGACCCCTGTCTTGTGTGCTGTCCCTGGGGTCTCCTCTTTCAGGCGGAGGTAAATAATGTTCCTACAACAAGCAGTGTCCTCCGTCATGTCACTGTGATGATTTCTCCTATCCAGCCAGACAAGCTGCTGGGATTTCGGGTCGCCTAGTGGGATTTGGATTAATACCATTGAGTGCAGTCTGACGAGCTTTATTCCTACAGACCTGTAATTCATTGGATCTGGGACTTTGCCATTTTTTTTTTTTTTTTTTTTTTTTCTCCTAGTGATTGCACAAGTGTTTACAGGATGGAAAGTGACTTTTTTTTTTTTTTTTAATATTACAAGTTGTGAAAGGTCTCCCCCCCCCCCCCCGCCCCCTGTTTTGCACCACTTTGAGGCAGCCTTGGTCTGAATGACTGCTCTTGCAAGGAGAAAACAAATTTTTATTTTTTGGGCTGCAGGTTGGTTTATAGATCTAGCTGTAAATTAAAACCACACACAAGCTTTCTTTAGATCTCCTCTTCCCTTTTGGGTGTGATCTGAGTTTTATGGAAAAACCACAGATGGTAAACATGCCACAAACCGCGTGTGTGACCCTGGCCGGGCCTTGTGCTGTGGTCAGGTGCTAGGACCAAACACTATGCTATGCAAACCAATGATGCTGGATCCTACTATAAGGCCAGGCTAAAGCAACAACTATATATTTTTTTTTTTTTTTTTTTTTCTTGGTGCAGGAAAAATGTATATTTATTTACAACATAAGTTCCGGGGTTTTTTTCTGTTCATTTGTCCATTTTACAGTCCTTCAGATAAACTTGGTAAAACAATTTAAGAAAAATGCCTTATTCCAGCGCAACACCATTGCCCTGCAAACACCTTTTTATATAGTGCATTTTACAGATTTTTGCAAGATAGGTTAACAACAAAGAGGAGGGCGATCTTGATACTTGCAAAACCCCTTATTACATATGTGCCTTTCATAGAGACCTAGGATATTCCAGTCTAATATATATATATATATATATATATATATATATATATATATATATTTTATTTTTTTTTTTTCCTGTGGTCTTTTACAGCTGGTGCTGTATGTCTGCCATTAGATAATCTGGGAATACGCTTGTTGTATGCATGAGCCTGGAGTTAGCTGTCATAACAAGCAGATCCTGTTCTACCACATTTTCTAATCCTTCCCCTGGATTTGCATCTGAATGATCCAATGACTACTGCCCTGCTAGTTCTGCACGTGGCTTTTATGGTCTTTAAACAGGTGTCTGGCTTTCGGAGACGCTCCACACGCTCGTACATGTTTCCCCTGGGTTAAATAGAGTTAAACAAGTATTTATTTTGAGCTTAATTGTTACTGTATTATTTAAGTGTATATAGCATTTTCTCAAGTTGACTATCAAAGAATAATCATTTCTCTATTGTCACTTTAAATCTGTCACCCAGCTTTCCCAGACCCCTGAAAGGGAAAATCTGCCTAGTTGTGCAGCATTATGAAAACAAGTGATTCTGGGCACATTTTCCATTTCTTGGCAGCTAGAAGTGTTATATGGCGGAGATATTAGCCATCTCTCAGCTTTTAGTGACAGTGTGGCCATATATGAAAATAGACTGGACCATCTAATTGGTATCGGGGTGTCCGGACTCTCCTAATGGCAGATGTTGTAGTGAAATTCAATATGCCTGATCACTTTGTTCTCACTGGAGATAAGCAACTTGCAGGCACATCTTATCTTTCCCACCTAAGGCTGTGTGCACACGCTGCAGATTTTGCTGCGGATCCACAGCGTTTCTGGCCCTGCGGGTCTGCAGCAGAGTCTTCTGCGTTGTACAGTACCATTTTACTCTATGTAAAATGGAATCCGCTGTGCACATGCTGCGGAATTTTCAGCGTGGTTTTGTTGCGGTTTCAAATCTGCAGAAAGAAATGACATGTCACTACTTTTCTGCGGATTCCGCTGCGGTTTACCATCTCCTCCATTGTAGAGGTGATAAACCGCAGCCTAATCCGCAGGTAAACCGCAGGTCTTTTGACCTGAAATTTACCTGCGGATTTTACAAAATCTGCGGGGAAAAATCCACAGCACCTAAAAACTGTGTGCACATACCCTTAGGACACATGCATGCACCATTGAGTGTGTGTATATTGAGGTGGGCAGGTCAGGATGTGCACTGCCTAAACCTAACCAACCTATGCAAATGCTTCTTCAGAGAGGAAGACGACAGGATCTCTAGTGCCACCTATTGGGAGTAGCAATCCTAAAAGTCATTACTGACCCTTTATGGTTCTACAGCCTTGTAATTTTAGGCCTGACTATCAAAAAATAGGGGTATCCAAATGTGGGAAATTCATTTACGTATTTACTCTTATTTTTTTTCCTGGCATGATCATGTTTCTGGTAGTCACCGGTGTGTAGCTTAGTGTATGCAATGCAAATAACACTCTAGATATGGCTTGTACTTCCAGGATAACCTTTGAGCTGGGCTGCTTCAGGGCAAACACAGGGAAAAAGACTCCTAACCCTATAAACAGATATAAACTGCTCAGATTTCTGAGTGCAAATTGCCTTGGCCCGTTCCTCCGTGTTTACCATGCTGTATCGCAGAGGCTCCTTCATTCCTGAAATTCCTGCATACATGGATAATACCCAAAGCAAGGGAGCGGAATCATACATTCCCTTCCTTACTATTGATCACACCCATTACTAGGAAGATTATGGAACAGGAACATAGGGCTGGGGTGGTCTCCACAAGAGGTCGCCTTACGGATTGTTTCCCTTGGCATAGATTGGGATGTTTTTAATCTGGAGTCTGACTATTTATTACACAATGTTTAGCTCTAGTGTTTGTAGAGCAAGTGTGTCCCCTTACAGATCATCTGCTCCATGTATTTTTTTTTTTTTTTTTTTTAATTTATTTTAAATTTCATTTTCCTGTTCCTGCACCTTTAAAGCTCAGTGGGAGCGGTGGTGCCAGACGAGAATTCCTGCGGTTTTGGTCCATCGACTCTCGTACTTGTTTAAAAAGCTGTTTTTAGTAAAATAGATGAGTAAGATGGCTGAGCCAAGAACAGAATGTCTTTTTTGGCAGCGGCAAGTGAGGCAGATTATTTCATTTATTTTTTTTATAACCTGAAATAAAATGTAGGTAAATAGTTCTTTTTCTTGTATGGAGCTGAATGTTGAACTTAGCACATGCTGATTAAAAATACTTTTTTTTTTTTTTTTTTTTTTTTTCCCCCTCTTTGCAGAGCTATTTCAAAATCACGTGTGTATGTATATAATTTTACACTGAGTTGTGATCATTGCAGAACATCTAGTGCTTGATGTAATCCTTTTTTTTTTTTTTTTTTTTTTAAGTTTTATATAGCGCTAGCATATTCCACAGCACTTTACAGTTTGCACACATTATCATCGCTGTCCCTGATGGGGCTCACAATCTAGATTCCTTATCAGTATGTCTTTGGAATGTGGGAGGAAACCCACGCAAACACGAGAACATACAAACGCCTTGCATGTAACAGCCCTTGTCTGACCTGTATGATACATTGTGGCTCTTGCCAATTATTCTATATGATGAATCCAGCTCAAGATTTGCTTAGAAAATGTAAGTGGCAATTATCTGTTTTGCTTATATGTTGAGAGCTGAAATGAATCCATTTTGAGAGCTAGTGCCATCACAGAAGTCACCCAGTATATTAATTTTGCTTACAAAATGTCTTGAGTGCATATTTACATTTTCATAGAAATGTAAGAAGTTTAGAATTTTTAAAAATGTCATTTAGAAAGAAGTTTGTGCGAAAATGGAGAAGTTCAAATCAGAAATTTGGCCTACTGACTCCACAGCCCTGCTGGACTCATACCTGTGATATGACACCTGTATTGCATGACAATGGCGCTCATATTATTTAGGTAATGTTGCCACGCCACCAGGGCCATTAAAGTCCATTCTGTACTTTAACAAGCATTGGAGTGCTGTATTTGTGTGTGTGTGTGTATGTAATAAATATATATATATATATATATATATATATATATATAATATTACATGACAGCGCTTATTTCAAAGAAACCATAGAACTGAATAGGAAATATATAATATATTTCCTAGCCAGTTCTATGGTTTCTTTGAGATTAGCGCTGTCATGTAGCCGTTTATCGTGATTATTCTCTTTGGAGGAGTTGTATGTGTGATACTCCCTTTGACTATTTATTCTTTAGGGGTCGGTCAGCCTTAGGAATCATCTGCACAGTGCCGCTTGGATCTTCTGGATGAGCTTTCTGTAATTCCTTGCACAGTCACTGTTCTTTTATGTTTTGGAGATGGCCCTGATGGGCACATTGTGGCGCTGTGCTCCTTGTTTTTACCTGGTACGATACACGCTGTGTATATGTTGAGCAGTGCTGTGTGCCTATAGTGCACTATGCAAATATATTTTTGCAGGACCGTATGCGTTTGTTGTTGTGAAAGGATCTGAAATCCATGTTTCTTTAGGTCCCAATGTCCTCATGTGACCCAGTGACACACAAGCTTGGGTGACACTTTGCTACTGGCTCCCTGACAGTTTAGCACCACGCTCACTTCGTACCAGCCCTGCTTGTAAATCCGCTTAACACTGTGTCCTTTCTAGTGCAGTCTAGAGCCACTTCATAAAACATCTGGCAGCAATTGACTTTACATAATTCAGCGTGAAAACAATTGCAGAATTTCAGAAACCCAAGTCCACGCTTAGTATACGTTTGGCGGATTTGTGAGGTCGACTGTCAAGACCTGACCGCTGTGGGATAATGTTGTGGGGATCCCTTTTTTATTCTTGGAATTTTATTACTTTGGTAAACAGAAAAAAAAAAAAAAATCTTCCTCTTTTAAAAAAAAAAAAAAATGACTATACCGTTCAGTGCAGCTTATCTATTTCCTAGAAGTTCTATCTATTTCTGGGAAAGCTGGGGGGAACCCTGTCAGTACAGCACGATTGCAACTCCCACGGGGGGAGATTCCTCTAAAACCCCACCACAAGCTTTTTCTGGCTGCTGAATGCAATACCTGCGTAACAATGGTGCGATACAGGAGTGAGGCTTGTTTCAATACAATGCTTGGTAGATATGTCGGAAACTTGGCTAATGTGCTCTGTGCAAGAAAATGCAACTGTAATCCAGTCTTCCTCGCAAAAAAAGTACTAGGAATTCCCTACAACTCTATTCAGCATATTCTTAGAGAATATATTCGGTATCCTCTAAGAAACAGCAGAATAGAAAGTTGTACAAAAGACAATTCCTAGAATTAAAGGCAGTCTTCTTTGGGTGTAAAATGCAGCAACATAAACCTTTTTTTTTATTTTTCATCATATTTATAACCTTTCTACATCATTTTGGTCCTCGCCTGTGGTGCAGCTGAGAAATGTCTTTGTCCCATGTGCAGAGGCCACCCTGAAGGCTGATCTGGGGTCAGCATCTGTCAGAGATTTGTCTAACCTGTTCTGAGTGCACAGTAAAGCCCCCGTTACACACTGCGATATCGCTGTAAAGTCACCGATTTTGTGACGTTATAGCGATATTGCTAGCGATATCGCTGCATGTGATACTTACCTCCGACCGGCTCCCCCGCTGATTATCGCTGATCGCGCGAGAAGCTCCTGGATCATTCCTCGTCGGTCACTTCCTGCTGTGACGACGAGCGACGCGTGGAACCAGGCGGGAGGACGCAGGATCGCCGCGTCTGACAGGTAAGTAGCGATCCCCGTCCCCAGCGATGTCGCTAGTGAGATCTGCCTGAGTGGCAGCTCACTAGCGACCACCTAGCGATGCACCAGCGATCCTGACAGCATCATATCGCTGGTGAGTCGCTAGGTGTAACGGTTTCTTAAGGGTATGTGCACACAGTTGCAGAGTTGCTGCGGATCCGCAAGTGATTTACAGTACAATGTTCTATGGGGAAAAAAAATTTTGCTGTGCGCATGCTGCGGAAATAATCCACACGGAAACGCAGCGTCTTTTTTCCACAGCATGTCAATTCTTTATGCGGATTCTGCAGCGTTTTTACACCTATTTCATTATGGGAATCCGCAGGTGTAAAAAGGTAGGGAAATCTGCCTAAAAACGGATTTTGACCTGTGGATTCTGCCAAGAGTTGCAGATTCCGCACAGCAATCCACAACGTGTGCACATACCCTAAGATTCATGGTTTTATTTATTTATTTTTTCTTCTCTGTACAATTAGAGATCTTGGCATTTTTAAACATCTCTCAGGTATAAGTGGCACAAAAACCCCCTCTTGAGGAGCGGTGACATCAGTGTGGGGGTCCCTGTTGGCCGGTGATGGTTGTACGTGCAGTGCTGGCCTTCATGCAGTGTGAGGATTCTCCGCTTACAGGTCTATAAATGCCTGTGCATGAACTCTTGAACCTTGGCCTTTGTCAACAGAAGTGCAAGGAGGGATGTGTAGGGTTTAGGCTGAGTTCACACGTCTCGTTTTTTTTTCGCGTTTTCACTGCGGTTTTAAACGCGCGATTTTGCTGTGAAAAATAAGCATCCTATGGGATTCCGCAATGCTGTGCTAATGCTATTTTTTTTTTTTTTTTTTTCCGCGGCGGAATCGCTTCATGGTAAACACAGCATGCTCCGCCCACATAGGAATGCATTGTTCTGCTTACATTTTTCATGTGGCTGTACCCACCATGCGAAAAGTAAGCAGGACATTTGCGGATGGTATCCACGGTTCGGAGGACGATCTTGCGGGAGCGCGACGTCTCGCGGTCATTCGCGCAAAGGATCACTGGGATCGAGAGCATGGAGAGAGGCGGGATTGGCTGCACGGGACGCCGGAAGGTGAGAATAACAATATTTTATTCTATTTTTTTTTTTTTTTTTTTCTCCATCCTATCATCTTCTACTACTGATGCCGCATAGGCAGCATCAGTGGTAAAAAGTTGGTCACACTTGTCAAACACTGTTTGAGTGTGACCAACCTGTCAATCAGTTCTCCAAGCGATGCTACAGATCGCTTGGAAAACGCTAGCATTCTGCAAGCTAATTACGCTTGCAAATCGCTAGTTTTTCAGCGGGAATTAAAAATGCGATTTTCCTGCGGAATTAAATTACGGAATTCTTGCAGTAACTTCCGCGAGAGTTCCGCTACGTGAATGTAGCCTTACACTTTTTGTGATGTGGGCTGCGGAAGCGTTTTTTGCTGTACATGCTGCTGGACATTTAGTTGTTTATTGCCTAGTAATGCAACTATCTTGTGTTACAATCCTTCTACCTGCCTCTGTGATACAAAGTACCGAAAGAAAGCAACAGGAACATAGACCTGTACATTGTACTGGACAATTGGATACACATTAAGGCGTTAAATGAATGCTCTACACACAGTGTCCACATGCTGTACATTACATGATACACCAGGGCCATTGCTGGAGTCTCCCATAACAAGGTTGTAAATAATTAACTAGCGCACTGCTTCCCCACTCTGCAAATATAGCCCTCATTTAGCTTTAATCACCTGCCCAGTGCACTTGGCTAGGTTAAAGTTTCCGTTTGCTGATGCCAATATTATTTTCTGCCCTTATATTAGCCCATGAATGACTAATGGACATCAAAAGTGCCTCCTGGGACTGTCATCTTCAAAGGGTTCCCTATATGCCCTGATGGTGGCTTATTGTGTGTATTTTTATTTGTAAGGGATGTAAGGAAACTCGTGTTGTGGTCAGTAGTATTAATATTTGTTCTAAGAGATGACCATACAAATGATGATGGATTTTGGAAAAGGGGAAATAATTAGCTTTGTTCTGGCTTTTACCTCTTTGACAACACTGTACTTCTAGTTAAACACTAGGAAACGCACAATTTCATAATGTCAGTCTGCTGCAATCTTCCATGCATTGCATTAAGCACTCGTCATCACCAGTCACTCAACACTGACGTCAGTACGCTAGTAAAGTGATTAAAAAAAAAAAAAAGTTTCCTGGCGCTTCCCCTTCGCAGTTCCTAAGCTGTTGTCACTTCCATCAGTAAACAGAGGCAGACTACTGAGTCACCCTGAGTCATCTTTCCAAATAATGCCTGTGCCGTGAATCCGTGATGTCTGCTGCGCGTTCCCTCCTACATACTGCTAATATTAAACTGATACCTTGTGTGCGTGCGACATCGTGATCAAGCACAGCGCTTCTATTCACTGAGATTACTCAAGCCCTTCAAGGCAGAGACTAATGCCAGCAGCAGTGCAATACAAAACGATCAGCCGCGTAGAGGTGTCGGTCATGTGCCAGTTCTAGCAAGCCCTCTCGTTACATTGGCATTTATGAGGTTAACAGGTTGCCCATAGAATTAGAAAAGTGCATAGTGAGACCTGAAACACAATGTCCTTGTCTGAAATCTGTTTTCACTGATATGTCCGGAGACTGCAAAAAAAATCCAGCAGAGGAAGTAGGAGGGGAAAGGGAGAGGGGTTAAAAAAAAATAAAAAAATAAAACCACAGGCTGCAATTTTGTGCATTGATGTGTTTTTTGTTTCAGCGTTTCATTTAATAAGATGCTCTGTCTGTATTTCCCTGGGGAGGTGCAGCATGCAAATCATGTGGGAAGTATTCTCTGAAGAGCTAGGCAATTTTTTTTTTTTTTTTTAACCTCTTCCTTTCCTCCTCTCGGTAAATGAGCTCACTCAAGCTGAATGGGATGTGACAGGAAGCAGTTGCTGCAGTATTACCATCCAGCATGATGTCTCCTTGTACGTTCTAGAGACCGGTTGCCTTTCCTTACGAGTGGGATCTGTTATTCTTCATTCACATTAGTTGCAGTGATTATTCATTTGCTTTTAATGACTGATTTGCTTTCAACCTTCCATCCAATATTTTATTTTGTGTGTTATAGATATATATATATATATATATTCTAATTTTTTTTTTTTACACCTTCGTTGGCTGCAAACAATATAAAACGTGATTTGTAAAGTAACCTTTTGTTTCTTTTTTTTTTTTTTTCTTTCACAGGACTGTGAAACCTACACAATAGCCATGAGTGGGATACTGAAACGCAAATATGAAGCATTGGAAGATGACTTCACATACTCTTCCTCCTCTTCATCCCCGTCGTCGTCGGCCACCTCTTCTTCTGGAGGGGAGTCTGATGACGAGTTTAACTGCAGCCCCAGGCCGCCTCTGAGTGACTTCACCCGTAAGTGGACTGGATATTTCCCTCTTCCCTCATCCTCGCTGTGACTTTGTTCTTACGTGCAGCTCCTAAGCATACAAAGCTAATGGATAGTGGCCAGGATTTTCTTAGACTCTGCCGCTCGCTTCTCGTATCCCAGCTGCTGTGCTGTATCACAGTAAACTGGGCTTTAAATAATCTGCATAGTTTCCGTAGAAGCAGCAGTAAAGATGTCAACTCTTCACCACCTGAGTAAACAGAGACCTTTCCTCTTTGGCTTAAATCTGTAAGCTCAGTTCGTTCAAGTCATGTATATACAGTATATCCCTCAAGAGCGATTGCTCAACTTTTACTCTTGAGGCTTTCCCTTCGGTGTAATGTTTACAGTTGTGTGTTTTCCGTTTGGCGACGGACAAAGCTGCTTTGGCTCAGTGTTTCCTGATAATCCACATTTTCATTTTCAACAGGCTTACAATAAAGTTGTCCGTAAAATGTGTGGATCCTGTTTCACGTATTGATGGATGTTCTTCTGTTTACAGCAATATCCATCTTAAAGACTGCAAAGAGGGCTAAGAAGAACCAGGTTCAGTTTGATCGGGTGATTGTATTCTATTTCCAACGATGCCAAGGTTTCACAAGCGTGCCAAGTCGTGGCGGATGCACTCTGGGCATGAGGCAAAAGCACAGCTACAGCAGACAGTTCACATTGGAAGAGTTTTCCACGGAGCAGTTGATGCGGCGTAGGGAGAAACTCATGCAATATTTAAAAGAAAAAAAGCTCAGGGCTCTAAAGAATATGGTAGGTTTTACAAATCAAAAATATATTTTAATACCAGTAGTATAGTAGTTTTTTCTTTTTTGTCTCCATATGGCAAAGAAGAAATCGTAGCTAAGTAATCAATTACCTCTGATAGTCAATGGTTCCGCAGCAGTGACCACTGCTGTCAGTCACTTGGGGTTGGTGTACAGGCTGGTGACTGCTGACTTGTGAATCCTCACATTGCGTGATTTTCTGTTGCCAGGAGAGTGGTCATGTGACCGCAAGTATGTGATTTGCATACTACCGGTCACATTCCAACTAGACTGTCATGCCATGCCCAATAAACTTGCAATGAGCAGGGTCGCACCCATCTCGGTGGCATGTAATTTCATGTATGCAAATCGCATACTTTTGGTCATGTGCCCAATGCTCCCAACACTGGAGAATCCTCACCGTGCGATTCATGTGAGGATTCACAAGTCTTCAGTCACATAGGTTACAAGTCTGCAGTTACTCTAAGTTCACACAACGCGTTTAAGTGTCCCGCTGTTGGGCAAAGTTTCGAAGATCCTGGGCAAATGCCCAATTATAATTTTATTTTTTCTACACTAGGTATTTGTGATCCTATGTACCCATAACTTATATAATATTTCAGTGTTCTTAATTGTTTATATTTTTCTTTGCTTTTAGTTTACAAAGAATGGTACAATAGAGTCAGAAAAGGCAAATAACCTCAGCATAGATGACATCTGTGATGAAGATATTGACATGACCAATGCAGAAGTTGTAGATGGTTTCAATCCACTAGTGTACTCTGCCAAAAAACGACGGGCATTGCTCAAGCGCAAAGGTGTGAAGAAGATTGACAAAAGTGAAAAACGTGAACTTAATGAAATTCGGAAGTCAAGAGAACTATGTGGCTGCGATTGCCAGGACTTCTGCGAGCCAGAGACATGCAGTTGTACCTTAGCAGGCATCAAATGTCAGGTTAGTATCGGTTTTTGTGATGGCTCCTCATTTTTTTTTTTTTTTTTTTTTTTTTTTTCTGCATCAGAGTATTGCCAGCATTTTCAAAGACAAAACACTCCTATTTGTCTTTCTGCTTCAGTTCTAGATATACAAAGCTGTCTGCTTCATAACCATAGCCACTAGCTGAACCTTTTTTTAGTCTTGGGACAACTCAATTCTCCACAGTAGCACTATAACCCTGTAATAGAATTCGATTTGCCTCTCGTTATAGAAGTTTTTCCAAAGATTGTTATACAGTACACCCACAAACATTGATTAATATTATGTTTCGATTATCTTTTAGAGAGATCATTCAACTTTCCCATGTGGCTGTACGAAGGATGGATGTGGAAATCGAAATGGAAGAGTAGAATTCAATTCATCCAGGGTGCAGACCCATTTTATCCATACGGTCATGAAACTTGAGCTTGAGGAGAAAAGTCAAAATAATGATGATGTGGATGACCGGTCCGAATTGTCATGCAGTGAGAGTTTGGATGCCTTTGGGTGCTCATCTATGGAGTCTAGTGAGGACGAAGAAAGGACTGCTCCCACCACTACTAGCACCACCTCCTCCACTACTCCCTATCATTTCAACACCGACTTGGGACCAGCTGGTGAAAACAGTTGCAGCAGCGACACAACGGACAGCTCATCCTCCTCTGGTCAGAGCGAAAGCTCAGAGAGTCCTTTTGAACTTGCTTCTTCTGATAAGTCCGAGCCAGATTTTGAGGAAGACTATCTGGCTAGGATTCTTCATTTCAATGACTCGGAGTATGAGGAGAATAGCAGTGACTGCCAGGACAACTTGAGTTTCTTTCATACTACGGATTTCTTCTGCGATAAGGTTTACGAATCTCTCTACAGCTCTGAAAAATCAGATGGTGGATTGTACACCAACTCTTTATCGAACATTTCAAAGTGCGTAGATGAAAATGCAAACCAAGGCTCAGATTTCTTTACTGACAATGAGATATCTGTGGCCATCTCTACTGATTCTAGTGTGGCACAAGGAGAGCCACTTTTAAAAAATTATATGGATATCAGCCTTTCCTCAGAAGCCTTTGATATCTCCGATGAAACAGAGTATAATTTTGGACCTCTTTACAATTCCTTGAATGAATTTGAAAACTTGTGTTCTCAGCAGTGTCCGGTGACGCTTCTTCCTGGATTTGCATCGGCTACGGATACTACTGCCAGCTTCTTGGAATCTTTAATTAGTTCTTCAGAATCTTGTAATGACAATCAATATTTAGAGGATGCCTTAAAATCGCCATCTCCTTTTGAATCCCTCGTAGCATAAATGGGCAAATCCAAGCTGTGGATCATTTGCAGGAACAGTGAATAAATTAAGGAATGTTTCTATGTTGATTTTACATGGATAACTCTATTTTGGTCTTTTTATGGAGAAAGAAAATGCCTTTTTGGAACACTGTCACTGCAATCTGTTTACTTTTTTGTCTGTTTTGAACAAAAAAAAAAAATCATTTTGTAAAAAAAAAACAAAAAACTTGTACATAGAGTTTGGAGAAAAATTCTTAAATTTGTGGAACTGTGAAGAAAAAAAACTATTTTAGAAATGGGTAAACGAGTATGCCCATAGAAACTGTTCAATGCTTTTAATAAACTATTCATGTATTTATTGTAAAAAGAAATATTTGCAGAGGTTAGTGTGCACTACTCGGGTTTACAAAAAAGAGGATAAATGAAAACCGCATACTTTATACAGAGCTGTTTAATTTATTGCGAATTCCAGGAATGAGACTGAAGCTTGAACTAGCATGAGTTTTATTTATGGTAAATTGGAGATACCTCAGATGTATTATGAGTACAATCATATTTTTCCATAATATATCTGCATAATTATGGACTTTTTTTTTTCTTAACGTCTGTACAATAAGTTAAATATTTGTTTTCTTCCCCCTATTGTGCAATATTACAGCAGCAGTCTCCATTAATTCTATAGATCACTGGTAATGTTTTTAAAAGAAAAAGCACAAGGATGTGTTTGGGGAAGTACAGCATTTTCTATATTTAAGTTGGAATGTCCCTTCGGATGTCCCCATCTGTGCTCCTTTTACAAGCCATAATTTCACGTTTGATTATTTAATCTTTCTATAAGTTATGTCATATTTATTTGCTAAACTTAGGGATTTGGCCATAAGATCATAAGCAGCTGAATGCACCCCAAGTTTGGACACCAACTCAGCTGAACGTGGTGCGGAACCATTCCAATATAGCTAAAGCTACATGGAGCCAGAACAGCATGAGCAGAGATAATGTTTCTTTCCATCTGCTTACTAGAAAGCCTAAATGGATGGGTTCTATATTCCCCCGTAATTATTGGTCCCGGCTATTTATATCAAATTTCTTTTTTTAAAGGAAATTTATGTATATGTAATACAAAATAGACTATTTATTGCTTTACAACCTTTAAAAACACAGTGAATATCTTTTTATGGATTTCTTTTCTTCAATCTACACGTATTTAATTGAAAAGCGACACTATTTAAGCTTTAAAATTAAAATGCAAATATTTAATTGAGTGTTTAATGAAAATGAACATTTATGGTGTCTAATAAGATGAAAATAGTTTTTATATATTTTCTCTAAATTATAAAACTGTTAATGCCAGAGACCAAGACCATTATGTATACCCTTTTTTTTTTTTTTTTTTTTTTTTTTTTGCAGCTGCTCTACCAAAAGGTTACCTATTACCATTGTGAAGAAAGTATCTAAACTGCTTTTCCAGTACCAGCCTACTACTCTACCCGTCCAACTTTTTTTTTCAAAAGCAACAGGTCATAATTCTACTTTTATTTATGAAGTTTTGTGTGTGTGACCTAATTGGCTACTGTGAAAACTGTCCTGCCTGACAGGAGGACAAACTTTGAAAGCAACACAATTTGTACAAATTCTAGCTGGATGTCTTTGTATGGGACTGCCAGAATTTTGCTCTACCTAAAAACAGTTTTTGGATGGCAATGGCATCCCAAAATGGCCCCTTCTGATAAGTGTTAAATGTGCAGAAATTTTGGATGCCAATTAATAGACCATTCTTGGTTCCTCAATGGCTAAAGTGGGAAAAGAAACATTAATTGCAATTAATCTTGTGGTCTAAGCTGTGTGCCAAAGGTTTACAATGCATGTACTAAGGTTTAATTACTGGAGCAAATGTGCCATAACACATGGTGGCTTTTATTATGCCTATGTCCAGTGGATATAATGACTTATGACACATTTACAGCCTCCTGTCCTGTGTATTAAATAAACTTTAGGGTGTCGTTTATGTGCGTTGTACTCTTGAAATCTTATTTAGGCTTAATTCTCATTCTAGCGATACACACAAGTGCCTTTGCCAGCTCTACTTTTGTATGCCGGTGTTATTGCATGTGTCTTTAATGTGTTTCTGATTGGAGTGTCCGTCGTCTGATCAGTGCAGCAATATTCACTTGCTGGAAGGAATAATGCTGGTTTGCTTTAGATTCCTTAATTTGTAGCCTTATGGTTAAATTTGTGATTGCATATTAAGTCTGCAGAGCAAAGAATCGATAACTGTGCCTATAAACGCCATGTCTGACATGAGGCTGTACATACACCTTTTATATGAGCGTATCCTGGCAGAAGCAGCTGCTTTGTAGGCTGAAAGTTTTGCAAACCTACCCATCTAGTAATTTCGTAGGTGTTTTCATCAGTAGGTATCAGAGTGCAGTGCGATGTTTCACACGCCCCCATAGACTTTGCATGGGTGTGTGCGATCCGATTCTCTGGTGCATCTTGTGACTTTTTTTTTGCATGCTGAATCGGCATGAGAAAATTATTGCAGATATGAGCAGCACCATAGAGAAACATTGGGGCAAGTGCAATCTGCTTCTTTGTTTCTTCAAAATTGGATTGCACTTGTCCAAGTACATCGCAAGTGGGAATGAGCCCTTATGGATCTAAAATAAATCTGTCAATGGAGACATGTTTTTAGCCAAATTTCCTGACTTTGCTGATTTTCAGAAAACAAATCAGCTGCCTACTATAGAGTTCTGGAGAAACAGGCAAACTTCCAGTATGGCTACCCATCCTCCGCCTCTGTATGTCATTGCTAGGGAACAATCAGACGGCTGTATAAATCTGAGAGATCAGAACGCAGTACATGGACGGGCTGGCTGCTCTCCCCACCCAAGTGTGAACGCTTCATTTATGTCTATGCAGCTGTCTCACTCCGGCCAGAAGAGCCGCCAGTCCGGGCACTGCGTTCAGATCTTGCTTTGAATTATACGGCCATCAGATTCTGCCCTTGGTAATTATGCTGTCAGCTACCATGCCAATCTAGAAGGAATAATCCAATGGGAAAGTAACTTGGAAGGACCCACCTGATATCCACTGCTATTTCTTCTGCATCCATTTTTTCTTTCTTCAAGTAATAAACATTCCCAGTAAATATGGAGACCACCTACATGAGACTGGTCCCGGCAGCATTAAAATCTGAGTGTTTTGTCTTTGAAAATGCTGGCAATACTCTGGTACTCTTTTCTATTTATTGCCACGAACACCGTGTTACAACATTCCTGCGTTATTTTTCTTTTTAGAACAGAGATTAATTTAAGGTAAAATATCCTGCCTTCATAACGTGTGCATTTAAATTATTTGTGCCAAAAAAACCCTTCTGATTGTAATACTTTTGATTTTATTTTTTTTCATTCGTGTAAGAATGTCTTATGTCCGATTTTGTCTTGGGTATTTATTGACACGGCTTGTAACGATCTTTCTGGAATCCCTCACAATTGCTAAACATTTAGCCATTATTTTTTTTTGTAAATATTTTGTGTTTTTTAAGCAAAATTTCTGCAACTGCTGTCTGTCATTTCATTAAAGCAATATGAAGAAAATATCCATTACACTTTAAATAAAAATCTAAAAATTACATTGTGTCCTGAGACTGAATCACTTTTAAATCTCCCTTTAATACATTACCTGCATGCTGTTTCTTCCATGTTTTTAGTTTTAGGACAGAAGTAATTGTTGCATGTGGTCGAAATTTATTTAGCATCTATACAAAGTTTCATAAACTAGTGCAAATTATGCTCCTTTTTAATTTTAGCACCTCCTACACAAACTTGTGCCGTTTTTCAGCTGAAGTTTAGTTTCTCTGTCCTACATTCTCCGTTCTGCTTTGCACATGGCATTAGTCAAACTTTTATGAGCCCATCCACACAACTGTGTAATGTATGAATTGTTCCAAAACTGAGAAAAGAGCAAATCCTTTTAATTTGTGTATTGAAATAGCTGCTCAAAAGTCTTTTAAAATGGTGAGGTCATGAAACTTGTATAATCAGCAATGCAACTTGAAAATTATTAAACACTATTTACATAAAACCAGAAAACATTATACAGGAGTTGTGCCAAGTGTGGGATACTGGCTGCTATTCCCTATCCAAAGGATAGGAGACAACTTTCTGATCAATGGGGGTTTGACCACTGGGATCCCCAACAATGAATGAACCCGAAGTCAAGCTTGCGCACCTTTGCTTTATATAGTACAACCAATGGTACCCCCTGTGATAGCTGTGGGCTGATCGCCAGCACTCCCATTAGGAATGGATGGAGCGGAGGTGTCCATGCTCTACCTCCACCCCATGGGATATTCGGAGCGATATGGAAGTTATCCCATGGATTATATATGATTGTGTCCAATAGAGCAGGGTTCCCCAACTCCAGTCCTCAAGGCCCACCAACAGGTCATGTTTTCAGGATTTCCTTTGTATTGCACAGGTGAAGCAATTATCACCTGAGCAATAGTAAGGAAATCTGAAAACATGACCTGTTGGTGGGCCTTGAGGACTGGAGTTGGGGAACCCTGCAATAGAGGGAGAAACATTAGTGCTTTCTTTATTAATCTTCATTGATTGCAGGAGCTTTAAACCTGCACCATACACTTGTATTAGTGCAGGTAAAAATTCTCCACAGCCAAGCAATGTAGTTGCACAGCACTTGCTCATTATTTGGTGACACAGACGGATCATGCAGCTCCAGGGAGAAGACCCAGAGAGAGTCTCTCATTAGTGGTGGTGTTTTTCAGCAATGGGGTCCTCTGATGAAATCCCATCTAGGGCAACATCTGCAAGGAGTTGATTATTAGTGGTAATATATCTCTGCCAGTCCCAAGACCTACTTCTAGGAAAATTTGAGTCCCAATGGAGACATTGAGGAAAATGTGCTGTGGAATATGATGGCGCTATATACAGCTCTGGGAAAAAATTGAGACCACTGCACAGATTTATAAAAAGCAGCTTCTCTACATGTTTGACAGCCATTCCATTCCAGTGTCAGTTGAATTCCAACCAGAGCACATCATTCTACTTAATGTGCTTCTGATTAGGTGATCACCTCAACCAAATCTTATTTAATGAAGGAAAGTATAATAACAAAACCCTGCTGTGGTGGTCACAATCCTCTTGCAATAGTACAAGCTGGATGGCAAAACAAGTGCAAGTGATATCCAAAAAGTAATCGGAATGAAAAAATAACTTTTAACCATGCCAAAGGAAAGGAGTTAAAGTCTTTAAAGGAGTTAGGAAAAGAAGGGCTTCATTCTGGCTTTACTAGCAGATGGATACAGTGAGCGTCATGTTGCCTCCATCCTTAAAATTTCTAAGACTGCAGTCCATTACAACAAGGTCAAGCAGCAGACCTTAGGGACAACAAAGCTACAGACCGGCAGAGGGTGAAAATGACTCTCCACTGACCGGTGATGACTGTCATTCAAATGTCACTCAGCAACAGCAGGATGACATCAAGTGACTTACAAAAGGAATGGCAAATGGCAGCTGGGGTGAAGCGCATGGCAAGAACAGTTTGTAACAATCTCCTAGAGGCAGGGCTCAAGTCATGTGAAGCTAGAAAAAAGCCTTTCATCAATGAGAAGCAAAGGAGGGCCAGGCTGAAGTTTGCCAAAGACCATAAAGCTTGGACCATAGAGGACTGGAGTAAGGTAATCTCCGATGAGTCTAATTTTCAGCTTTGCCCAACACCTGGTCGTCTAATGGTTAGACGGAGACCTGGAGAGGTATACAAGGCAGAGTGTCTTGCACCCACTGTGAAATTTGGTGGAGGATCGGTGATCTGGGGTATGTGTCCGCAAGGCTGGAATTTTGCAGATTAATCTTTGCAAAGGATGTATTAAGCCGCATACTAGGTTATCCTGGAAAAACAGTTGATTCCTTCTGCTCAGGCAATGTTCCCCAACTCTGAGGACTGTTTTTTTTTTTTTGTTTTGTTTTTTTTCCAGCAGGACAATGTGCCATGCCAAACAGCTAGGTCAATCAATGTGTGGATGAAGGACCACCACATCAAATCCCTTGTCATGGCCAGCCCAATCTCCAGACCTGAACCCCAATGAAAACCTCTATAATGTAATCAAGAGGAAGATGGATAGTCACAAGCCATCAAACAAAGAACTGCTTAAATTTTTGTGCCACGAGTTGCATAAGGTCACACAAAAGCTGTGTGAAAGACTGGTGGAAAGCATGTGATTAAAAATCATGGATATTCCACAAAATATTGATTTCTGAACTCTTCCTGAGTTAAAACATTACTATTGTTTCTGAAGGATTATGAACTTTTCTTTGCATTTTTTGAGGTCTGCAAGCACTGCATTTCTTTGTTATTTTGACCATTTCTCATTTTCTGGAAATAAATACAAAATTTATTGCTTGGAAATTCAAAGACATGTAGTCAGTAGTTTATAGAATAAAAGAGCATTTTACTCAAAAATCGGACAAACCGAAAATTTTGCAGTGGTCTCTGAATTTTTGCCAGAGCTGTATAAAGCATAATTTAGATGTAAAACTGAGCATGTTGTGGAGCTGTATAATTGTCATTTGTAGTCACACATGGATAAATGCGTTTTGGCATCAGAGGCCTCCCCTCTTCTGTTGAAAGCGGTGAGCTCCTCGACAGTGGATCCTGCCTATTAATTTGCAGCAGGCTTACATTATCTGATCACTTTGTAATAATAAAAAAAAAAAAATAGGGGATGTGGGGGAATGCTATAAAACTGAAGTGTTCACATCTTTCCTGAACCACATGACTGAGGTTGATATGCTACATATCATTGTATGAATGGCGTCTGTCCCTTTAACGTTATCGCTGTGGATGTAGAGAACCCTTTTATCAGTCACTTTTCCTGTATATAGAATGGAAAGTGTCACACAAGGGTGATGAGCATTAATCACAATGCGCTCTCATTTTGGCGTACTCTGCTCCTTTGTATGCTTTCCTCAAGAACTGCTTAACCATTAGTTCTTCATGGGTTTTCTGAGCGTTTAATGTAAGAGAGCACTTCCTCACTTTTCCCCAGAGTGTATCAACCACTAGCTTCAAAGTCTGACTCTGTCTCACAGCATTTCCTACTCTCGGAAATATAATATGGGCTTTACCTGCACTTACAAGTATTTTTGAAGTAAGCTATTTCTTTAATCAGCATCATCCGGAAACACTGATAATATATACCTGCCAATAAGATGTAGTATTGAAGTCTACATTAACAAACTGGAGAATAATCACTAGTACTCGGACTCAATTATATAATTTTGCCTTTCGGATTGTAGGAAGAAAACAATTGCAGCAGAGCAATATGTGTAGATCTACTGTACGTGGTGGCAAATAATACCTCCTTGAGGCACCGTATTATCACCAGAAGAGAATACCTGAAGGCAGCATTTTTTCTATTACAGTGGGAAGTAAAAGTTTGGGTACCTCTGGTCAAATTACTGTTGTAAACTGTTAAAGGGATCCTGTCCGCAGGATTGTGCACAGTAACCTACACACAGTGTCGGGTCAGCGTCGTTAAAATGATTATGATGATATCTGGTGATGAAATTCGTCTTGTGGTTGTTTAAAATCTTTATTTTCTGTTTTCAGTTAATGATATGCTCGTGCTCCGGGGTGGCCTGTGGAGGTCTTCATGTGGTGTTTGCTTACATATGCATCTGTATGGCTTCTGACGGGTCACAGATCCCTCACTGACCTGCCCCCTATTTTACATACTGCATATCTTATTGTTTGGAAAAAAAATGACATTCATCATACAGGCTATGGCGCCTGCTCTGTAGCATGATACGATCTATAATATCCATATTTTCATTTGATTTTGTGATGTAAATTTCTTACATTTGAATTTTTTTTTCTTATCTTAATCAACATGGTGCAGGCAGTAATTGACCTGATATTAATAGCCTGGGAAGCTCCATGGGTATTACCCCCTTCCCAGGCTATAAACGTCGGCCCCCAGCCGTCGGCTTTCCCTCTGCTGGTTATAAAAATTATTTGGAATCCCATGCCATTTTTTTCCTGAGAAAATCTTTTATTAAATACATGTACAGTAAGCTGCACACACTACTAATTGTATATGTCACTGACATCTATATATCTACCTATTCTGTGTGTATTTTCTGTGTAATCCATCTCTTCTATCCTGTCGGCTCCTGCTGTGATTTTACACTACGTGGCAGATGAATTGCTGGCTTTTCTTCTATCTATGTAATATATATAACACATATACATGTGTGTGTCACTGACATTTATATATCTATGTATTCTATGTGTATACCTATTCTATCCTATTCTAACCTGTCACTGTGATTTTACTGTAAGTGGCAGATGAATTACCAGCTTTTATTCTATTATATATGTTTTGAAGAATATTTCCTTTGAAAACAATGTGTAAATGACATAGAGAATTCCTCTATGTAAAAGTTCATGTTAAAATCGAATAGCAATCGCGCTGCATTTGGATGTAAATCAGATGCTAGGTGTGAGAAATTAGATTGTACTCGCATGACACTCGTGCGATTCTCGGCAGAGACTCGGACCGATTTTTTTTATATGTTTAGTGTGACTCCAGCCTTAGGGTATGTGCACACGTTGCAGATTTGCTGCGGATTCACAGCAGATCCGCTAGTGATTTACAGTACCATGTTATTCTATGGGGAAAAAAAAAACCGCTGTGCACATGCCGAAAATTCCACGCGGAAACACAGTGGGTTTTTTTTCGCAGCATGTCAATTCTATGTGCGGATTCCACAGCGTTTTTACACTCCTTCCATTTTAGGAATCCGTAGGTGTAAAAACGCAGGCCAAATCCGCAATAAATCCGCATAAAAAAAGTGCGGATTTTGACTTGCGGATTCTGCCAAGAGATGCAGATTCCGCGCAGAAAATTCCGCACAGCAATCCGCAACGTGTGCACATACCCTTATAGAAAAACACACAGGTCTGTGAGAGACAGAATTCTTGCTGGTTGGTAGCTGATCGAATACTTATTTCATGCAATAAAATGCAATTTAATTATGTAATAATCATACAATGTGATTTTCTATTTTCTTTTTTTTTTTTTAAGATTCTATCTCTCACAGTTGATGTGTACCTATGATAAAAATTAGACATCCCCGTTCTTTGTAGGTGGGAAAACTTGCAAAATCGGCAGTGTATCAAATACTTATTTTCCCCACTGTATATGGCAAAGAAGAGAAATTGGGACCTGTGCTTGAAATCATTTACACCTGTTTAGTGTCTGTGTGCGAAGTACACTGAAAAGAAGATGTAAATGAGAATGTGATATAGTGTAAACAGCAGAAAACAAAGTAATTATTTTGCCCTTAGATTGGTGAGGGTTACCTAATGTAATATTCTTTTCCTTTGAAGGAAGGCTTTTAGTTACTACAACTGAGACGCCGCAGCGAGCGCAGGATCTAACCAAAAGAACATTGCAGCAATTACACAAACATTAGCGCAGTCAGTACATGTAATTAAAAGCAGCTGAAGTACAGACCTGATTTCCACCATCTCTCCACTCTCTCTGAGTGATGTCACTGAGCCGACCTTGCCTTCTGCTTCACATTACTGCTGACTTATTGAATTACTGCTCTCCTCTCCGCTGGAATGGCGCCCCTCCTCAGCTGACGGGAGCTGCGCCTGGATAGCTTGTTCTCAAGGAGAGTAACCTGGTGCCCTACCAATGCTGAGGCGGTTAACCATTTCGGTGTCAGTAGTGTAGAAGTGTATTCCTGCCTCTTGGACCGGGATCAGACGTGCGAGAAGCTCGCACGAGTCTCGCATGTCAATACGCGGCACTGCCGCCGGCACTCGGACTGGAGCGTTCGGCTGCATGTATTTCTATGCAGCTGACTGCTCCGGTCCTGAATGTCAGCAGCAGTGCCAGGTATTGACGTGTGAGACTCGTACGAGTTTCTCTCACATCTGACCCCGGCCTTCGGCTAAGTTCACACGAACATATAAAAAAAAAATTGTCCAATTTTCACCTACACAACAAAAAAAAAAAAATATTCACCTGTAAAGTCAACCATATAACATCCATGTGGGATCCGTTTTCATACGTCAGCAGAGAATAAAAGACAAAAACCGTTTCCTATGTGAATAATAGCAATGCATCCGTAAAATTGGTGCCATGTGGTTGATCTGTATGGAATCTGACATTTTTCTGTGCACCCAAAGGCTTCGATCCATGGCAGTGTTCATGAGGGAGTCAGATGAGCCTGGTTCATTAAAACGTACATGCCTCTTATGGAATCCTGCACGTCTTATAAGTTGCGTACACTCATTGGCACCTGGCCACAGAATTTACTCCTAGCAAAACTGTTGGTGCCAAAGCAGCTGTTACGTCTCAGACCCTGGTAATTATTAGCCAAAAAAACATAAGTACCTTTTCAGAGAGTGTCATCTTGAGATGTAACAGCACAGTGTAAGGCCACGTTCTGTATTTGGTCAGTAATTTTACATCGGTATCTGTAAGCCAAAACCAGGAGTGGAACAATCAGAGGAAAAGTGTAATAGAAACACGTCACCACTTCTGGATTTATCACCCACTCCTGGTTTTGGCTTACAGATACTGATGTAAAATACTGACCAAATACTGAACGTGTGAACGTGGCCAAAAGGGAATCACTTTATACTCTTGTCTAACAATCCCTCCGAGCAGGAAGGAGTTGTGGCGTGAATCTTTAACAAGCGTTAAGCCCCCGTCACACATAGCGATCTCGCTAGCGAGATCGCTGCTGAGTCACAAGTTTTGTGACGCAACAGCGATCTCACCAGCGAGATCGCTGTGTGTGAGGCTGAGTTCACACGTGGCGTTTTTTTCGCGTTTCCGCGGCAGTTTTAACCGCGCGATTTTGCCGCAAAAATTAAGCATCCCATGCATTCCTATGGGATTCCGCAATGCTGTGCTAATGCTGCAGTTTTTACCGCAGCGGAATTGCATTCCCGCCTCTCTCCACGCTCCCGGTCCCAGTAAGCCTTTGCGAAAATGCCCGCGATGGCGTCCGTTCTCGTGGGATCGCGAAGTCTTGCGGTCATTCGCGCGACGTCATCGCAAATTACCGCGAGACATCGCGATCCCGCAAGAACGGATGTCATCGCGGGCATTTTTGCAAAGGATTACTGAGAACGGATGTGCGGGACGTCGGAAGGTAAGAATAACTTTATTTTTTTTTTTTTTTTTTACATTCTATCTTTTACTACTGAGGCTGCCTATGCTTTGACGAGTGTGACCAACCTGTCAATCAGTTCTCCAAGCGATGCTATAGATCGCTTGGAAAACGCTAGCATTTTGCAAGCTAAATACGCTTGCAAAATGCTAGTTTTTCTGCGGGAAAATCGCAGGAATTTAAAATGCGATTTTCCCGCGGAATGGAATTCCGGAATTCTCGCGGTAATTTCCACGAGAGTACCGGTACGTGTGCATTTAGCCTGACACTGACCAGCGACCGGCTCCCCTGCCGGTATTGCTAATCGTCCTGGAATAGCCAGGACATTTTTTTGATCGCTGCATGTGACAGACGGGAGACCAGCGATCAGCGCGCTGGTAACCAAGGTAAATGCAGGGTTTCTGAGCACCGGGCTGTGCTTAGAAACCCGATGTGTACATTAGTTACCAGTGCACTGATGCAGAGAGCTGGTAACCAAGGTACACATCAGGTTTCTAAGTGACGCACGCCCCTTAGAAACCTGATGTGTATCTTAGTTACCAGCTCCCTGCATCAGCGCGCTGTTAACTAAAGTAAACAGCGACGCCGCGCGCTCGGCGTCGCTGGTGAAGCTGTCTGTTTGACAGCTCACCAGCGATCATGTAGCGGCTCACCAGCGATCCTGACAAGTTGATATCGTAGTTGGGATCGCTGGTGAGTCGCTATGTGTGACGGGGCCCTTAGAGCTCGTCCTGAACAACATTAAAATAAACTAATGGGCGTGCATGAGATTTCGGAAATCTCATAGACTTTACAGGTACTGTAAAATGCAGTTTTAAATTTCCGTTAAAAAAAACAACAAAAACACAATGTGTGAACATAGCTGAAGGCTACTTTAGTGAGTTTTTTTAAGTTGCAAATTTTCTTCAGTATTTTTGTACCTATTAGGTAAATTAGGCTACTTGTGTTTTTGTGTGCGTTTTTATCGCATTTTTGACTGCATTTTTTCTCTTTTTGAAATGTCAAGTTTTCAATTATGCTGCTTTGTTTTTGATATTTCCTGCCTAATTGATAGTTGTGTGTCATTTACACGTGTTGTTTTGCTTGCGGATTTTTCACATCTAAGGCTTTCCACGAAGAGCTTTTGGTGGTGAGTTTTTAACATTGCAGAATTTCTGCGCCTATCATTTAAATTAAGTTATTTTCAGTTTTTCACAAGCGTTTTTTGGCTTGTTGATGTGCAATGCTTTACATGAAGTTGCTTTGTTTTGCAACTTTTCCTGGTATTTGACACTGACAAAACTTTATTGATACAGTCATGTGCAGATTATTTATTTAACTCACTTATATAGCGCCATTAATTCCACAGCGCTTTACAGACTTTATCATCACTGTCCCCGATGGGGCTCACAATCTAAATTCCCTATCAGTATGTCTTTGGCGTGTGGGAGGAAACCGGAGAACCACGAGGAAACCCACGCAAACACGGGGAGAACATACAAACTCCTTGCAGATGTTGTCTTGGTTGGATTTGAACCCAGGACTACAGAGCTGCAAAGCAACAGTGCTAACTACTGAGCCACCGTGCTGCACATGGATTACATGCAATTTTGATGAGCAAACACGGAAAGGCGCTTAAAACGTGCACTTTTTACCTACATGTTTTTTGCACCGAATATAAGTCTATAGGAAATTACACACAAAAATCTCAGTGTACCCAGATGAGAAATTAACATGCTGTGGATGTGAAACATGCACCGAAGGTCGTTTATGCAGCTTTAAAAAGAAGCACAGGGGGAATGAGATTTCTTTAAATTCAACCCTCTTTGCTAGAATTGATGCTCTAAAAATATGCAGCATCAATAAAAGATTATGTTTATTTTGACCTCCCTAATATACACTATAATGTCACAGTATAGCGATAATGCTCACAGTGATGTCACAGTACAGAGATAATAAACACAATGACATCACAATTATGGGATGATATGTATAGTGGTGTCACAGTACAGACATAAAAATGTAAAGAGGTGGGAAGGTGGTTTTAATTAAACATTTCCTTCATATATACTGTATAGTATACAAGGGTCTGCTGGGAGATCCTGTGTACGTTATGGCTAATCAGTAAAGCCATCATCTAATAGTTTACATTGAGGCACGTGCATTTTAGGCTGCATGTATACTGTATATATGGAATAAGGAAATATTTAATTAAAACCACCTTCCCACCTCTTTACATTTTTCTAAGGCCTGGTTTACATACTTGCTTGTTTGTCCCTTCCCTGATTTGAACTCAGTTTTTTGTCTGTATATTTCTATGAATTTTGTGTAATATATTGCCTACTTGAATAAAATATTGCATCTTTTTATCATATATTGGATCTACACTCAGTTTTTTTTGTACATCAGTTCAGGAATAATGCAGTGATGTTACAGCACAGAATTGGCTGGGACTAAAGAATTGGTGACACCGGTCACCCCCAGCAATCAGCTGATATCCATTGCAGTCATTTATGGAGCAGAATACCACAGCTCCGTACATTGCTTAGTGGCCACGGCCAAATACTGGAATTTTTTTCGGCCTATGAATACATCCAATGTTAGTCCCGGACAACCCCCTGAATGGAAAAAATAATGTAGCAGAGAAGTGATAATGCAAGCAGCTGGGGTAACAAAGCAGCACTGTAAAAAACACCAGTATGGAGCCGCATACAATTTAATCTATTATCCATGCACTGTGGGCAGCATGGTGGCTCAGTGGTTAGCACTGCAGCTCTGGGATCCTGGGTTCAAATCCCACCAAGGACAACATCTGCAAGAAGTTTGTATGTTCTCCCTGTGTTTGCGTGGGTTTCCTCCGGGTTCTGAAGAACTTATAAACCATAGTTTCCTCACTCCAAAGACATACTGATAGGGAAATTAGGTTGTGAGTTCTAATGGGGATAGCGATGTTTGTGTCTGTAAAGCGCTGTGGAATTAATGGCACCTTATAAGCAAATAGAATAAATAATTCTGCACTTGTGTCTGATTAGAAATTAGCCAACCCTTGGTAATGATGTCGATAAAACATTACTACTCTTTGGTGAGTGGCTGCTTCAGCTGCAACCACACAGAGGAAAGGGACTCACTTTACAACCAATCCAACAAGGAGGACTTATGTGTCAAAACCTGTTACACAGCGTAAGAGCCCGTCCTAAACACCACCCTCCATTTAGTCCACAGTGACCCATGAGCTGCCAACACAACTGGATGTCGATGGACCACCATGTACAGTCGAGTCCAGTGAGAGAACATTGCATTTTGGGAACCCTGCAACTTCCCAGAAACGTGAACTAGTCCTTGGCAAGTGGCTTCTAGCTGCTTCATGTGCCTCGCACATCTTGTGCCCAATATTTCACACAGTCACTGCACCAAATCTGTCACAAGTTGGGTCACAGTCTCATAACATGGATCACAATAGTCCACATAACACTACAGACCTGTAACATTGCTTTATAACTTCTAAAAGTATGCACATGGCTTAAAGGGGTTCCTTTCATTAAAAGTTATTCCCTGACTGCAGGCTATCATAAAGAAACAAACCGTGCTGTGCTCACCTTCCCCCGATCCACCAGCAAGTCTCGCCAGTGCTCCCGGTGTTTGGCATTGGCTGTAGATTATGGCTCATAAGACCCAAACCTCGAAGACCACTGACTCACAAGCTCTATGGCTTTCCTCTGTCACCGAGTTTCTTTGCTGCTCGGTCCTTTCCACTTTTGCGCCAGTCCTCTCTGCTTCACACATGTTGCCCTACACACACTTTGCTTTACCCCCTGCCCATGTGTTTTTTGGGGGAAACCTGTTTCTCTCCAGTAGTGTCTCCTGCTATAGGCTTCACCTCATGTCAGTGCAGTGACCACACTAAAAATTATCATTTTTACACTGTAGAAATATTATATTTATGTATTTGAGCTGCACAGGGGATTTTCCCAGAATCTGTTCTCTTTAAACAATTTGCCCTCTGGCAGTTGCATTTGCATTTGAAAAATTGCTATACTACATAAAGGGAATCTGTCATTAGGATCAACCGTCCTAAGCCGTCTATATGGGAATGTAGTTCATTGAAAGCTGAATAAAATTATACCTTGATCTCTGTGATCCGATTTTTTATTCCTGAGAAATCCGTGTTTTTCTTAATATGTAAATGAGCTGTTAAGATCTATGGGCTGGACATAGATCTCACTGAGAGTCTTTCTCCAGAAATTATTTTAAATGAAAGGGGGTGTTAGCCGTGTGAGACATGTAGATCAGGAGAGCAGACTGTCAGTCAGTCTCACATTAGAAACGCCTCTTTCACTTATAATACGCTCAGGGAGATCTATGTCTTGCCCATAGATCTTAATAGCTCATTTACATATTAAGAAAATATGGAATTTTCTGGAATAAGAAAGCCTTTTACTCTATTTTTACAACCTGCGTCTCCATATAGATGGCTCAGGAGGGCTAATCCTACTGACGGATTCCCTTTAAAAGGAAGCTATTGTCAGAAAAAGGCCTATTGTTTAAAAAAAAAAATTGTGTTAAATGTGAGTATTTTTTTTAATTTTTGGCTATGTTTTCCCCGATATCACCATTTATATTACATTTTCACATTTACCATTGGAGGACTCTAACTTCCTGTTGTTTCATAAAATTAACATGTACATTAGCAGCAATGAAAATACTCAGACCCTATCTTTTGCATTGAAGCATCTAATGAGCATGTGCAAAAGACAATGTGAATGGAGGGGAAGCAGGGTCAGCGTTCCATCGTCTATTGTGATTGGTGGATCCTCTGTAATCAGATGTGTATGGAGAGATTACCTGTAATTGTAATCCTGCCTTTGGTGATAAAGAGTCAGCTGAAAACTCTTCAAGAAAGAGCCCCAGTGGCCAGTGTAAAATTTGCAAGTTTACTAATGTTATTTTTTATTAAAGATCAAAATTTGAAAAAAAATATATTTTTTCTTTTAAATACATGTAACAGAAAAAAAATATTTAAGCAATAGGTAATTTTCTGATGAAACTTTTCCTTTCTAGTAAATTCAGCTCTGGCGTGTATTAATGATAATACATATGCAGCAAAACACATTATTCATGAAATGTACTTACATTACACTCCATACAGTGTATGCGATGCATGGTGTGTCATTTGAAAAAATATTGTATTGTACATATTACTATTAGATGAATCAGACATTTCGAACTATTCCAAAATTGCAGGAAAATACCTAAGTAGCTAAATTATGCAGGACAACTTCCAAACACGGGCATTGTTCAAGAGTGCATTTTTGGAAGAATTCCCACTTTGCACTAGGAAGGCAGCTGTACTCCAGGTGCAGAGGGGGAAGGGTAAGGTACAATAAAGGATTTACCAGTAATTATTCACCAGTAATTCACAGAAAACAAAGGAAATATTCCCAGAGCTCATAGAGGAAGTGTTCTAGTGGATGTCTGGTTCAATAGTCACTTACTGATGTGCACTTGATAAATAACACTTGACTGCTAATGTATAAATGCCAGTTCTGTCCTCTCCAAGTACGGCCTTAACCCCATCAGGATCATATACAGTTGACCTTATGTGATTTAGGCCAACTTCACATAAGCATAACATGGGCACATCTTTGTGCCCATATTGCCGTCACAAGTTCTGGCCTCACCACGGTCTAATAATTGGAAGTAATAGTTCACATGATGCTGTTAGTTTGGGTCAGGCCACGACTTTCAGTCCTAATATAGATGCAAAAATATGCCTGCATTATGCTTGTGTGAAATTGGCTTCAAAGTTGAAACAGATCCAGAACTAGACACAATAAATTATGTAAACTCCCAGCCCTTATCCTGGTTTTCTGAGTATTAGTTCAAGTTTTCACTTGACACAAAACCACACACCAAATAAGTCGTGCAAAGGACACTTGTAGATTCTGGTATTTTTTAGGGTGCGCGGTGGACCGATTCCTCTCCGACTAATTATTTATTTATCTATTTATATTTTATTGACCACATTGGTGGTGTGTGTTCCTAATTTTCAGCAAGTGCTCCTCTTTTTTCTATAGTTACTAACGCCACCTACAGTTAATATTTTATTTTTTAGACCTTCTTTGCGTCGTTTCCATTGCTTTGTTACAGGTGACCCTCTAGGCTTTCTTAAGTGCGACTGCTCCTTGATCACTGCCTCTTCATGACTGCCCCTTACTGACTGTGGCTTGGTAACTCCTCCTTGGTGATTTCCCTTCAGTTACTGCCTTTTAGTGACTGCCTCTTCATGACTCCTCCTTGGTGATTGCCTCTTAATGACTCCTCCTTGATGTTTGCCCCTTCGTAACTCCTCCTTGGTGATTGCCTCTTCATGACTCCTCCTTGGTGATTGCCTCTTCATGACTCCTCCTTGTTGATTGCCCCTTCGTAACTCCTCCTTGGTGATTGCCTCTTTGTGACTCCTCCTTGGTGACTGCCTCTTTGTGACTCCTCCTTGGTGATTGCCTCTTTGTGACTCCTCCTTGGTGATTGCCTCTTCATGACTCCTCCTTGGTGATTGCCTCTTCATGACTCCTCCTTGGTGATTGCCTCTTCATGACTCCTCCTAGTTGATTGCCCCTTCGTAACTCCTCCTTGGTGATTGCCTCTTTGTGACTCCTCCTTGGTGATTGCCTCTTCATGACTCCTCCTTGGTGATTGCCTCTCCATGACTCCTCCTTGGTGATTGCCTCTTTGTGACTCCTCCTTGGTGATTGCCTCTTCATGACTCCTCCTTGGTGATTGCCTCTTTGTGACTCCTCCTTGGTGATTGCCTCTTCATGACTCCTCCTTGGTGATTGCCTCTTCATGACTCCTCCTTGGTGATTGCCTCTTCATGACTCCTCCTTGGTGATTGCCTCTTTGTGACTCCTCCTTGGTGATTGCCTCTTTGTGACTCCTCCTTGGTGATTGCCTCTTCATGACTCCTCCTTGGTGATTGCCTCTTCATGACTCCTCCTTGGTGATTGCCTCTTCATGACTCCTCCTTGGTGACTGCCTCTTTGTGACTCCTCCTTGGTGATTGCCTCTTTGTGACTCCTCCTTGGTGATTGCCTCTTCATGACTCCTCCTTGGTGATTGCCTCTTCATGACTCCTCCTTGGTGATTGCCTCTTCATGACTCCTCCTAGTTGATTGCCCCTTCGTAACTCCTCCTTGGTGATTGCCTCTTTGTGACTCCTCCTTGGTGATTGCCTCTTCATGACTCCTCCTTGGTGATTGCCTCTTCATGACTCCTCCTTGGTGATTGCTTCTTTGTGACTCCTCCTTGGTGATTGCCTCTTCATGACTCCTCCTTGGTGATTGCCTCTTTGTGACTCCTCCTTGGTGATTGCCTCTTCATGACTCCTCCTTGGTGATTGCCTCTTCATGACTCCTCCTTGGTGATTGCCTCTTTGTGACTCCTCCTTGGTGATTGCCTCTTTGTGACTCCTCCTTGGTGATTGCCTCTTCATGACTCCTCCTTGGTGATTGCCTCTTCATGACTCCTCCTTGGTGATTGCCTCTTTGTGACTCCTCCTTGGTGATTGCCTCTTTGTGACTCCTCCTTGGTGATTGCCTCTTCATGACTCCTCCTTGGTGATTGCCTCTTCATGACTCCTCCTTGGTGATTGCCTCTTTGTGACTCCTCATTGGTGATGGCACCTTAGCCACTCCTCTCTGGTCTGTAAGCCGTATAAGGTATTTCAGCTTAGCTCCATTCATCTGAAGCGTTTGTTCAACTAAATCGGGTTGTTAAATAGTAAAAGTCTTAAGAAGTCTTCATTCTTCTGATTGGTGGCCGCAGCAGTCAGACGTCTACTGATGCACCCATCTATTTTCTAATTTACATAAAAAGGTTGGAAATAAGTGAGAAAACAGATAGAAAGGAGTAAAGATGCCCATAATCGGTCGAACAAGCGATCATAAGAACATTCAGTCCCAATTTTTGGCCTTTGTAGACGTGCCGGCAAACCTTTTGTTTATTGGCTAATTGGATTGTTTACATGAGCCTAAAAGTCATCATTATTGGCAAGACTTCACTGTCTGTATACCAATTGCATTGACCCATGTGAAAGGGCCTTAACTGGTTAACAACCTATAAAGAACATTTTCGTCACAGGTCATTAAGCCAAGTATGAGGCCAGCTCAGGAGCTGATAATGCTTCATAACAGGCAGATACTGGTTGTGTTACATAGACATAGTAACATCTGACTGTAAATACTGAGGTCATGGCTTGCTCCAATCTCTTCAGATGTGCCAGAGCCGGTGCTTGCACACAGTAGTTCCCATCAGCCCACCATGACGTAGTCACTGAGAATTGTTGGGTGAACATGCAGCCAGGGTATAATGTGTTACTGAAGTAAACAGTATAAGCGATCGCAAGTTTAAGACCCATAAAATGACTAAAAATCAGAGTAAAAATAAACAAACGTTTTTAAAAAATTATTAAAAAATGAAAGTTTAAATCCACCTCTTATTCTCATTTCAAAAATAAAGAAAGCAAAAAAAAAATCAACATGGTCAATATGGTATCATCATTTCCAAAAAAAAGTCAGATCTGGCAAAATATAAATGTTTGTAAACTATTCGTTAAATGTCCAAAATTGTAACGCAATAATAGCCATTTTTTAGTTGTGGCTCTTCTATAAAAAAAAAAGCAATAAACAGTGATCAAAATCTCGTATGTATCCCAAAAAAATATCAATCAAAACATTGGGTCAGGGCACCAAAATACAAAGCATTACACTGCTTCATTGTTGGAAAAATTAAAAAATTACATTTAAAAATTTTTTTATTCACCTCTAATGTAAAAATTTGCAAACTTAATATTGCCTTATAGGTACTGACCTGGAAAATCATGTTGCAAGGTCATTTTTGTCACATAGTGAATACTGTAAAAAGAAAAAAACCCAAAATAATGGCTTTGGAGTGTAGGAGGAAACCCACCAAACTTACAAACTCCTTGTAGATGTTGACCTTGGTGGGATTTGAACCCAAATCCCCAGTGCTGCAGTGCTAACCACTGAGCCACTGTGCTGCCCATCACTTAATAAGCACTAAGAGTCTGACCTCTAAAGCTGACCAAACACATTAGATGAATATTGGCTGAATGAAGCTTCAGCCAATTGCTTGACTGACACCCATTTCAGCAGACACTCCCATAAACCGGAGCGCTCTCTCAGCCAAGCACTCCCATGTTCTCTTTGAGAAAGCCATCAGCGGGCAACTTATCTTCAAGAGAACAATGTGGTCATCAGTACAAAACTGAACATGTGTGATCCACCTCTCTCCCGACCATCACCCGGTAGGTGACCCATATGTATTAGACCATCATCCAGACCAATCAATATCTTCTCATTTGGCCGACATTAGTCTAATGTGTATGTGCGACCCTCAACATGATTGCAAAATTCTTTTCAGACAACTACTTTATACACCAGACCTGAGCAAAGTGCAGCTTGCGTGCCGCATCAAGCCCTCTGTCCACTCCAGCCTGCGGACCGAGACAGGTGAAGAGCTGAAACAGTGGCCCACAGGTTGCAACATGCCCTCCCCATCCGCCGCCGATACAGCGCTCAGAATGCAGACAGAAGTGAAGACATTGGTGGAAGATGGAGCCACTGGCTCCATCTTCCACCAATCAGCATGTGATATAGCAGACATGTTTTCGTCATTTCATCGCGTCATCTGTGCACTGCAGAGAGTCAGTGCATTAGGCTGGAGTCACACACAACGAATAAAAAATCGGTCCCATTTTAACGGTCCGAAATCGCACAAAGGTATCTTAACCATTGATGCGTTTTTGATGCGATGTTAATCGCATGTAAGGATCCGTTTGACATCCGTCTGGCGAGATTTTCTCGCAGGATAGCAAAACGGGCATATAATGGAGCCCAATGACAGGTTTCCCCACATACACGAATTAATAGATCTAGACACATTAAATAAATATATATATATTTTATACATGTCATAGAGACACATTTATATATATATTTCTAATTCATACAGTTCTTAATTGCAGAATAGCCGCTGACACATTAGCCGGCTTTTGTATAACATTCTCCTGCCCGACATGAAATGACACATGGTTTACATATAGCTAACCATTTCATTTCATGTTTTTTTTTTATTTCTATCACTATTAATTACATGAGGGCTTGTGGGTAAAATTTTGGACTTGAAGGGGTTCATTTAAGGGGTTAATTCGTTGTATTAAATTACGGGGACTCCCTGCAGCCTTAGTGACGTCAGCGGGAGTCCCTGCAATTTAATACAACTATAATTAATAGTGATAGAAATAAAAAAAAAACCATGAAATGAAATGGTTAACTATATGTAAACCATGTGTCATTTCATGTCGGGCAGGAGAATGTTATACAAAAGCCGGCTAATGTGTCAGCGGCTATTCTGCAATTAAGAACTGTATGAATTAGAAATATATATATAAATGTGTCTCTATGACATGTATAAAATATATATATATTTATTTAATGTGTCAAGATCTATTAATTAGTTGCTTTATTTAACCTGACACTGTGATTTTACTGTATTTAGAAAAAAATTTGCCGGCTTTTGGTGCGATTTTTTCGCAAGTCACACATCGGGTCCATTTTTAGTCCCATTTTTTCTCGCCCCCATAGATTGTATTGTCGAATCCGATCCGAAAATCGGTGACAATCGCAGCTGCGATTGTCTCGGTCAGAGGATTGGATACGATAAAAAAATCGCATGATGTGAGCTGCCCCATAGAATAACATGGGTTCGAATGCAATGCGATTTTTTTATCGCATTGCCTTCGTCCGTTTTATTCGCCAGTGTGACTCCGGCCTAACAGAGAGCAGAGCACCGTGGTAGCACGAGCATGGAGAGTATGTGTTGATGTTGTTTTTTTTTCATGTGTATGGGATATTTGTATGTATATAGGGAGCTGTATGGGGCCCATTCTGCTGTATATAAGAGTGGGGCACATGCTGTGTATCAGGGGCTATGTGAGGCACATGCTGTATATCTGAGGCTATGTGGGGATCATACTATATATAGGAGGGTATGTGGGGCTCATGCTTTATATAAGAGAGTATGTGGGGGCTCATACTGTATATGGGGGCCTATGCGGGGACTCAAAGTGTATGTAGGGATCTATGTGGGGCACATGCTATATATCAGAGGCTATATGGGGCACATGCTGTATGTGAGAGGCCATGTGAGGCACATGCTGTATATCAGAGGCTATGTGTGGCTCATGCTGTATATGTGGGGACTCACACTATATATAGAGATGCTATGTGGAGGGCTCATCCTGTATATTGGGAGGGTATATATTGGCTCTGGCAGTGTATAGGGGGGCTATGTGGGGCTCATACCTTATATAGGAGGCTATGTGGGACTCACACTGTATATATGGAGGCTATGTGGGGCTCATGCTGCATATAGGAGACTGTGTAGGGGCTCATGCTATATATAGGAGATTATGTGGGGGTCATAATATATATGGGAGGCTATGTGGGAACTTTTACAGTATATAAGAGGCTATGTGGGAACTCATCTTATATATAGGGGCTGTGTGGGGGTCATACTATATATAGAAGGCCATGTGGGGCTCATATTGTACAGTATGTAGGGGGCCATGTGAGGGCTCATACTGTCTATAGAAGGCTATGTGCAGGCTCACAGTATACATAGTGAGGCTATGTGGGGGTCATACTGTATATAGGAGACTATGTAGTGACTCATACTTGTATATAGTGGGCTCTTATGGTATTTAGGGAGCTGTGTGTGAGCTCATACGGTATATAGGGGCTGCCTGTGGGCTCATACAATATATAGGGGATGTCAGCATACTTAATGCTGATCAAAATTAAGTGATACAATTAATATCAATGTACAAAATAATTATAGTTAATATATTAATATTGAGCAGAATTAACTTCAGACCATTGATTCAGCCCTCTACAACAGTCACAATCTGTCATGTGGCCCCTTGGGAAAATTAATTGCCCACCCCTGTTATTAACCGTAGTTGCTCTCTGTTATGGTATTAGTTCATACCAAAATAGCCATATGGCTCGGTCGGTGTGACTGGTACTGTAAGGGTATGTGCACACGCTGCGGATTTTGCTGCGGATCCGCAGCAGCTCTGCAGACAGTGTACAGTACCATGTAAGTCTATGGGATTTACAATCTGCTGTGCACAATCTGTGGTTTTTTCACTGCGGAAAAGCTGGGGTTTTGAATCCGCAGAAAGAATTGACATGTCAATTCTTTCTGCGGATTCTGCTCCGGTTTGCCACCTATTCTATTGTCCAGGTGTCCAACCGTAGGGGAAAACCGCTGGCCAATCCGCAGGAAAACCGCAGGTCACTTTACCTACGGATCTGCACGGAAAAATCCGCTGGTGAATCCGCAGCGTGTGCACATAGCCTAAATGTCTGGAAACCACAAAATTCTCACTAGATGTCTTAAGGTCCATATAGTCATGCCAAGAGTTGTTGAAAAAATCATTGTATTTGTAAGTACGCTCAATCCTAATTATGACCCCATTTAAGCATGCCAACCTGATGAACAAGCAAAAGATTCATTAGTGATCAGTGATCAGATCATTTCTGCCGGCACAAAAAAATCATTATTGGCAGCACATCACTCCGTGTACACAAAGGACGAGCTGCTAATAACATGATGCTGTATGGGGACTTAGCGCTAACTATTGGTGAGCTCCCATCAGTTTTCATCAGTAAACTAGCTCCGATTCACCTATGTATAGGTGGCACAGCATTGGCCCCGATTCATCAAGACCGGGGTTATCCTGCTGGTCCTGATGAGGACTGCCACAGCTTGTCATGGATTAGACGAGCAGTGTCGTCACGCTCCGGTACCGCCCCGGCTCTGTCCATATTGGCGTAGATGGGCGAAACTGTTGTGAAAATGACAAAAGTTGCAAAACATTTTTGTACAACTTTGCATTGTGTCAAACTTTTGTGATAGTTCAATGTAATTTCCACCAGTTTTGTGGTGAAAAAGCTTTGTTGAATCGGGGCCTATGTTTCTGAAATGCAAAACCATAGACACCAAGGTTTCCCATAGATTTACCGTGTGCATGGACCCTACTGATGACAGGGATATGAATTGTTGCCAGAATCTGGAGCCTTTACAATAAGCAGCTTTAGTTTATGGGAAAAAGGAAGTACAATGTCTAAATTCACAGTCCCATGTTTTAGGGATTTTTAGTTCCTATTTTATTTCTGGCATTTTAATGTTTACAATGTTAACTCACATAACTTCTATCTTGTTACCAGAATCATCTCTGAAATTACTGTAAGGGTTCGTTCACACGATCGTAGATTCTCTGGTCGGGCCAATTATGCTAATGACACTCAAACTCTTGCAACTTTTCAAAAATTTGTCAAATCTTCACATGTAAAGTGCCATAAAATAAATGGCGCTTTAGTAATAAATAATAGCAATAATAATAATAAAATATTTGCACTCCAGTCCCCCCCCCCCACACCTCCCCCAAGTGATTTTATGTACACCAGGAATTTTTTGTGCAGTTTTTGCACTAAAATGTCGCAAAAAAGTTTAAGTAAAAATAAAGACAACTTTGACTTTGCATGAACTGTGTGCAATATTTTGAAGAATCAAACGAAAACTGCAAGAAAAAAAAGGAAGAAAAATAGCAAATGATGAATCACGGACGTCACAGATGTAGCCGGGGCTTCCTTTCCCAGAGCAAAGATTCCGATCCTTGACCTTGTCTGGAATCTTTGTACCTGGCCAAGCATACTGGCTTGATGGCACTGCTCCCTGGCACACAGAATCCAGGGCTCAAGGTCCTTCATCCCTACCTACCATGGCTAATTTTTGAGTATATTGAGGTATCAGACTGGATTTGTTTGTCAGCCATTTAAAACATAAAGGGCAAATCTACAGAGCTGTCTCCAGGGCTGATCATTTCCACAAAAAAAAAAAAAATTATTCTGCCGACATTGCAGATAACAGGCTCCTACTCAGCTGCAGAAGGAAGTTACAGTCTGTGGTTATAACACCTGCTTATGAATTAATAGACTGTGTTTTCAGTTTCAAGTGACAGACGCTATACATCTCTACAACATGGCACATTTCCAGAAGCTGTCTCTATGCTTCTCTTCTAGGCAGTTATTAAAAAAAAAAAAAAAGAAGTGAGAAAAACCTGAAATCTTGTATAGAGCTCAACTATTGAGACTGGGCTATTACTAGCCCATAGGATAATACACAGCGTGTAATG
This sequence comes from Dendrobates tinctorius, assembly GCF_039654945.1. Taxonomy (NCBI): domain Eukaryota; kingdom Metazoa; phylum Chordata; class Amphibia; order Anura; family Dendrobatidae; genus Dendrobates; species Dendrobates tinctorius. Next base: position 27,962,966 of record NW_027361738.1, read on the forward strand.
AGAAAATTACCAGATTTTATTCCTTGAGAATATTCTATCCAGTTCCTGCTGCAAATGACACGTAGGCTAAGTTCACACTGGGGGGTTTTTGCTGCGGTTTTTTTAATGCTTTTTATTATGCTAATTTTCAGCCGCGTTTTACAGTACCAGCTATGTGTATGAGACTTCAGAACTCTCCTGCACACACCTTGTTTTTTTGTCATCAGTATTTTGTGCTTTTCTTGTTTTTTTGGGGCATGGAGCATGTCACTTCTTTCAGCGTTTTTCATCTATTGAATTGAATGAAAAAAATGCATGAAAAAAACGCACCAAAACCTGCAGTTTCTTTCCTACCAAGCACTCGGATTTTGCTGCAGAAAAAAAAATCAGCAAAAACCTCCCAGTGTGAACTTAGCCTTAGGGTCCTGTTTCACTTAGCGACGCACAAGCGATCCCGACAACAATGCGACCTGGTAAGGATCGTTGGTGCGTCGCTAAATGATCGCTAGTGAGCTGCCAAACAGGCAGATCTCTTCAGCGATGCAGCAATGATCCAGCGATCAAACACAGCAATGCTCGCTGGCCAGCAGGACGCCAACGACGAAAAAATGGCCCCGGACATTCCTGCACGATCAGCGATATCCAGCAGGGGGGCCGGTCGCGGCTGTGTGTCACATGTAGCGAGATCGCTGTTGTGTCACAAAATCGGTCGCGATCTCGCTATGTGAGACGGGGCCTTTAGGCTGAATTCACATGCAGTGGTCGTGCTGACACTTTTAAATGCAGTAGTCTTGTGCCACCCCTTCGGGCTTCACACTGGTTCTCAGCGCAATAAGTTAACCGAAACAGTACAGGTCTGCTGTAGTTAAAAGCTACAGCATGGCTGCTGTGGAAAAACTGAGAAAAATTGGGTCACCAATTGCTGCATAAATAGACACAAATTTATTAATTACAAAAGGACATATATTAGGACGAGACAAACTTCATAAAAATAGTCACATAATAAGTGCAAAATGATGGGAGAATAATGACCATTACCCGGAAAAGAAAGGTTCCGTATAGCCCTATTGTCAGTAACCCCTGGGTAGAGGCATGCTGAGGCTGGTCAGATTGCCAGACGGATAGGCGACATGCAACCAGAAATGACAGGTAGTAATGCACGCGTAAGGGGATAGGCACCCTGCCATACCAATTACATATCGACCACCAGATGGCAAAGAAAGGCCAGGCTCAGCAAACAAATGTACAGCTAGTAGCCACCGAAGGGGCACACAAAATAACATATGAAGTGGGGCAGAAAAAGCCTCTATATAATAAAGCACTGTTGGAAAATTCCCTGATAAAAAAAAGAGACTTGACCACGCCACCCCCAAAAAATCATAAACAACATTAGACAAAGAATAAATTACCCATTGTAGTGGATGTAGGGGAACACCGGCCACCCCGACGTACGTTTCACGCAGGTGATATTTGCTTTTTCCTCTGAAGTGCCAACTTTCTCCATGAATAAGAATATTGAACTTCCTGCTGAGTCCCTGTTGAACAAACAAAAGGAGGTTTCATAATCCCAGGCCAAATAAGAAACAAATGATTGGCATTAAATTATATCTTCAATATTCTTCTGTTCTTTGCAAGACTAAATACATTTTCTTCTATTTAGAGCTGCAATGTATCTATAAAAAGGGAAATCTTTGGCTTGGCATGCCAATGGGAGGAGGCTTATAAGTCATGCAACGCTTCTCTGGGAAATTAAATATGCAAATTTCCTCAACAGAGAGTAAGAGGACTTGATCTCTAGAGTCACTTTTTGGTAGTAGGAATCCTAAAAGTCAATATTGACCCTTTATCGAGCCTCATCATATGACAAGATAAAATCCAAACCAGAATCTCAATTTGCAGACACTGTGTTTCGGGGAGCTGTCCCTCATCAGTGCAAAGTATGAGATCTGATTTGGCTGTATGAGAGACTCATTAATGGGTCAATATTGTCATTTAGGATTGCTACATCCAATTGATGGAACTAGATTACCGGTCTTCTCTGAAAAAGCAATTTGAGTATTTAATTTCACAGATGAGCATTGCATGGCTTATGAGCCTCCTTACACTGACATGGCAGGCATGTCACTTTCCACAAGGAGAAACTTTACCCCTTAGGTCCTAGTCTTAAGGCCTCGTTCACATGTTCAGTATTTGGTCAGTATTTCACATCAGTATCTCTAAACCTAAACTAGAAGTGGGTGAAAAATGCAGAAAAGGTGACGTGTTTCTATTATACTTTTCCTCTGAATGCTCCACTCTTGGTTTTGGCTTACAAATGCTGATGTAAAATACTGACCAAATACTAAACATGGCCTTTACCTCTTATAACAGCCAAATCATATCTCATACATTGCCCTGATGAGGGCCAACACCCTGAAATATTGTCGCTGCAAATTGAGATTCTGGTTTGGCTTTTATCCTAAGTCATATGGCAAAGCTCTATATCGGGTTGATATTGACTTTTAGGATTGCTGCTTCCAATAGGTGGCGCTATAGTTCAAGTTGCAGCTATAAAAAAAACCAATGCTATCTGGATGATCTGTATGAAATGTATTTTTTTTCTGTGTACCCTTAAATTTGAATAGGCGAGTTTCAGCTGACATTCGAAAGAGACTAGTACATGCTGCGATCTTTTTCATGGGCAGATTTGGTCAGGCTACGTTCCCACAATGAGTTTTTGATGTTGCAGATTTTCTGCACCATTTCTGCACATATAAGGCTAAGTTCACACTCGGCGTTATTGCAGATTATTTTTTAATGCAAATTTCCATCTGCATTTTACACTACCAGCAAAGTATGAGATTTCAGAGCTCTCATGCACACACCTTGGTTTTTTGTCATCAGGATTTTGTGCTTTGCATGTTTTTGCACAATAGAGCATGTCACTTCTTTCCGTGTTTTTCACCCATTGAAATGAATGGGTGGTGAAAAAACGCTGGCAAAAACCCTCACTAAAAACACAGGTATCAGGTTTTGCTGCGCTTTTTGTGCCAAAACCTGATTCTATAGGGTAAGACTTTTTTTTCAACACTAAAATTTATCAGCATACACAAGAATCAAATCTAGCCTGCAAAAACTACCGCAAAAAAGACAAGAAATACAAAGGAAAACCTGCTATTTTCTACAGCTTCTTTCCTGCCAAGATTTTACCCTTCGCTGCAGGAAAAAAAAACGCTGAAAAAAAAACGAAATGTGAACTTACCCTTAAGTAAAATAGGTTACTTGTATATTTTTTCCGAAGATACGCAGAGAAAAAAAACTTTCCAAAAACTCTTTGTGGGAATGTAGCCTTAAAAAAAAATTAAAGGGAATCTGTCACCCCTTTTTTGAGATATCATATAATGATATCATTCAATTGTGTGTCACATAAGGATTCTCTTAGTACTTTTGCTTCCCCCTGACCCCGCACCTTTCATGCATAAATATCTTTTTCATATCGGTTCAGATGTATGTAAACTGCCGCTGTCCGGTCCGCTGGGCGGGGCTTATTCACCTGCTCCCCCCCTCCCTGTCTTGCTCTATGCATTTCTTCTTGTGTAAAGCAGGACAGGGAGGGGGGAGCAGGTGAATAAGCCCCGCCCATCGGACCTCACCGTGGAAGTTTACATACATCTGAACCGATATGAAAAAGGTATTTATGCATGAAAGGTGCGGGGTCAGGGGGAAGCAAAAGTACTAAGAGATTCCTTATGTGACACACAATTGAATGATGTCATTATATGAGATCTCAAAAAAGGGGTGACAGATTCCCTTTAAATTGAGCAATGTTGTACTTGTAGTGTCAGTCTTTTCACGGGCAGCACTTGGACATGAAATATGGTTGTGTAAATGTACCATAACCATAATGAAAGAAAAGTGTGGCATGGAAGCAAACGCAATGTCCATACACTCGGCGATTCGTATCTCCCCTGTGTCATATACGGGGCGACAGCCATGCTTCTGGACACATCACTCTTGTAAGAGACTGTAAGCCGATACCGCCGCGCACGACAATGCTGCTACAGTAACTCTGACTACGTCCTCTGGTATTAAAGTGCGTCAAGAACAAGCTGTTTGAAGAAACCAGGCATTTTTTTTACGCCATCACACAAGTTTATTCTTCCGAAAGGGATTACACAGATTAGCAGGGGACTCACCGAGAGAGAATGACTAGCAGCAATTACCTAGGTGTGTGTGGATGATGTGCTGCGCGACAAGGAAGGCGATAAAGGGTGGATCTTCTTTAAACTATCCTAAAAACACATTTTTTTTTATTATAAGGAGGTAATGATAGTATATTAATTGAGGATCTCCTCCTTTGTTATTAACAAGTGTGATTCAGGTCAGGGAGTGGAGTTTCATTGTGGAGCTTTGGGACAATCAGATAAAGCCAGGAGTGTAAAAAATAATAGGTAAAAAGTACAATATATTAACCTTATAAAACCAATAATCCAGAGTGCAGTTATTGATCCGGGATTTGTTTATAATACATTGACCTCTAGGTGTCACTCTACTCATAAATTGTATTCCAATTGCTATACATTTTACTAAAAAAAAGAATATATTATACAGTGGGGCAAAAAAGTATTTAGTCAGTCAGCAATAGTGCAAGTTCCACCACTTAAAAAGATGAGAGGCGTCTGTAATTTACATCATAGGTAGACCTCAACTATGGGAGACAAACTGAGAAAAAAAAATCCAGAAAATCACATTGTCTGTTTTTTTTTCATTTTATTTGCATATTATGGTGGAAAATAAGTATTTGGTCAGAAACAAAATTTCATCTCAATACTTTGTGATATATCCTTTGTTGGCAATGACAGAGGTCAAACGTTTTCTGTAAGTCTTCACAAGGTTGCCACACACTGTTGTTGGTATGTTGGCCCATTCCTCCATGTAGATCTCCTCTAGAGCAGTGATGTTTTTGGCTTTTCGCTTGGCAACACAGACTTTCAACTCCCTCCAAAGGTTTTCTATAGGGTTGAGATCTGGAGACTGGCTAGGCCACTCCAGGACCTTGAAATGCTTCTTACGAAGCCACTCCTTCGTTGCCCTGGCGGTATGCTTTGGATCATTGTCATGTTGAAAGACCCAGCCACGTTTCATCTTCAATGCCCTTGCTGATGGAAGGAGGTTTTCACTCAAAATCTCATGCTACATGGCCCCATTCATTCTTTCATGTACCCGGATCAGTCGTCCTGGCCCCTTTGCAGAGAAACAGCCCCAAAGCATGATGTTTCCACCACCATGCTTTACAGTAGGTATGGTGTTTGATGGATGCAACTCAGTATTCTTTTTCCTCCAAACACGACAAGTTGTGTTTCTACCAAACAGTTCCAGTTTGGTTTCATCAGACCATAGGACATTCTCCCAAAACTCCTCTGGATCATCCAAATGCTCTCTAGCAAACTTCAGACGGGCCCGGACATGTACAGGCTTAAGCAGTGGGACACGTCTGGCACTGCAGGATCTGAGTCCATGGTGGCGTAGTGTGTTACTTATGGTAGGCCTTGTTACATTGGTCCCAGCTCTCTGCAGTTCATTCACTAGGTCCCCCCGCGTGGTTCTGGGATTTTTGCTCACCGTTCTTGTGATCATTCTGACCCCACGGGGTGGGATTTTGCGTGGAGCACCAGATCGAGGGAGATTATCAGTGGTCTTGTATGTCTTCCATTTTCTAATTATTGCTCCCACAGTTGATTTCTTCACTCCAAGCTGGTTGGCTATTGCAGATTCAGTCTTCCCAGCCTGGTGCAGGGCTACAATTTTGTTTCTGGTGTCCTTTGACAGCTCTTTGGTCTTCACCATAGTGGAGTTTGGAGTCAGACTGTTTGAGGGTGTGCACAGGTGTCTTTTTATACTGATAACAAGTTTAAACAGGTGCCATTACTACAGGTAATGAGTGGAGGAAAGAGGAGACTCTTAAAGAAGAAGTTACAGGTCTGTGAGAGCCAGAAATGTTGTTTGCTTGTTTCTGACCAAATACTTATTTTCCACCATAATATGCAAATAAAATGAAAAAAAAACAGACAATGTGATTTTCTGGATTTTTTTTTCTCAGTTTGTCTCCCATAGTTGAGGTCTACCTATGATGTAAATTACAGACGCCTCTCATCTTTTTAAGTGGTGGAACTTGCACTATTGCTGACTGACTAAATACTTTTTTGCCCCACTGTATATAGGAGGGGATTTATCTTCTGTTTTACACCAGTGTTTTAGTGTTAAATGGAATCTGTCAGTAACATAATCCCTCCAGCCTGCATATATGGTCATGCTCTATGGACCCTAAATCCATCAAAACCTTTATATCTTCTATCTGTTGCTGCATTCCCAAAAAATCAGCATTTTAATTTACATGCAAATGAGGCATTAAGTGCTCTGGGTATGACAGAGCACTTAATAACTCTCTGCCTTCCGAGGTTGTTTCCCCACCTAGCATCAGCCTCTTTAGCTGGTTTGATAGCTCATTGTCTGTGTATTAACAGGAGCCAGGCAAGGAAATCAGTCAGTGAGCTGTCAGTCAAGCTAAAGAGGCTGGTGCTGGGTGAAGAAACGACACAGGAAGGCAGTGGCTCCTTAAGTGCTTTGACAGAGCACTTAATTTGTGTATGAATTACAATGCTGATTACTTGAAAATGCAGTCACAGATAGACAAGAATAAGATTGATCCCAAAATTAATCTCCCTCTGGTTATAGGGACACAACACAAGATTTATAGCAGCAGGAGAGGACGGTCTGTGTCTCTGCTCTCCTGCCAACCTTCATATGGGCATAACAGATGGCTGAGGTCTCTCTGTTCAGGTCAGGCAAGGCATTGGACAATGGAAGGTGCTGATAAGCGAGGCAAAGTCCAGAAACCTATAGTGCTGGCAGAATGTGGATTGGGATGACCCTAGTGTAAAAGAGTGGATAGCAGGATTCAAAGCAGAGGCATTAGGACACTTCCTGGGCATTTTAGACAGGTTTATGCTCCAAAAGTAGTTTTTTTAATCTCACAAATACATTCTGGACATGGTTTTGTGGCACTTAATACATAAGTATCCCAGACTCTCCTCCTGCACTGATTAGTACAGACTTCCTCACAGACTGCTCTCCTTTCTTGTCTACAAAATGACTGCTGGTGGAGGAACATTTGACCAGATTAGCCTATCAGCCTCCTCCAATCAAAAAACAGCTTTCCATTTGGAGGAGGATGATGGACAGGTGTGGTCACATGATCTTCCATCAGCGACCTGTGCAGTCTGAGTGGAAGGCTGCAAGAAGAGGAGCTGTAATATATATATATAAACACCAGTTGGGACTTCCGGCCGCTGTTCCCAAATCCCATAAGGCACCGTGGCAGAGTCACTTGCGCAGGCGCAGTTTGGAGCCGCAAGGCCATGAACTGCGCCTGCGCAAGTGAACTACACGTTTCCGCTGTTCCCGCTCATGCGCAGTAACAGCCACAATGGCGCACTCTACCCGCCCATGCGGCTGTTACTGCGCACTCCCGATGCGATAGCATTGGGCCTATTTCTAGTACATATATATTAGTCAGTGCCACAAAATCACGTCCCCAGCACATTTTCTTAGCAAAGGATAAAGTGACCAATGCCAAAGATCGGGGTCTGAGGACGGCAAAACCAAGAATGTGCGACCGCTAATATTGTAAGACGAACATCTGGTCCTTAGGGAGTTAAGGAGCTCAGCTTAAAAATGCCACCGCAAACCTCATCTATTTCCTGCGACATTTTTATGTTAGGTGCATTCACCTAAATTTTAATTTAATTTTTTCTTTATTTAGGCCAGTATCACATTGTCTCCTCATTTTATCTGCATTTCAGTCAATTAGGACTTGCTAATGGAAATCTGCTCTACAGTGATCCTGGGAACAGGCTGTACTGCCTCGGCGAGCGAGGAAGGGGCGACGCAGCAGCACTGGCTGACGTCTGGAGGGTCCTTCTAGGTAACCGTCACAGTAAATACAGACATGAAGTAGGTCATCTTCTGAATGAAGCCGCTATTTACAGTCATTTTCACTTGTTATTACTTATTAAGTGGAACAGACTGTGGAGAACATGGGAAATATGTCATCACATCTCGAGGAGCGACCTGGTTTTCAATGAGAATGTCACACATGAAGTCAGTAATTAGTTTATGATGGCGATTGCTTACGTCTTGTCTTATTATAGGATTGAAGAGGATGAAAGTAGAACCAGTCCCCTGCTATCTATGTGCTACGTAAGAAAACAGCCGGCTTATATGTCTACGGCGCAGAAAAATGGCCTCGCTGATTGGAGGGATCCCATTATATCCAGTGTACAGGTAGAGGTCTCATTTTTATAGGTTTTGTGGATAAATACTGTAATGTGGTAACATGGTGCTTAGATGGTGGGGCCACATATTACATATTCATGACTGATTCTGTTCAGTTATTGGCATCCTCAATTGTTTATAGTAAAAAATCCAATATCTTCAATGGCTATGGCCCAACCGTGCATCATTACAATATTTTTATACCATGTCCATATACTGTACATTCAGAAAAAAGGTGACCAGTCACCATACATCTAGTAGTTAAAAAAAGAAATGAAGGAGAAATATAGTATGTGACATGGACAAGATGGGTGAGATAATGTCATCTCTCCCGGTCCCAGTGGAGACCAACAGAGCTGCAGAAGTGGTAAGTAATGGTTAATAACCGGTTATGGGCACTAGATTCTGTCATTGGACGCTGCTCAGGGAACTATTCTGATTGTCATATGTGGTGTTGGGAAGAATTTTTCACCTAAAGGCATACGGCCATATTTTTGATCCGTGTGCAATCGGTCAAAATATCAGATCGCCCTAGGAGGACCAATGTTATTCTATGGGACCATGCACATGTACGACTTTTTTCCTCAGACCGCGACAGTTCGAGGAAAAAGATTGCAGCATGTCCGAGTTGGATCCAATTATCGGCTCGCACTGGGTAATGCAAATCAAGTCCACGGAAAATATCAGACTGTACTTGGATGACATCTGTGTGCAGTCTAATTTTCACATACTGAATGGAAAAGAGTGAATTTTTTTTTTCTATCTTCTCCTCATTAGAGAAAATCGGATCACACTCTGAACAAACTCTGATCAGTGATTGATCAGAGTGTGATTAGCATAATCCGCCCGATTCTCTCAAATGACAGAAAGTACGGTGGTGTAACCCTAGCCTAATATGGGGCAATTAGCATCTGCCCCATTGGCTTTTTGCTTTCCTCTGGATCAACATTTTAGGTTGTAGGCTGAACTCGAAAGACTTATGTCTATCTTCAGCCAGAAAAACTATGAAATTACAGATCCATTCTGTATAGATCTGTAAAATGATGGCCATAGATTTCAATGGTCCTCCCCTTTGCTTCTCATTTTATGTGGAAAGGCATTGTGGCGAGTCATAAAGATTGGCATAGAGCACAATAGCGTATTTTAAGCAATGTGACATCTTTTGAAAAGGACCCATTCTAAAAAAAAAAGCTTCTAAAAAAACTGTGTGCACATAGCCTTAGAAATCTGCTAAATATAATATTGATTTTTTTTTTAAGGTAAACTAGGAATGATCTGGCCAGAAGTACAACAATAATTATTATCATGTCTATGGTAAACCATTAGGCCATCATATCAATCAGACCAAACTGTGCATAATAAAATTAGTAAATCACAGATATGGCTGGAAGAACGATATAAGACGATAATCTACAATCTAAACAGATAATTATTATTCCAGAATGCTAGTATGTTATGAGTTATCGCTTTAGCTTGGGCTGTTCCTAGAGATTCTACTAGTAGTTCCATTTAGGTGAATGGGACAACACTGTAAGATTCAGCACAAGACACCACCATGTTGATAGTATGCAAGGAATAAAGCAGAAAAGGCTGCCCTACCAACTCAATATTGATAGCCACTTCTAAGCATAGAACATCAATATTCTGAACCACAAGGTGCCTTTTAATTGGGCATTAGACAGATTAAAGGAGTTGTCCACTACTTTGACAACTCCTTCTTGATCTAAATGTTTGGCCCCAATAAAATAAAAAAGCCTATACTCACCTCCCGTGCCAGCGCCGTTCCAGCGGTGTCGGCACTCGCTGTGTCAGGGCTCTCATGCTGTTGTCATGACACGTAACCCTGGCACTCAGTCAGTGCTGGCGTCACTTTCTCCGCCTTTTGTCGAATTGAACATGAAAAGGTAGTCCGGGCTGCAACTGATCCTTGACATCCTATTAATGTTCAATTTGACAGAAGGCAGGGACTGATTGCGCGCTCACGTGTCACAACAGCAGCACACAAGCCCCGGGGAGAGCGAGTGCTGATACCGCGGAAATGACGCCAACACAGGAGGGGAGTATAGACTGCTATATTATTTATTTTAACTTCTTTAATGTTCTAGCCATTTCCCCTGGGATTAGAGATGGGCAAATTTATTTGATTATTATTATTATTATTATTATTATTTATTGTTATAGCGCCATTTATTCCATGGCGCTTTACATGTGAGGGGGGTATACATAAAAACAAGTACAATAATCTTAAACAATACAAGTCATAACTGGTACAGGAGGAGAGAGGACCCTGCCCGCGAGGGCTCACAATCTTCAAGGGATGGGTGATAATACAGTAGGCGAGGGTAGAGCTGGTCGTGCAGCGGTTTGGTCTTGATTATAATTCGGTATTGATTATAATTCAATTCTACTAAAACTTTACAAAAATCTACATTGTGGAGAAAATGTACATCTTGCTGAACAATAGGTTGAAAAGAAAAACTAAACATACCTCCCTGCTCACCTCTCTCCGGCCTCTCCTGTTGCTCTCTGTCTCTGCCCGCTGTCCGGTTATTCACACCACCATAGCGACATATCTGTGTTTCAATGTTCACTGTAGGCCACGGCTTCCAGCCACTGGAGATGACTACTCTTGCTCTGGGGCCTACTCTCCGCTCGAAGCCCTAACACTGGACCAGAGATGCAACGCAACAGAGGAGGACCGGACAGCAGGCAGATATTAGCGGGGGCAGCCAGAGAGGTGGGCAGATATTAGCGGGGGCAGCCAGAGAGGTGGGCAGTGAGGTGAGTATAAGTATTTATATTATCACATCTTTTGACTGAAGAGACCTCAGATCATAATAAGAGACATTAAAAAACTTTTCTGCAAATCAAATTTCTTCATAAAATCCATGCAAGTTCAAATTTTGCTTGACGAGCTCATATCTACCTGAGATGTAGTAAAAAATTCACTAACCCTTATATAGTTATATTTTAACATCTGGGAAGTCTAGAAAATTCATGTAAAAACACAATATTGCACAAATTAACCATTTTTCCATTGGGATATTCTTTATATGTCTGTTCACAAAATATTTGTAAAGGGGTCTCGTGGTAAAGTTAATAAGTCAGAGGTTACCTTTCTACCTAGACCTTCTATATAGGGACACAAGGAAATTAAGTTTGCTTTAAGAGTGAACAGCCATAATTTCGATATGTCGTCCTTGTAGCAAGGTGCCTGGATATCTAATGAGTCATCTGCGTGGCTTTGCATTTTCTCTTCACTATGGTGCCTCTAAGCTCCTAACAAACCTAATTATGTATCTCTGCCCTTCAGTTCTCAGTTATGTCTAAGAGGGGGGAATTCAAGTTGGGCGGTGGTCCATTGGTTTCAATAAAATTTATGACTTATGTCTACAAGTCTCCTTCCCATGGCCGAAGTACGAGTCATTTCAATAATGGCAAAATCTCTGCTTGAAAACAATGAGAGGAAATTAAAAGTAGGAGAACAATCTTTTGTGCTTGATGTGTAATAACGGCGTACAGTAAATGGCGGATGTCATCTCATCCTGACTGCTCCGCAATATTTCCTTTTCATTCATAACAAGTCAATTTCTTAAAATGAGGTATTTACAATCAGTGACAGACTGAGAATTACAGAAGATTCAGAATGGAATGAAGAAAGGTAGTTTTAGTCTTAGGGCTCATTCAGACATCACTTTTTCTGGTATGCGTGTTTTTCACAGATACCATTCATATCTATGACAGTCAGGATAGTTAATATGTGCAATTTTTTCCACGGATCAAGTGATCCATATAAATGCACAGACTTATCCAATATTCATCCGAGTTTCGGATTAAATTCTCCAATACAAGTCTATGAATGCTTGAAAAAAATTGGAAAGTACAGGGAAGCCATCTTTTGTGTTGTGCGTTTTTTTACGGACTGTTTGATAGGAGAAGCTTAAGGAACTTCCATCAGTTTTCTTTTTCTTCTGTGAAAAACTGACCAAACCCTGATGGTAAAAACCGACACTGATGACACTCTAATCAGAAACGGGGATGAAACGTGGACCTTTTTTTTTCCTTATGTACGGAAAAATCTCTGATGTGTGGAGGAGCCTTTAAAATGAAGTTCATTATTAAATTGAAGATTTTCTCATACCGTCTAATAAATTTGCCACATTTTGTGCTGTTCTAAAGGCAAAAAATGAAATCTTTTCCTGCTTTCAGCTACGAGCAGGCAAATATTTGTTCTACAGAACTCGAAAATGTTTGACTTCGGTGACGATGAATCTATCTGATACTTGTTGGATCCACCTTTCTAGGTTAACCCTTCCAATTTTCTTTAAATTATCCAAAAGTGACAAGAGTATAAAAGAGTGGCACATTTTAGCACAAATGTATGCCAAAATACTGGCGGAAAGCCATTGATAACTTTCCCCATTGAGTAATCCCGCACCGCAAAGTTGCCAACTTGTTTTCATACAGAACATAATTGTGAAATGTGACATACACACTAACTGCAACCCCAAATAATGGCTAGTCCCAGTCTCAACAGCCAACCTGTTCCCCATAAACAGTGCCAAATTTTCTCCATATACAGTAATTAACTGTGACTTCCTTTTTAAGACAGTCTAGCAAAAGAATGTGCACATAAAATAGTGCATCAAAAGAGTGTTCACATAAAATGTGACTGTGAGATAGTGCTGCCATAAGATAGTACAAGTTAAATGGTTTCTCCACAAGCAAAGTGTAAACTCACAAACAGTCCTACCAGACACTACATCTATAAAATAGAATAAACTACAGACGTAGCCATCGAGTGTCCCATAAACAGTGCTAACCATAGAGGACTTCCATAAAATAGTGTGAGCAACATAGAACTACCAAAATGCAGTGCCATTAAGAGAGTGCCCCACAAACAATTTCAGACTATACAATAGTGTAAACTAGGCAATGTCTCATAAGCAGTGAAGTAAAGGAGTGCCCCCATAAACAGTATTGACTCGTGAGGGCTTCCATAAAATATTGTGAAATAGAGAGTGGCCCCAAAAACCATTGCAGTAAGAGAGTGTCTCATTAATACTCTTCACCAGCGAGTGCAGCCATAAAATACCATAGCTTGAGATAGAGGTACCTAAAGTAATGCCATTAAGAGAGTGCCTCATAAACAGTACCAGTCTAAAATATAGGGTAAGCTCGGCAGTGTCTCATAAGCAGCAGAAGTCAAGGAGTGACCATAAAATAGAGTAAAGTTTACTTCCAAAACCAGTGTGTCAGAGAGTGCCCCATAACAGTGTCAACCAGAGGGCTCTTCCATAAATGTTCTATAGTGGTAGCTAGAACATACTCCCAAGCCCCCATAGACAGTGTCAACCATAGAGCACCTCCATGATATAGTGTGAGCAAGAGAGTGTCCCATAAATAGTGCCAGACTATAAAATAGTGTAAGCTCGGAAGTGGCCCATAATCACTGCCAGTCATGGAGTTCACCATAAACAATGCCTATCATACAATGCTTCCATGAAAAAGTATACGCTAGAGTGCCGCCAAAAGCAGTGTTGGTTAGAGAGTAACCCATAAACAGCATCAACTAGAGAGTAGGTCCATAATATACTGTTAGCTAGAGAGTATTCCCAAATACAGTGTCTGACTATAATATTCATTTACAGTTTGAAGTGGAGGTCATTTCAGGAGTTTTAATCGAAAACTTTTCTTTTGAGAAATTTGGTACAAAATATAGAGCGCTTGTGTTGTCAGTAGCCTCCATGTGAAACAGAGTATGTACTGCACCTTCAATTGCGGAGACTTAATATTTAGTGATGAGTGAGCGTACTCGGATAAGGTATTATCTGAGAATGCTCAAGTGCTAATAGAGTGTCTTCGGCGTGCTAGAATACTATGTTCGAGTCCCCGCGGCTGCATGTCTTGCGGTTGTTCGACAGACGCAACACATGCAGGGATTGTCAGTTATCCGAGCACGCTCGCTCATCACTGCTAATATTGCATTGTTTATTACTGTGTGAGCCACCAGTCCTTATCACATCTCCCTTTATCGCATCTTCAGCTGTCATAGGCGCCTGGTGCTTTGCATAGCAATAAATGTAAGGGAAAAATGTCTAGTTATAAGTAAAATGTCATACACTTTAGATCACATTAAAGAAGATGAGCTTCTCTACAAGGGTTGTGTATAAAGATCATGTCATCTCATCAGCATCAGCAGAATCTAATATCTCGAACAGCGGAACAAAGCATATCAACACCCCAGGTATGAGACGAAGTGACTGGTCCATCTTACAGCCGGCTCTGTACCGCTGTCACATCCGCTGATAGAGACACTAATTAATCTTAGAGGAATTGGGAGCACCTGCGAGGATGATTGGGAACGTCACTATGTAGGTGCGGGTAGCGAGAATTCAAAGAGACTTTGAAATCTGAAAAATGTAAATTTAAGTTTTTTTGGGTCATGTGACTGTACCATATATGTGATATATGAATTGTGAATTATGTAATTAACCCATTCTTTCTCCTAGAGGACTGTTCACCCCATTAATGCACATATAACACAGGGCTACATAATATGATGTATACAATATATTAAAAAGATTAAAACTTTGATGGGAGTGCTTCTTTTGTAATTTCTGACTGTAAGTGATGCTGTAAGCAAATCAGTGTCACAGATTTACCTTGACAGAGAGGAGGTGGAAGACCACGCTGTCTGATTTCTCCTACTCCTGCACTGATTAGAAGCACTTTAACTTTATATTAAACAGTGCAGGTTTCTTCTAGCAGTGCAGGGGTTAATCTGCTCAGTTGAGAGCTCCTGGAAGCTTGCTTGCACTGATGCTCTCAGCTGTTCAGTGTTGGCCACTCCCCTCTCCTATTTAAACTGGTGTCTGGCATTCAGAAAGTGAGAGAGTTAGCTTCATGCTGCATGGTTCATGAGTTTGAAGGATTTTGGTTCTTTGAGGAGGTTTTTGGTGGATTTATCTTGTGACTGTTGCTTGGCTTTCATTGTGTGATCCATTTTTTCTCCTTCTTTGATTTTTCCCTTTCATCATTCCTCAGTGTATCCCTCTTTTGTTTGTGTGAGCTTATTTGTATGATTGGTATTTTGCTTTATCCCAGTACATATTCCCTTGTTAGTCTGGTTGGTGTATTTCCATAAAATACTGCTCGCCACTTCCCTGGGTGGGGGGAGGGAACAAACTAAGGGCGGATTCAGGAGCTCAGCAAGGTTCATGGCCCTGGCCTCTTCTCCATCAGAAGTAATCTGCGGAACAGGGATAGATAGGGTGCCCCCTAGTGCTAGAGACAGGGTAGGGGCCCCTTGCCCAAGGATACCCGACAAGAGTTGTGACATGTAGGCTCTCTGCTCATGTGTGGGAATGCACTAACATGGTGCCACAGATGCTTCTCTGGGATGGAGGTAGGCTTTTTATGAAGAGCTTTGCCATGCTGTGTAATCATCACATCTCCTGCCAAGGGAGACATTTTTTTTATGAAGAGCACCCTTTAAGGACCATATTCATTATCTAACCCAGCAAAAACATCTGGAAGTTGCGCTTATGTGGCTGTTCAGTGCTTTTTTTTTCTTTTTGAGTTAAAAATGCTTTAGAATTCACTGCCCATTGTAATCTGCAGTAAAATGCATGATATGCTGATGTCAAATCCAAGGCACTGGTCAAATTAGTCTTTATTTACTGGTCAGTTTTTTTCATCCATGTGCTGTCTGTTTTCCACAGACACGTTGGCCCACATTTTGTTTATTCCAAGTTTTCCAGTAAACCACGTACCATAAAGTCACACAAAATATGCAAAAAAGTTGTAAAATTTTCAATTTTGCCACTATGTGGGTCAAAATGTGGAGAAGTTGGCATAGTGTACCAGGAGAAGGGCTTTGGGAATGACATTTAGACAGATTTTTATTTACGCTTTGCCCCAAAAATGAGAAATCTGCTTCTGCACATAGGTGATGTAAACTTATTTTTCTGACTTTAGGGCAGCCTAAGGCAATGTTTTTGGTTTTTTTTATGCAAAGCACAGATGGATGCATGGATAGTAAAAAATGGAGCCAGAAAGCAAAGAGTAGAAAATTGACCATTAGTGATGAGCGAGTATACTCGTTGCTCGGGTTTTCCCGAGCATGTTCGGGTGTCCTCCGAGTATTTTGGCGTGCTCGGAGATTTAGTTTTCGTCGTCTCAGCTGCATGATTTGCGGCTGCTAGACAGCCTGAACACATGTAGGGATTTCCTAACAAACAGGCAATCCCCATATGTATTCGGGCTGCCTAGCAGCCGCAAATCATGCAGCTGCGTCAACAAAAACTAAATCTCCGAGCACCCCAAAATACTCGGAGACCACCAGAGCATACTCGGGAAAACCCGAGCAACGAGTATACTCGCTCATCACTACTGACCATGACACAGATTTTTGGCAGATTTTCTTTGCAGTTTGTGGATGAGATTATGTAAAATCTCATACAATATGCTGGGAATGTGTAACAACCCTGCTGGCATCGCTGCATGGCCTCCCATTCCCCACTCACCAACTTGCTCACTGCTCCAGGCCATGCTGTGATTTCTGTATACTGCCAGCTCCATGCTCTGTCCCTCTTATATCTTGTCTGCTGTGTTCATGTTTCCTGACGGTGTGTATAGGGGGGCGGTGCCTGAACTCTCTCTTATGGAGTCAGGGTGCACCTGGCTAATGTGTGTCTGACCAATTACCTAGAGCCCTCTACTATTTAGGGCTGCCCCACCCACTGGAACATTGCCTGAGCAATGTCTAAACTCAGCTTGTGTTTTGCTGCTGAGTTAGCCAGGCCCTGTCCTATGGCTTGCCTTCTGTGGAAGCTTTGTGCCTAACCTCTGCATCTCGGTAGCTTGCCTAGTACTTCTCTGACTACCTGTCTTCTCTGTCTGCCTCACCAGGAGGCAGAATATCCTGGTCTCTGTGTCTTGTCTCAGCTTTGTATTGCACCTGTCTTGCTGCCTCCAGGAGGCAGTATTTCCTGGTCCCTGTGCCATTACTCCTTGTCTTGTCTTGGTCTAAGCCTAACTTTGCATCTGTGTATACTAAAGTCCCTGTACCTTGACTCGTACTGTTTCCCTGTCTGAACTCTGTCCTACCTCTGTCTGTCAGTCTCCTTGTCTGTGGTTCCTTTCCCTGCTGTGTCTTTCCTGTTGTCCTCCCTGTCTGCTTGTGCTCTATACTCTAGCGGTTCCGCTCAACTCTGTCTGTTTTGCACCCTTGCAGCTCTGCCTGTTTTGCACCCTTGCGGCTCTGCCTGTTTTGCACCCTTGCAGCTCTGCCTGTTTTGCACCCTTGCAGCTCTGCCTGTTTTGCACCCTTGCAGCTCTGCCTGTTTTGCACCCTTGCAGCTCTGCCTGTTTTGCACCCTTGCAGCTCTGCCTGTTCTACACCCTTGCAGCTCTGCCGGTTCTGCACCCTTGCAGCTCCGCCTGCTCCGCACCCTTGCGGCTCCGCCTGCTCCGTACCCTTGCGGCTCCGCCTGCTCCGCACTCCTATCAGTACCCAAACCTGCACCTCCTGTGTGAACAGGACCATACCTGTTCCTCCATATTCCATTCCTTCTGGCCAGTACCTGCTCCTGCTTTGTGAACAGGTCCCTACCTGTTCCTTTGTACACCACACCTGCCTGCCCTGTCTCTCAAGCCGTGCCTGCCTGCCCTGTGTCTCAAGCCATGTCTGCCTGCCCTGTGTCTCTAAGCCGTGCCTGCCTGCCAGTGTATCAAGCCGTGCCTGCTTGCCCTGTGTCTCAGCCGTGCCTGCTTGCCCTGTGACTCAGCTGTGCCTACTTGCCCTGTGTTTCAGCCATGCCTGCTTGCTCTGTGTCTCAGCCGGGCCTGCCTGGGTACCAGCCGTGCCTGTCGTGCCTACCTGCCTGCCTGTCTGTAGAACCTGTCCAAGTGACTTGTCTCCAAGTGGGATCAGCAGCCACAGCCAGACACCACCCTGGAGTGGCACCCGGCAGCTACCTGCCGCACAAGCCAAACCTCACCATCAGAGGCTCCAGTGAAGACCAAGGTAGCTGTCGCAGTCACACCCCTTCCAGGGTAGTGTGGTTTGTGGCACAGTGGGGCCACAACCCCTCGGCTCGCGCCAATCAGCCAAGGCGCAAGAGTGACAGTTTGCTCAGGCCATGGTCCCCGCTGAGTCCCATGTCCTTTCGCTCTAGGAGTGAGATTAACTTTCCAGCCAGTATGAGCAACCGGAAGAATTTTTTCCGCCCTGCCTGGTTCCGATTGTTGAGACTTCTGAACCAATCATAGTCTCTAGGCTATCTACGAGCAACTTCTGGCCTATGAGGAGCGCGACCCAGCAGACCCGCCTAGGTTCTATGGGAATCCTGTTGAGTGCCAAGGGTTCCTGAAAAAGTGCTTGCGATACATCCTGCAGAATGCAGCTTGTTTCCCCTCTGACCAGGTCAAGGTGGGATACATCATGTCCTACCTAGCTGGAGATGCTTTATTATGGATCTGTCCCCTCTGGGAAGCAAGGGATCCTGTCGTCATGAGCCTGGGGGCCTTCCTGGTGGCCTTCCGTAAAGTCTTTGACATGCCTCGACCAGCTGCTCCTGAAAAGTCTTCCCCTCCAAGCTTTCAGAGACAGACCAGACAAGAGGAACCTGTGGGTGAATCATCTCATCCGTCTATGACCATCCATCACTCACCTATTCCACAGTCTGCCAATGCGGCCTCCCGTGCAAGATCCAAGAGGTCTAATAAAAAGAGGCTGGCAAAGTTGCAGCCGGAATCTGGTCCTGTGAAAGAACATCCTGGCTGTCTCTGCCCTGTGAAGCCTGTACTCCAGAACCCTGGTCCAGTAGGCGAGGCTGCCCTTGGCGAGAGTACTCACTCTCCATTAAAATCTATGACTGTTTTGTTGCCTTCTGGGAGCTTTGGTGTGTTCAAGCCACCAGCCATATAGAGTCAGTGCATGATCTCCATTCTCCAGCTCCAGAACCCGGCGTAGGCATTGTCTAAAGGTGGCCGAGCCCTCTTTGAGAACAGTCTAGTCCTGCAAGGTCAACTACAGCTCCAGGTCGGAGCTTTGTATACGAAGAAGTTCATCTTCCACTTGCTGACTGGTATGCCCATGGGTCATTCTGAACCAGAGATCCTTGTGCACATTTATGTCTGGAGACCCAGCAAGGTACAGCGCTTGAAATAACCAAGTGACAAGAGGTGTCTGGTCCCCTTGCATCAGATTTAGTCAGCCAGGCTGTCTTCTTCGCCTGGTTTGCTAGTCGTCGAGTCAAGGTGTGATGATGTCTCCGAAGAGGGGGGTGCGGAACCATTCTCTTCACACGTCTCCAGTGACTATACCAGTGATCTACTCCCAAGAGCATCCCTGCCTTTTGATTGTCTTCCCCAGGATAAAGGGCTGAAGATGGCTCTACGGCCAGTGGGTGAAGGTTCCAAGACTGAGCACTACTCATCCTCTAACATGAATGAGGTGGCCCAGTTTTTTCTGAGTAACTGGCTGAAGTGGCTCCCTGTATGTATGCCTCCAGCTTCCATGTGGCAGGTGGATGAAGAGGTGGGAACAGTGGCCTATGTATCTCCGTTTCTCACCCACCTGGAGGAGGTGGTCAAATTTTCTTTGGATAACGGGCTAAAGATGGACTCAGTGAAAGTGTCTTCAGTTTCCAGCTGGCCGGCTGATGTAGAGGTCAAGTCTGAAACTTCCAGGTCCCTGCCTTTTGCCAATCAGGAGGAGGAGGTCCAAGTCTTTGTACCCCATATAGAATCATAGAAGACTTCCATTGAAGGAGAACTCACCACTTCTCGTGGCAGCTTGTTCCACTCATTGATCACTCTAACTGTCAAAATTTTTTTTCTAATATCTAATCTGTGTCTCCTCCCATTTAGTTTCATCCCATTGCTTCTAGTCTTTCCTTGTGCAAATGTGAATAAAGTTGATCCTTCTACAATGTGACAGCCCTTTAGATATTTGTAGACAGCTATTAAGTCCCCTCTCAGTCTTCTCTTTTGCAAACTAAACAATCCCAAATCCTGCAACCTTTCCTCATAAGACAGGGTTTGCAGACCGGTCACCATTCTGGTTGCTCTTTTCTGAACTTGCTCCAGTTTGTTGATGTCTTTTTTAAAATGTGGTGCCCAAAACTGGACACAATATTCCAGATGAGGCCTGACCAATATTCCAGATGAGGCCTGACCACCCTCTGTGTTGGAAGCTGACCTCGTCGGGCACCAAGAAACTTGGCACTCTATCATTTGTGATGGCACACATACTCCACCCTACCTGAAGGATGTAGTGTCAGCCTGGACTGTGTGTGGTCCCGTACTCCTTCTTCAGGTCAGTCTGGCTGGCTTGAGGGAGAGGGGCCGTAAGCGGGGGGATACTGTAACAACCCTGCTGGCATCGCTGCATGGCCTCCCATTCCTTACCAACTTGCTCACTGCTCCAGGCCATGCTGTGATTTCTGTATACTGCCAGCTCCATGCTATGTCCCTCTTATCTCCTGTCTGCTGTGTTCATGTTTCCTGACTGTGTGTATAGAGGGGCGGCGCCTGAACTCTCTGCTTCTTATGGAGTCAGGGCTAATGTGCCCCTGACCAATTACCTAGAGCCTGCTACTATTTAGGGCTGCCCTATCCACTGGAACATTGCCTGAGCAATGTCTAAACTCAGTTTGTGTTTTGCTGCTGAGTTATCCAGGCCCTGTCCTATGTCTTGCCTTCTGTGGAAGCTTTGTGCCTAATATCTGCATCTCGGTACCTTGCCTAGTACTTCTCTGTCTGCCCACCAGGAGGCAGTATTTCCTGGTCCCTGTGCCATTACTCCTTGTCTTGTCTTGGTATAAGCCTAGCTTTGTATCTGTGTATACTATAGTCCCTGTACATTGTCTTGTACTGTTTCCCTGTCTGAACGCTTTCCTACCTCTGTCTGTCAGTCTCCTTGTCTGTGGTTCCTTTCCCTGCTTTGTCTTTCCTGTTGTCCTCCCTGTGTGCTTGTGCGCTGTACTCTAGCGGTTCCGCTCAACTCTGTTCTGCACCCTTGCAGCTCCACCTGCTCCGCACCCTTGCGGCTCCGCCTGCTCCGCACTCCTGCGGCTCCGCCTGCTCCACACTCCTGCGGCTCTGCCTACTCTGCACTCCTGCAGCTCCGCCTACTCCGCACTCCTGCAGCTCCGCCTACTCCGCACTCCTGCGGCTCCGCCTACTCCGCACTCCTATCAGTACCCATACCTGCACCTCCTGTGTGAACAGGACCCTACCTGTTCCTCCATATTCCATTCCTTCTGGCCAGTACCCGCTCCTGCTGTGTGAACAGGTCCCTACCTGTTTCTTCATACACCACATCTGCCTGCCCTGTCTCTCAAGCCGTGCCTGCCTGCACTGTGTCTCAAGCCGTGCCTGCCTGACCTGTGTCTCAAGCTGTGCCATCCTGCCTTGTGTCTCGTTCATGCCAGTCTGCCCTGTCTCGTCCATGCCAGCCTGCCCTGTGTCTCCAATCCGTGCCTGCCTGCCAGTGTATCAAGCCGTGTCTGCTTGCCCTGTGTCTCAGCCGTGCCTGCCTGGGTACCAGCCGTGCCTACCTACTTGCCTGTCTGTAGAACCTGTCCAAGTGACTTGTCCCCAAGTGGGATCAGCAGCCACAGCCAGACACAAGCTTGACCTCACCATCAGAGGCTCCAGTGAAGACCGAGGTAACTGTCGTAGTCACTCCTCTTACAGGGTAGTGTGGGTTTGTGGCACAGTGGGGCCACAACCCCCCAGCTCGCGCTAATCAGCCAAGGCGCGAGCGTGACAGAATGTAAATATGCAGCAGAATATCCTTATGGAAAATCCACTGCGTATGTCAATCTACTCTGCATCACAGATCTGCCTATTACATGCATAATTTTGATGCCTAGCCTCTGTGTCACAGAACTGATGGCTGCAAATTGGACTCTCTTTTAGGGTATGTTCACATCAGTCAGACAAGCTACAGATCTGCAGGGGGAACATTTTCAGGGTATTATGAATGATACCAAATCTCATCCTGATGCTGAATAAAATATTCTGTTCCCCATTCTGTTATAATGTCCCTATTCTTGAATAATGTCCTCCATTTTCTTATACTGTCCCCCATCCTGGTATAATATTTCCATTCTGGTATGTCAATTATACTGTTATAATGTCCCCCATTCTGTTATGTCACCCATTTTGGTAAACAGTCCCAATTCTGGTTTAATGTCCCCATTTTATTATAATGTCCCACATCTTGGTATAATGTCCCCCATTCTGGTATAATGTCCCCCATCCTGGTATAATGTCCCCATTGTGGTATAATGTCCTCCATCCCGGTATTGTGACGAGTCAGCTTCAGCTGAGTCAACTTTTTCTTTAGAGTGGACCCTCTGGGTTGTGGCACCCACCCACCGAGGGCGAGCTGACCTTGTGAGGAGCCACCCCCTATACAGGCAGTGTCAGGGGCAAGACCAAGGGGGTGAGCCACCACGACTGCTGGGACGAGACGGCCGACTCAAGGAAGACACAATGTGAGTGTCTGATGACAAGGGACGTGCAGGAAACAAGACAAGACATGAGTTCAAGGTATCTTCATTAAGGAAAATTCAGGGTAACATCAGGTGCAAGACGTGATAACACAGGGAAAACACAGCAAGGTGCATGCGAGGGCACGCCAAGGTCCATGGCATGATACGTGCTAGGTGGTGTTGTGAGTTCATTTTCCCCTTCACCATTGAGGTCTGATGAACTCCCTCTTCTGGTGAAGGAAGGTAGTGAGGCTGATTACCAAGCATCTGGGCAGGATGATGATGACTGGGTGACGGGAATTGCTGACTGGATATAAGGCAGCCGACGCCCTTCTGCCTTGCTGGTGATCTCTCTGAGGGATTCTAGGAGACCAGTCTGGTTCCTGCTCCTCAAAAGCTAAGTTTTCTGCTCTGCTTTTTGCATTTGTTTTGTATTTGTTTTTTCTTGTTTTTCTGGATTTCTGCCATTCCCTGCTGGGGTGTGCTGAATTCCTTTTTGCTCTGTCTTCAGAAAATACCTGAGTACTGATATAGTCTTTTGAAGCCTAGCGTCTTCAGGGCTTTTTTCCCTATCAGCCGTTGGCTCTTGTTTTGATAGGGTTTTGGCGGTTTACAGACAGCAGCTTTTCTATCCTGTCCTTTGTAGTTAGCTTGGGCCCCATAATTTGCTCAGCCTATCTTTCTATCTGTGTTAGTGTTTTCATCTTGCTTCACCATCATTATATGTTGGGGGCTGCCTATTGCTTTGGGGTCTGCTCTGGGGCAGTTTAGATTTCCCTTTCTGTCTTTAGGCTATGTAGTTCTCCGGCTGTGATCGAGGGGTCTAGGGCACCGTAGGAACCCCCCACGGCTACTGCTAGTTGTTGTTGATAGGTTCAGGGGTCTGTAATCCGATAGCTGCCAACTTCTCTGGTTTTCTGGACTTAGCTAGTATTTCTGTTTTTGCCTCCTACGGTGACTCATTCATAACAGAATCACCATCCATACCGCAGATCCTAGGGTACTCAATAGCAGGAAAGAATTGTGTAAAAAAAAAAAAGTGTGTATATTTTTTCCTCTATATCTCTGAGGCCGTAGGGGGAATTTTTTTTTCTCAATGGAGATAAAGCAATTGTCTGATCGTGTGGAGCAGCTCACTGCGGAAGTGCGGGGAATTTCCGCCTACCTTGCTCATTCACATGCTGCTGAACCAAAGATCCCTACTCCTGATGTGTTTTTTGGGAATCGGTCTAAATTTTTGAATTTCAAAAATAATTGTAAATTATTTTTTGCCTTGAAGCCTAACTCGTCAGGGACCTCCGCGAAGCAGGTTAAAATTGTCATCTCTTTGCTGCGCGGCGATCCCCAGGATTGGAGGATTGGGCGTTTTCTTTGAAACCAGATGATCCTATTCTGACTAATATGAACGCATTTTTTCAAACCTTGGGGTTGTTGTATGACGAACCTAATGCTATTGATCAGGCTGAAAAGGCCCTGTTGGCATTGAACCAGGGTCGAGATTCTGCAGAATTGTACTGTCAAAAATTCCGAAAGTGGGCGGTCCTTACTACCTGGAATGATAATGCCTTGGCAGCTCTCTTTCGGAAGGGTTTGTCAGAAGCCGTAAAAGATACTATGGTGGGATTTCCTGTTCCCTCTGGTCTTGACGATTCTATGTCATTAGCCATTCAGGTTGATCGGCGTTTACGTGAACCCAGTACTGCACGAGAGGTGTTGCCACGTGTTGAACAAGTGTCTGAACCAATGAAATGTGATAGAGTTTTGTCCAGGGAGCAACGTCAGGAGTTCAGAAGACGTAATAAGCTGTGTTTTTTTTTGTGGAGATGCCTCGCATATTATTTCTGTCTGTCCTAAACGAGAGAAACGTTTTGCACACACGTTTTCTGTGGGTGGTGTTCAACCTAAGTTTCTTCTGGCAATTACTCTGATCTGCTCCCTGTCCACATTTTCCGCAAAGGCTTTTGTGGATTCGGGAGCAGCCCTGAACCTAATGGACTTGGATTTTGCTAAACGTTGTGGATTTCCTATGACACCTCTGCGGACACCTATCCCTTTGAGGGGGGATTGATGCTACTCCTTTGGCGAAAAATAAACCTCAGTTTTGGACCCAGGTGGTAATGCGGGTCGCCCCAGACCATCAAGAAAATTGCAGATTTTTGGTGTTGCATAATTTGCATGATACCATTGTTCTGGGGTTTCCCTGGTTGCAAATTCCTTATCCAGTTTTGGATTGGAAATCTGTGTCTGTGGTGAGTTGGGGTTGTCGGTGTGCCCTTAGTGAGGCTCTGGTTTTTTCCACCTCACCTCAGTCTCATGATGTTCCTGACTATTTGGCGGATTTTTATGATGTATTGAGTGAGAATGAGTCTGCGTCTTTGTCTCCTCATAGGAGTTATGACTGTGCAATTGAACTGAGCCCGGGGTGTAAATTTCCCAAGGGTCGGCTCTTCAATTTATCTGTACCCGAGCACGAGGCTATGCGATCCTATATTAAGGAGGCGTTGGAGAAGGGTCATATTAGACCATCCTCTTCACCCTTACGTGCTGGGTTTTTTTTTTTCGTGGCCAAAAAGGATGGGTCACTAAGGCCTTGTATTGATTATCGTGCCCTCAACAAAATTACTATTAAATATCAGTATCCGTTACCCCTGATTTCGGATCTATTCTCCAGAGTTAAAGGTGTTTGCTGGTTTACCAAGCTTGACCTCAGGGGGGCGTATAATCTTATCCGCATTAAGCATGGGGATGAATGGAAGACGGCGTTTAATACTCTGGAGGGACATTTTGAGTACCTGGTGATGCCTTTTGGGCTCACTAATGCCCCTTCTGTCTTCCAGTGCTTCATGAACGATATTTTCCGAGACTTTGTGGATAAATTTTTGATTATCTATCTGGATGATATTTTGATCTTCTCCAAGGATTGGGATTCTCATGTGGAACATGTTCAGACTGTGTTCCGGATCTTGAGGGAGAATTCCCTGTATGTCAAAGGATCGAAATGCCTTTTTGGGGTACAGAGGATTTCTTTTTTGGGATTTATTTTGTCTCCGTCAACTATTGAAATGGACCCGGCCAAGGTACAGGCCATTTATGATTGGGTTCAGCCCACTTCTTTGAAGGCCCTCCAGAAGTTTTTGGGTTTTGCTAATTTTTATCGGAAATTTATAGCAAAATTTTCTGGTATTGCCAAGCCATTGACTGATCTGACTAAGAAGGGTGCTGATATGTTGAATTGGTCTCCGGAGGCTGTTTCTTCCTTTCAGGAGCTGAAGCGAAGATTCACTTCTGCCCGGTTTTGAGGCAACCTGATGTCTCACTCCTGTTCCAGGTAGAGGTGGACGCTTCTGAGATTGGTGCAGGAGCTGTTTTGTCCCAAAAGGATCCTGTAACATCTAAAATGAATCCCTGTGCCTTCTTTTCCCGAAAGTTCTCTCCATCTTAACGTAACTATGATGTGGGGAATCGGGAACTGTTAGCCATGAAATGGGCATTTGAGGAGTGGAGACATTGGTTGGAGGGAGCTAAACATCAAGTCGTGGTCCTCACTGACCACAAGAATTTGATTTACCTGGAGTCGGCCAAACGCTTGAACCCTAGACAGGCTAGGTGGGCCTTGTTTTTTACACCTTTTGATTTTGTGGTCTCTTTTCTTCCTGGCACTAAGAATGTCAAGGCTGACACTCTCTCTAGGAGCTTCTTTGCTGATTCTCCTGTGGTGACCAAGCCTGCTACCATCTTAGGCGAAGGGGTAGTTCTTTCTGCCATCTCGCCCGATTTGAGACGTGCTCTGGAAGAGTTCCAGGAGGACAAACCTGAGCGTTGTCCCAGTGGGAAGTTGTATGTTCCTGACCAGTGGAAGAAGAGAGTGATGTCTGAAGTTCATTGCTCTGCATTGGCTGGTCATCCAGGTATTTTTGGTACTAGAGATCTGGTGAGTCGGTCTTTTTGGTGGCCCGCCTTGTCTCGTGATGTCAGGAATTTTGTGCAGTCCTGTGGGACTTGCTCCCGGTCTAAACCTTGTTCTCGCTCTAGTGGGTTGTTGATGCCTTTGCCGGTCCCCAGGAGGCCATGGACCCATATTTCAATGGATTTCATCTCTGATATGCCTGTCACTCAGAGAATGACTGTTATTTGGGTGATTTGTGATAGGTTCTCTAAGATGGTTCATCTTGTACCACTCCCTAAGTTGCCATCTTCCTCTGAGTTGGTGCCCCTGTTTTTGCAACAGGTGGTTCGCTTGCACGGGATTCCTGAGAACATTGTATCTGACAGAGGAGTTCAGTTTGTGTCTAGATTTTGGAGGACTTTCTGTTCCAAGCTGGGAATTCAGTTGTCCTTCTCCTCTGCTTTTTACCCTCAGACCAATGGGCAGACGAAGAGAACAAACCAGACCTTGGAGTCGTATTTGAGATGTTTTATTTCCGCTGATCAGGATGATTGGGTTTCATTTTTGCCCTTGGCCGAATTTGCTGTAAATAATAGAGCTAGTTCTGCCACTTTGATGTCACCTTTTTTTTGTAACTTTGGGTTTCATCCTCGATTTTCTTCAGGGCAGGTGGAGCCTTCTGCCTGCCCAGGTGTTGACACAATGGTGGAGAGAATGCACCAGATCTGGGACCAAGTGGTGGATAAGTTATCTCTCTCCCAGGAAAAGGCCCAACGGTTTTCCAACCGACATAGGACCATTGGTCCCCAGTTTAAGGTTGGTGATATGGTTTGGTTATCATCAAAAAATATCGCTATGAAGGTGGCTTCTCCTAAGTTTAAGCCTAGATTTACTGGACCTTACAAGATTTTGGAGATTATTAATCCGGTCTCTTTTCGTTTGGCTCTTCCTGTCACATTTAAAATTCATAATGTGTTTCATAAGTCCTTGTTGAAGAGGTTTGTTGAACCAGTAGTTCCTGGGGTGGCAACTCTGGACCCTGTATTGGTTGAAGGTAACATGGAATATGAGGTAGAGAAGATACTGGATTCCCGTCTGGCTAGACGGAGACTCCAGTATTTGGTTAAGGGAAGGGTTATGGTCAGGAGGATAATTCCTGGGCTTCTGATATTCATGCCAAAAGATTGGTGCGTGCCTTTCATCGGGCTCACCCTGATCGCCCTGGTAGCGTGGATGAGGGTTCGGTGACCCCTCCTCAAGGGGGTTCGGTGACCCCTCCTCAAGGGGGAGGTACTGTTGTGAGTTCATTTTCCCCTTCACCATTGAGGTATGATGAACTCCCTCTTCTGGTGAAGGAAGGTAGTGAGGCTGATTACCAGGCATCTGGGCAGGATGATGATGACTGGGTGACGGGAATTGCTGACTGGATATAAGGCAGCCGACGCCCTTCTGCCTTGCTGGTGATCTCTCTAAGGGATTCTAGGAGACCAGTCTGATTCCTGCTCCTCAAAAGCTAAGTTTTCTGCTCTGTTTTTTGCATTTGTTTTGTTTTTGTTTTTTCTTGTTTTTCTGGATTTCTGCCATTCCCTGCTGGCGTGTGCTGAATTCCTTTTTGCTCTGTCTTCAGAAAATACCTGAGTACTGATATAGTCTTTTGAAGCCTAGCGTCTTCAGGGCTTTTTTCCCTATCAGCTGTTGGCTCTTGTTTTGATAGGGTTTTGACGGATTACAGACATCAGCTTTTCTATCCTGTCCTTTGTAGTTAGCTTGGGCCCCATCGTTTGCTCAGCCTATCTTTCTATCTGTGTGAGTGTTTTTTTCATCCTGCCTCACCGCCATTATATGTTGGGGGCTGCCTATTGCTTTGGGGTCTGCTCTGGGGCAGTTTAGATTTCCCTTTCTGTCTTTAGGCTATGTAGTTCTCCGGCTGTGATCGAGGGGTCTAGGGCACCGTAGGAACCCCCCACGGCTACTGCTAGTTGTTGTTGATAGGTTCAGGGGTCTGTAATCCGATAGCTGCCAACTTCTCTGGTTTTCTGGACTTAGCTAGTATTTCTGTTTTTGCCTCCTACGGTGACTCATTCATAACAAGGTGGCATGCCTGGGTACAGGCAAGGGCACGATGATGTCGGACTCCGGACAGCAGGCAACAATCAACAGGGACATCAGGTTCAGGAGCTCTGATGGCAATCGGCAGGATCCGGGAATCCGGCAAGCAAACCAGGGTTCAGGCAAGGAGGCACGAAAGTGTTCAAAACATGGTGCATGTTAGGGAACACGCCAGGGTCCAAGGCAAAGTTCAAGGCAAGGTGCATGCTAGGGACACGCCAGGGCCCAAGGCAAGGTGCAAGGCAGGGTTCAACACACTAGGCAAGGTGCGTGTTTAGGGGACATGCCAGGGTTCAAGTTCCAAGGTCCTGGACGCGCTAAGGAAGCAGCCAGGAGGGGCATGCCTTGGTCAGGGTTCAAGATAAAAGAGCAGAGCACAGAGACAGGTCATAGAACTCTGTCCCTGGCATGCCCTCTGCATGCGCAGGACCATGTCTTGAACCTTGTCTCTCTGTCGTGTTCTGAGTTCAATGACCTGTCTTGAATCTTCATCTTGCTTGTACCTTGCTCTGTGCTTTGCTCTTTTGTCTTGAACCCTGACCCTGGCGTGCCCCTCTGCACGCGCAGGACATCTGTCCTGAACCTCAAAGCCCAACGTGTCATCTAGAACGTGTGGGACCAGCCGCTAACCATTTACCCTGGCGTGCCTCCTAGCACGGCCAGGACCATTCTTTGTACTGTGCCCCTGGTGTGCTCCTAGCACACGGAGAACCTTGAATCTTGAATCCTGGCGGCTTCCTTAGCACGCCCAAGACCTTGGACCTTGAACCCTGGCGTGTCCCCTAAACACGCACCTTGCCTAGTGTGTTGAACCCTGCCTTGCACCTTGCCTTGGACCCTGGCGTGTCCCTAGCATGCACCCTGCCTTGAACTTTGCCTTGGACCCTGGCATGTTCCCTAACACGCACTATGTTTTGAACATTTTCGTGCCTCCTTGCCTGAACCCTGGTTTGCTTGCCGGATGCCCGGATCCTGCCGATCGCCATAATAATAATAATAAATTTTATTTCTATAGCGCAGACATATTCCGCAGCACTTTACATTTCAGAGGGGATTTGTACAGACAATAGACATTACAGCATAACAATAATCACATAGATTATAACAAATACCAATAGGAATGAGGGCCCTGCTCGCAAGCTTACAGTCTATGAGGAAAGAGGTAGACACGAAAAGTGGGTGGTAACAGTTGCCCTGATTGTATGTACTAGCCATAATGTTAAGTGTGTAACAGTACAGACACAGAGGGCTAATGGATGCATAAAGCATGTGGTAAACTGATGTGGGGAACCTGGTTATGGTAAGACTTTTGGCTGTGCCACACAGGGATAAATTAGGTTAATGTGTTGAGGCGATAGGCCAGTCTGAATAAATGTGTTTTCAGGGCACGCTTACAATTGTGGGGATTGGGGACTAATCGTATTGACCTGGGAAGTGCATTCCAAAGAATTGGCACAGCACGTGTAAAGTCTTGGAGACGGGAGTGGGAGGTTCTGATTATTGAGGATGCTAACCTCAGGTCATCAGCAGAACGGAGGGCGCGGATAGGGTGGTATACTGAAACAAGGGAGGAGATGTAGGGTGGTGCTGAGCCATGGAGGGATTTGTGGGTGACGGTAATAAGTTTATACTGAATTCTGGAGTGGATGGGTAGCCAGTGTAATAACTGGCACAAGGTAGAGGCATCGGTGTAACGATTGGTGAGGAATATGATCCTGGCTGCAGCATTCAAGACAGATTGGAGAGGGGAGAGATTGGTAAGAGGGAGATCGATTAGAAGAGAGTTACAATAGTCGAGACGAGAATGAATAAGAGAAACAGTAAGAGTTTTTGCAGAGTCAAAAGTAAGAAAAGGTCGAATTCTAGAAATGTTTTTGAGGTGCAGATGACAAGAGCGAGCCAGTGATCGAATGTGGGGGGCAAAGGAAAGCTTGGAGTCAAGTATGACCCCAAGACAGCGGGCATGTTGCTGGGGAGAAATAGTGGAACCACACACAGAAATTGCAATGTCGGGTATAGGTACATTAGTAGAGGGAGGAAACACAAAGAGTTCAGTCTTTGACAGGTTCAGTTTCAGATATAGTGAGGACATGATGTTAGACGCAGTGTTTAGACAATCGCCGGTGTTTTCTAGAAAGGCTGGCGTGATGTCAGGAGAAGAAGCGTATAATTGTGTGTCATCAGCATAGAGATGGTACTGGAAACCATATCTACTGATTGTTTGACCAATAGGGGCAGTGTACAAAGAACCTGTACAGAGCTCCGGAACCTGATGACCCTGTCGATCGTTGCCTGCTGTCCGGAGTCCGAAGTCATCGTGCCCTTGCCTGTACCCAGGCATGCCACCTAGCACGTATCATGCCATGGACCTTGGCGTGCCCTCGCACGTACCTTGCTGTGTTTTCCCTGTGTTATCACGTCTTGCACCTGATGTTACCCTGAATTTTCCTTAATGAAGATACCTTGAACTCACGTCTTGTCTTGTCTTGTTTCCTGCACGTCCCTTGTCATCAGACACTCACATTGTGTCTTCCTTGAGCCGGCCGTCTGGTCCCAGCAGTCGTGGTAGCTCACCCCCTTGGTCTTGCCCCTGACACTCCCTGTATAGGGGGGTGGTTCCTCACAAGGTCAGCTCGCCCTCGGTGGGTGGGTGCCATGACCCAGAGGGTCAACTCTAAAGAAAAAGTCGACTCAGCTGAAGCTGACTCGTCACAGAATACTCAGGCCATGGACTCCGCTGGTACCTCGGCCACTGTTCTGATGAAGAATCAGACCCGGCCCATGTCCTCCGAACTCACTTGGAAAATGGCGGTACCTCAGCCACTGTTCTGATGAAGAATCAGACCCGGCCCATGTCCTCTGAACTCGCTTGGAAAATTGTGGCAGCCAGAGAAAGAAGACTTCCTTGTCTACTCGCAGTCATGGTGGCTCACCCCCTTGGTCTTGCCCCTGACACTCCCTGTATAGGAGGTGGTTCCTCACAAGGTCAGCTCGCCCTAGGTGGGTGGGTGCCACGACCCAGAGGGTCCACTCTAAAGAAATCGACTCAGCGTAAGCTGACTCCGTCACAGGTATACTGATTCACATCCTGGTATAATGTCTCCATTCTGACATAATGTTCCCCATCCAGGTATAATGTCCCTATTCTGGTATAATGTCCCCCTTCCAGGTATAACGTCCCCATTCTGTTATAATGTCCCCATTCTGCTCTAATGTCCTCCAGTCTGGTATAATGTCCCTCGTCCTGGAATAATGTCCCCATTTTAGTATAATGTCCCCAATTCTGTTATGTCACCCTCCTTTCTTTTCCAGCACATTTTAAAAATAAACAATTGCTTTTGCTCACCTTCCTCTGCTCCCACTCCGCAAGGCATCTTCTTCTGTAGACGGCACAGGAGCCGGCAGCTAACTTCTGTGTGCCGGCTTGGCCAGAACGTGACGTCACTGCCATGTAGCGCGCATCACTGACAAGCCGACGGCAGCTGCCGGCTTCTGATTGGCCAGCAGTTTGTATTGCAGTGCAGGGAGCCGCCAGGTCTCTGCGCTGCAATACATTTCACCTTAATATACTTCCGAGGATGCACATCCAAGTGAAATTGGTGTCGGCGGGCCCCCTCCCCACATGCAAGTGAGTAGCACAGTAATGTGCATACAGGTATTTTGCTCCATTCAAACAAGGGACTTCAGATCTCTTTCTCAGGATCAGTTGGAGTCCTAGTGGTCAAAATCTCAGCAATCAACAAACGAGAAGTTATGTTGGGCAAACTTCTGAGGCTTTGTTGTAGATCTCTGCACTATGGGTGGTCAGGACCCTCTTTGTGAAGAGAAGCTGCCTAAAGGCACCCACTTGAGGGACTAGAGTTTGGAGTGAACTGATCATGAGGTGATGGCATATTCTAGTAAAAAGAAAACCTCTTTAGTACAAGCCATGTTCAAAAGTTAAAGGGAATGCATCAACCCAAAAAAAACATTTTCCAACAATTGAAAAAAAGTGAAGAATTCATGTTTAATTTTTTTTTGTTTAAATGTTTACATTTTTTAATGGTTTAGAATATGAAAAATGATTAAAAATGCTTCATATTTTCCTTTTTAAATATTTTTATTAGATTTTATATTAAAACCGAGATTAGGGAAATATGGGGGGGGAGGGAAGGGAAGGGTAGAAATGCTTGATATTTTCAACCTTTAAACACCAGGGGGAGTAGCTGCTGACATTTGCCATAAAAATCTAGCGAGCTACTAGCTCGCAGTACAGTACTGCTGCGGTGTTCTCCGATCAATCCATTTTAACTAGAGGAACAATCTAAAAGGGTCAGTGAAGCTGATTTGACAATGGCAGCCTGCAAGAATCTTCCAGTGAAAATTTCCATGTCTTCATTTACATTAACACTACGTTCTGTTAATAGTACTTGAATATGGCATACATAACTATGGTCAGCCTCAGTAGCACAACTGCAGAATGCAGAAACCAGTGGCTTTTGTTCTAACACATTTTTTCCTTTCTTCTGTGCTTGCACTAGAATGCACTGGATATATAAGCTCCGTTCCCAGCTAATGTTTGCTATATCAATCTCACTATAATCTGCGCTGCTGAAGGAACAGTGATTAATACCCTCTGGCACAGGGCTCATTCAGGACTTTGCCTGTACAGACATGTTCAGCCAGATTTGCTAGGTAGCTAATTTACCTGTTTGTGTAGGTAAATGACTTTAATAAATGAAATTACAGTGTGTTTAATACCTGCTCCATGGCTTGATCACTCATGTTACCCATGACACAAGATAAATGTAAGGGGCCTAGGGTGGTAGCGGTGGGCGAGTCGCTGCTTCTCCATACCCTGGAACCCTACAAATAAACAGTGTCCCAGCCCATCAATGTTGTGCTGTGCACAAAGCAGTGTACTCACTTTTAGGCCGGAGGCCTCTGCTGAATCCACGTCCTTAGCTCCTGGATCAGCCACACACATTTTAGAGGAAATAAGTTCAACTTTACTGGACAGTTCAGATACATCAGTCTTTAAGGCGCAGTTTCGGACACAGCACCCTCCAGTTCCAGTTTCATCAACACAGTACATTTAAAGCCTCTGCTTGCATTCAGCTCGGACTATCCCTACGCTTGATCCACTTGTCAGCCCCAGGGATTTCCCGTCTGATACCACAGAACTCCTGCATTTACAAGTCTGGCTTCATCTGTATGGAAGGGATTAAGGCACACTTCCCAGGGCCTAGTTTTCCCTGAACAGGAATTTCCAAAGGATTCATAGCATTTTATTTTCGCAGCATGTCAATTCTTTGTGCGGATCTGCAGCGTTTCTGCACCCATTGACTTGCATTGAGTCAGGCAAAGTCCGCAGCAAACCGCTGCGGACCAGGAGGAGGGAAGTGTGTGGGCGGAGTGTGGGTGGAGACTGTGTGCATGTGTGTGCGGGGGTCTGCGTCTATGTATGTATGTGTCTGCTTGAATCTGTGTATATGTGTGTGTCTGTGTGTGCTGGTGTCTGCGAGAATCTGTGTATGTGGGTCTGCGGGTGCTGTGTCTGCTGCTGTGTGCGGTGTCGGCGGGGTCGTGTCTGTGTGTATGCAGGTGTGGCGCCCCTGAGGCTCAGTCGCCACAGAGGTACTGCACCTCCTCCTGAGGTGTGGTATCCTACCATCCAGGTAAGGTGGAGACTCCTGACCACACTCCAACACCTGCACCCCACACCACAAAGTAGTGTAGCAAAGCACCTTCGGCGGCTCCCTGCTTGGAATACGAAACGTGCTGGGAGGTGGGTGGAGTTGGTTTACATTACAAGGAGCGGGAAGAGTTTAGGATTAGATGTGAGTTGGTTAGAGAGTTGGAGAGATGAAGATCCCCGGAGAGAGGGATAGATGGATGGAAGTGCTGCAGTAGATCCCAGTGACCTGGGTCTGCTGGCACGGGAAAGGAAGAGAGAGAGCAACGTAGACTGAAAGCCTGATTCTCCATAGAGAGGAAGATCAGTATGGAGCGTGAGGAGTAAAAGAGAACAGAGGACGTGGGTTAGAAGAGAACCCTTCCTAGAAGTTCTAAGCGCAAGGCCGGGGCCCGGTCCCCGAGGTTGTATGGATACTAATGGTCCTGCAGCAGACACCGGAGGAATAGAAGTAGTGACCACTTTATTTCCACACAAGACTTGGGGGCACAACAGCAACTGGATAGTGAGCCGGGACTTAGTAGCAAGGAGTCCCCGAAGCAGGCTACAGCAGTCTGCCGTACAAGTAAAGTTCATAAGAACATCGGACAGGAGGCACTCCAGTGTAAATCAGTACTAGGAGTACTTCACTTAAAGGCGCTATAAGAGGAGACGTTCAGAAAGACACATGTTGGCGGAGTGTTGGAAAGGAGTATTCCATCTGGCCTGGAGGTTGACTGAGTCCCTGACCTGGAGGACACGGTACGGAGGCAGGCACCTGTTTGTACAACAGACTGTGAGTAAAGCTTTGGAACTACATGCCCTGGTGTCCTCCACTTATTCCTGCGCCAACCTGCCCAGCACTGCTGCATCCCTTGCGCCAGACACTTCACCATCTACGTGTCACTTCACTTACTCTGCCCTGGGACTACAGCCCTGCCTGTGGAGGGCTATAACATCACTGCTGCACCACACCATCTGTCCCAGAGGAACTGTCTGCAGCGTCGGCTTACATCTTCATTGCCAAACACCACTGGTGGCGTCACGAATCACTTATAAACTTTCATTACCATAAGCACACTGAAACAACCCCCTTTTACAATGGGCGCCCAGGGCCACGGGATGCGTCACAGCTGCCATGACATCTCCCATTGAAACTCATTGGGCCTGGTATCGAGTACTCCACAGCCCTGGGAGGGCGACCCACAGGCATCGTCCAATGGGACTACTAGTCCCATCCAGCTATGCCTGCTACAGTGACATCATTAGCCAATGATGGGACAGTAGTAGTCCCATCATCCGGCTAATGTGTTGAATGTAAAAAAAAAACAAAAAAACCACATGCACACATATATAGACCATACTTACCATTTACACCTAATCCCCGAAGCCCTTTCTCACCTGAAAAAAAAATTAAAATAATAAACTTTATACTCCTTGTGTTCGCCGTAATCCAATTAATAACGATTGTCCCACGACGATCCCCATGGAGAGCTGTCACATGAGCAGATGCGACCACTCTCCAGGGGCTCCCGTGATACAATGACGGAGTTAATCCTCCACATTGTATCACTACACCGCCGACAGGTCACCTGAGTTCATTCTGTCACTTTGTGGCACTTTGTGGCACTACAGCGTGAGAATTTTCTCACGCTGTAGTGCCATAAAGCGAGAGGCTTATCTCCGATGACACACTGTGGGAGGGTTATCTCCAGTCAGTGTGTCATCGGAGGCCTATAGAGCTGTCACATCTGCTGATGTGACAGCTCTATAGTGGAGATCATCGTGGGACAATAGTTATTAACTCCTTCACCCCCAAGGGTGGTTTGCACGTTCATGACCGGGCCAATTTTTACAATTCTGACCACTGTACCTTTATGAGGTCATAACTCTGGAACGCTTCCATGGATCCCGGTGATTCTGACATTGCTTTCTCGTGACATATTGTACTTCATGCTAGCTGTAATATTTCATTCAAATAACTTGCGTTTATTTGTGAGAAAAACGGAAATTTGGTGAAAATTTTGAAAATTTTGCAATTTTCCAACTTTGAATTTTTATGCCCTTAAATCACAGAGATACAGCACACAAAAAACTTGATAACTAACATTTCCCACATGTTTACTTTACATCAGCACAATTTTGGAACCAAAATTTTTTTTTGTTTGGAAGTTATAAGGGTTAAAAGTTGACCAGCGATTTCTCATTTTTACAACACCATTTTATTTTTACGGACCACATCACATTTTAAGCCACTTTGAGGGGTCTATATGATAGAAAATACCCAAAAGTGACACCATTCTAAAAACTGCACCCCTTAAGGTGCTCAAAACCACATTCAAGAAGTTTATTAACCCTTTAGGTGCGTCACAGGAATTTTTTTGAATATTTAAAAAAAAATGAACATCTAACTTTTTCACAAAAAAAGTACTTCAGGTTCAATTTTTTTTATTTTACCAAGGGTAACAGGAGAAATTGGACCGCAAAAGTTATTGTGCAATTTGTCCTGAGTACGCTGATACCTGATATGTGGGGGGGAACGACTGTTTCGGCGCATGGCAGAGCTCAGAATGGAAGGAGCGCCGTTTGACTTTTTCAATGCAAATATGTCTGGAATTCAGATCGGACGCCATGTCACGTTTGGAGAGTCCCTGATGTACCTAAACAGTGGAAACCCCCTACAAGTGACCCCATTTTGGAAACTAGACCCCCCAAGGAACTTATCTAGATATGTGGTGAGAACTTTGAACCCACAAGGGCTTTACAGAAGTTTATAACGTACAGCGGTACAATTAAAAAATCATATTTTTTCCACAAAAATTATCTTTTCACCCCAATTTTTATTTTCCCAAGGGTAACAGGACCCTAAAAGTTATTGTGCAATTTGTCCTGAGTATGCTGATACCCCACATGTGGGGGTAAACCACTATTTGGGCGCAAAGCAGAGCTCGGAAGGGAAGCAGCGCCATTTGACGTTTTTGGCTGGAATTGAGATCGGACACCATGTCGCGATTGGAAAACCCCTGATGTACCAAAACAGTGGAAACCCCACACAAATGACACCATTTTGGAAACTAGACCCCCTAAGGAACTTATCTAGATGTGTGGTGAGAACTTTGAACCCCCAAGGGCTTCACAGAAGTTTATAACAAAAAGCCGTACAATTAAAAAATCATATTTTTTCCACAAAAATGATCTTTTCACCCTCAATTCTTATTTTTCCAAGGGTAAGAGGACCCTAAAAGTTATTGTGCAATTTGTCCTGAGTACGCTGATACCCCACATGTAGGGGTAAACCACTATTTGGGCGCATGGCAGAGCTCGGAAGGGAAGCAGCGCCATTTGACGTTTTTGGCTGGAATTGAGATCGGACACCATGTAGCGATTGGAAAACCCCTGATGTACCTAAACAGTGGAAACCCCCCACAAATGACACCATTTTGTAAACTAGACCCCCCAAGGAACTTATCTAGATGTGTGGTGAGCACTTTGAACCCCCCAGTGCTTCACAGAAGTTTATAACGCCCGGGCGTGAAAATAAAAAATTCGTATTTTTTCCACAAACATGATCTTTTAGTCACCATTTTTTTATTTTCCCAAGGGTAACAGGAGAAATTGAACGCCAAAAATATTGTCCAATTTGTCCTGAGTACGCTGACGCCCCATATGTGGGAGAAAACTACTGTATGGACACACGTCGGGGCTCGGAAGGGAAGTAGTGACGTTTTGGAATGCAGACTTTGAGGGAATGTTCTGCGGGTGTCATGTTGTATTTGGAGAGCCCCTAATGTACCTAAACAGTGGAAACCCCCCACAAATGAGCCCATTTTGGAAACGAGACCCCCTAAGGAACTTATCTAGATGTGTGGTGAGCACTTTGAACCCCCAAGGGCTTCACAGAAGTTTATAATGCCCGGGCATGAAAATAAAAAAAATCGTATTTTTTCCACAAACATGATCAATTAGTCCCCAATTTTTTCATTTTCCCAAGGGTAACAGGAGAAATTGGACCCCAAAAGTTGTTGTCCAATTTGTCATGAGTACGCTGACACCCCATATGTGGGAGAAAACTACTGTATGGACACACGTCGGGGCTCGGAAGGGAAGTAGTAACGTTTTGGAATGCAGACTTTGATGGAATTGTCTGCGGGTGTCATGTGCGTTTGGAGAGCCCCTGATGTACCTAAACTATTGAAACTCCCCACAAGTGACCCCATTTTGGACACTAGACCCCCCCCATGGAACTTATCTAGATGTGTGGTGAGCACTTTGAACCCCCAAGTGCTTCACAGAATTTTATAACGCTCGAACGTGAAAATAAAAAAATCATTTTTTTCCACAAAAATGATATTTTTGCCCCCAATTTTTTATTTTCATAAGGGTAACAGGAGAAATTGGACTCCAAAAATTGTTTTGCAATTTGTCCTGAGTAGGCTGATACCCTACATGTGGGGGTAAAACACTGTTTGGGCACATGGCAGAGCTTGGAAGGGAAGGAGCACGATTTGACTTTTTCTACTCAGAATTGGCTGGAATTGAAATCAGACGTCATGTTGCATTTGGAGAGCCCCTCATGTGCCCAAACAGTGGAAACCCCCAATTCTAACTCCAACCCGAACCCCAACACACCCCTAACCCTAATCTCAGCCCTAGCCCTAACCCTAATGGAAAAATGGAAATAAATACTTTTTTTTATTTTATTATTTTTCCCTAACTAAGGGGGTGATAACGGGGGGTTTGATTTACTATTTATGGCGGTTTTTATTTTTGGCAGCTGTCGCACGCTAAAAGACGCTTTTTATTGTAAAAATAGTTTTTGCATCACCACATATTGAGAGCTATAATTTTTCCGTATTTTGACCCACCGAGTCATGTGAGGTCTTATTTTTTGCGGGACGAGTTGACGTTTTTATTGGTACCATTTTCGGGCACGTGACATTTTTTTATCGCTTTTTATTCCGATTTTTGGGTCGCAGAATGAACAAAAACCAGCTTTTCTTTAATTTCTTTTGGGGGGGGTGCGTTTACACCGTTCCGCGTGCGGTAAAATTGATAAAGCGGTTTTATTCTTCGGGTCAGTACGGTTACAGCGATACCTCATTTAGGTCTTTTTTTATGTTTTGTCGGTTTTATGCAATGAAAACTATTTTATATAAAAAATAATTATTTTTGCATCGCTTTATTCTGCGAGCTATAACTTTTTTATTTTTTCGCTGATGATGCTGTGTGGTGGCTCGTTTTTTGCGGGACAAGATGACGTTTTCAGCGGTACCATGGATATTTATATGCGTCTTTTTGATCACGCGTTATTACACTTTTTGTTTGGCGGTATGATAATAAATCATTATTTTTTGCTTCGTTTTTTATTTTTATTTTTTAAGGGGTTCGCTAAAGGGGTTAACTAATGGGACAGTTTTATAGGGCGGGTCGTTACGGACGCGGCGATACCTAATATGTGTACTTTTATTGTTTTTTTTTTAATTTTCAAAAAATGGATTTATTTGGGGGAATATTTTTATTTTTTTGTAATTTATTTGGCGATTTTGTTTTAATTATTTTAACACTTTATTTTTATTTTTTTTTTCACTTTATTAAATAGTCCCAGGTGGGACATCACTGTTCTGTGACAGATCGCTGATCTGTCACATCACAGATCACTGTGACAGATCAGCGATCTGTCACAGGCAGTGCACAAGGCTTCCTCATTCCTGCGCTTTGCAGGCACTGAGGAAGCCAGCTTCCTGCAGGCCCCCGAAGGCCCCCGTCGCCATCTTGGATTCAGGGGCCTGCAGGAAAGGAGCCCCCGGCAACAGCGCTGCACATTGCGCTGCCGTGGGGGGCTCAGGGAAGCACGGAGGGAGCCCCCTCCCTGCCGATGCTTCCCTTTAACTCCCGGTACACCGCGATCATGTTTGATCGCGGTGTGCCAGGGGTTAACGTGTGGGGGGCGGTCCGTGACCGACCCTGACACATTGTGCCGGGTGTCAGCTGTGATAATCAGCTGACACCGGCCGCGATCAGCGGCGCTCACCACGTGGGCGCCGCTGATAGCGGTAGACGTACTATCCCGTCCATGGGCATAGGGGCCCGGGTCCCATGGACGCGATAGTACGTCTGATGTCAGGAAGGGGTTAAAGAGGGACTGCGCCGGAACAGGGAGTATACTGCTGGTTTGTTTTTTTTTATTTTTTTGCAGGTGATCAATGGCTTCAAATGGATTTAGGCATGTAATAAAAATTATGAAAAACTGTGTCGTGTTTTATTTCATTAAAATACTTTATTCTTAATGTGTGTGTTTTTTTTAACCCTTTATTACTATAAGATTAATAATGGATAGGTATCTTATTGACGCCTCTCCATTATTAACTGGGCTTATTGTCCCCTTACAATAGCAAGGTGACATTAACCCCTTATTACCCCATATGCCATCGCTACATGGCAGTGGCAAGAGAGGGGCTAAGTGCCAGAATTGGTGCCAGATGGGAAAGATGAGAAAAGTGAACAATTCCATCAGAAATAATGTCAGCTGGAAGTCACTATTCGTTACTGTACTCTAATCTCTTATATTTTCTGCAGAACTGGTATTTGCCATTATATGGTCACCATATGGTGGTAGTGCTGGTCTTTGTGTACTGATTTCTTTTCAGCTACATCATTATCATCTGCTGAGGTTCCCCTATACCCATGATTAAAGTGTTCCACCATACTGTTGTTGTAATCAAGGATTAGGGGCCCACGCAGATGGTTCGCCCCCCTGAACTGAACCCCTAGCTATGCCTCTGCTCAGTGCCATTGAGAACCTGTGATCAATTCTCAAATACACAGAAATTGTGACAAACGCCAAGCACTGACCAGGATTGGGCTGCCACCAGTCAGGATTTGGCCCAGAAGATGATACACAGATGCCAGGGTGAACTTCAGAGGATTTGAAATATAAGGATCAGCACTGTAAATATTGAGTCTTTGCAGAAACTTCATGTACTTGTTGATAAAAGTTTAATTATACTACAGTAACTATAGAAACATTTGACTAAAAGATCTAAAAACACTGAAGAAGCAAACTGTGAAAACCAAAATTTCTGTCAGTCTCAAAACTTTTGGCCACACCTGTATATATATGAATGGAGCCGTTGCACCAGTACCAGGCACAACCATTGGGCTATGTGGATGGGGCTGGCAAAACTCCCCAGAGATAAAATTCAATGTAATACTTTCTTAAAGAAAGTGTATTAAATAAAAACAGTTTCTAACATATATTCTTTTTGTATGTTTTTTTGTTCTGATGTTAGATTTTCTTTTTATTCTAATTTCTGTATGTGATTGTGGTGGCAGTCAATTTACATAATCTTAAATGCTGTTAGAAATGCGTAGCTAAGAGGGTATTGGTAACACTAGTCTGGAGATGCTTTCTAAGCTTTCAATACTCTGGAAGAATTTTCTAAGCCTGTACAGTGAGGGGGCAGAGGTGAGCTGAGACCATTACCTATTGGAAATGGTGGATTCTATCTGTGATGATAATGAGATGCACTGTTTCCTATAAGCTTTGCGCTCTGCAGTGCCAATGTTGGGGGGGGGGGGGGACTGGGCAACTGCCCAGGGCCCCCACTCTCTTTGGGCCCCCGGCATTTCTAGCAGAAGCTGCAGTCATAATGCAAGTTCCATATTATCAATGTAGCATCCATGGCTAAGACTGCCTAAGGACCTTTGGTGACCATCATAGTCACATGAATGTGATGTCACCAAAGGTCCTTAAGCAGTCTGAAGTTCAGAAGCTACATTGATGATACACAACTTGTATTAAGACTGCTTAACGACCTTTAGTGACATCACAGTCATGTATATGATATACATGTTTGTGTGTGTGTATATATGCACACATGTATGTGCTGAATGTGTATGTATGTGCTGGGTATGCATATATGTGTATGTATGTGCTATGTGTGTATACATGTTTGTGTATGTGCTGTGTGTATGTATATATATGTGTGTATACATGTTGGTGCATGTGCGGTGTGTATGCATATATGTGTATGTATGTGCTATGTGTGTATACATGTTTATGTATATACGTGTGTGTGTGTGTATGGAGACAAACGACACCTGTAAGATTCCTAATGTGTATGTATGTGCTATGTGTGTATGTTTGTGCTGTGTGTATGGTTATATGTGTATGTATGTGCTATGTGTGTATATATGTTTATGCATTGTGTATGTATATACGTGTGTGTGTGTGTGTGTATGGAGACACACGACACCTGTAAGATTCCTAATTTCTTAGGTGGTCTTCTCCTTTCAATGAATTAGGTGCATCTTACTCCAGTGCCACCGTTCATACATAACGAATCAGGACCATTGTTCTCGTTAGCACATCGCCCGATGTAAACAGATGTGCTGCCGAGAACATGATATGTATGGGGACAGAAGATCTATTAGCTATCATTCGGTGCCCATCATTCTTCATCAGCCGGTGTAAAGAGGACGGTGCACAAACGCCAGATCACTTTAATATAGTCGAATGTTCTTCCTTATGGTCTGCCATTGGCTTGTGTATATGCGCTCTAGATGATTCTATGTGATGTGCAATATGTTAGCATTTGGGGCGCTACTTTTTACTTTAGCTCAGGGCCCTACTTTGTATAAAACCGGCTATGCCGCTCTACATGGTAAAGTAAAAAATTCCCAATCCGGCATAGAGGTAGAGCTTGATCCTCATTAGTGAGTTGTTTTAACAGTTTCCTGTTAGATGAGAATTGAGATGACTAAGAAGTAATTACTACAGAACAGGAAGTGTCGATGAGTTTAGTCGCTTGAGCAAAAATTGCAAGAATTTACCATTTTTTTTCTGTATAGTTATATGGAAAAAATAACCATATTTTTGTGATTTTTTTTTATCATACACTTGATTTAATTATTCAGTCATTATAGGATAACACATTCCTTTAAAAAAAAAAAAAGTCTAATCTCTAAAAAAAATGTTCCGAAAATAACCAGAATGGGTGGCTATGAGGACGGTGAGTACACTGATTTTATTATTTTTCTCTCCGTACACTTATGTGTAGACAATATGTAAACCTGTAAACCCCTTTATCTCAATAATCAGGATAATTAGTCGATCACTTTTATAGTTGCTATTGTAATTTTGTTTTTTGCAGTTTCTTTCCTGGTGTGAATGTAAAGCCATGATGCTTTGTGCAAAATTCCTCCAACGCCTTTCTAGCAATTCTCCAGTGATATTTCATAACTTTATCAAACGCGTCTTCCCGTCACATAATCCCGACTATTATCAGCGCCAGTCTAGTGATGAAAACAATTTTGTTTTAGTTGAACGGTCTCTATAGAAACCACTTATATTTGCTGATTCTGTCTCTCTGGCGAAGCCCTGGACTCCTGCCAACTTTTCCTGTATTATTTTTTTTTCTTATATAGACACACCCGACTTCTCCTTTAAAGATTTGTGATCATTGGAGGGATAAGAGGGGAAAAAAGCGATGTTTTGTAAAGAAATCCAGTAAGTAATAGCAGATGTGGTGTTTTTTTTTTTTCCACTAAGCCTTTCAGTTTGACTAAATTTATAAGCAGTGACAAAGAAGACTTCCTGGAACATTGCAGCTGATCTGAATGAGATGAGAGCAGGGATGCACTGTGTGAGAAGTTACAAGAGGTCAAATATGAAAGAATAGGA
The DNA here is from genome assembly GCF_039654945.1 of Dendrobates tinctorius. Taxonomy (NCBI): domain Eukaryota; kingdom Metazoa; phylum Chordata; class Amphibia; order Anura; family Dendrobatidae; genus Dendrobates; species Dendrobates tinctorius. Next base: position 28,007,098 of record NW_027361738.1, read on the forward strand.
CACTTGTGCCATCTAGTGGTAAATATTGTGTGCTGCAATTTATTCTTATTGACACACAAGATCTGGAGTGAACAATGCAACATGTCATCAGTATGTCTCAGAAATGTATTATAGCTGGCTTTCTATAGGATCAGAACTTGCTCTTATGCTATATAGAAGCCAAAGTGCATTAGGTGAATTACATAGCTTCAAAAATGATAAGCGGAGTGAAGAGTAACCCTAATTTTGGGGGAGCGAGCTACATAGACTTTTTAGTCTTAGGGCCATAATATTAGTTTGTAAGAACAAGGGAACAGTCAAGTGATTCACATGTTATATACTGCTCAAAAAAATAAAGGGAACACTTAAAAATAGGATCCTATGTTTAAAGGGAATCTGTCAACCTTTTTTTCGACTATGAGCTGCCGCCACTGACATCGGGGGATTCTGTAATGCTGTAGATAAGCCCTCCCATGTAACCTGAAAGATAAGAAAAAACAGTTATACTCACCGGGGGGGGCGGTTCGGTCTTGGTCCGATGGGTGTTGCGGTCCGGCGCCTCCCATGGCTTATCTACAGCATTGACAGGGGTAACGATGGGTGTGAGGAATGACGCACTTCACCCGGCGCATGTTAAATCTCGCAGTCAGAGATTGACAGATGAATTCAATTGGTTAACAGACTCGAGCGGAGCACCACCATAGCTGTTAAAAGCACATGGATGACTGATTAAATCAGTTGTGATGTGCAGGGAAAGATGTGGGCTTGGTGTTGGAACCTGCATCAAAGGCAAGACATTATTAAATATACTTCATAAATATGTCAAAGGTCACGAAGGGGTTAATGTCACCTTTAATGTGTACCATTCAATTGAAATGTAAACTAAAATCTTTCCTGATGGAAAAGGAAAAGGGCTTCAGTAGATTAGGTGTCAAGTTGAATATAGCTTTGTTTTTTTATTTTCAACTAAAAAAAGGTGTCCGTGTCCTAATTTCAAATAAAGGACTTTATTTAGGGCGTTTTTTTTATGACTTCGTTTAGTAATTGGGGCGTCTTATAGACACCTCGCCATTACTAATCCCTGGGCTTGATGTGAACTGCCAATACAAAGCTGACATCAACCCCAAACCTATTACCCCACTTGCCAAGGCACCAGTGTAAGTTGGAAGAGGCTAAGCACAGAATTGGTGCATCTTATGGATGCACCATTTCTGGAGCAGCTGAGAGGTGATGTATTTAGTCTGGGAAGGGGGCCTCTTCCTATCCTAACCTATTTATATCAGTCCACAACTGTCTGTCAAGGCTTTGCTGGTAATGAATAATTGGAGGGCCCTACATAATTTTTTTGGGGGGATCCACCATTTTAATAACCAGTAAAGGCTAAGTATACAGCTGTGAGCTGATATTAATAGCCCGGGAAGCTTCATGTTTAAAAATCAGCCCCCAGCTGTTTGCTTTTCCTCTGCTGGTTAACAAAATGTTGGGGATTCTACACCTTTTTTGTAATTTATTGATTTATTATATGAACATTAAACTACGCATGCACTGTGATAATTATATATCACATATTTGTAGCTGTTATATATATATATATATATATATATATATATATATACACATACAGCTCTGGCAAAAATTAAGAGATCACTGTTTCATAAAAATCAGCTTCTCTACGTGTCTGACAGCCATTCCGTTCCAGTGTCAGTTGAATTCCACCAGAATACACCTCATTCTACTTAATGTGCTTCTGATTAGGTGATCACCTGAACCAAATGTTATTTAATGAAGGAAAGTATAAAAAACCCTGCTGTGGTGTTCACACTCCTCTTGAAGTAGGGCAAGCTGGATGGCAAAACAAGTGCTAGTAATATCCCAAAAGTAATAGGAATGAAAAAATAACTTTTAACCATGCCAAAGGAGTTGAAAAGAAAAGTCTTGAGTGAAGAAAATAAAGGTTAAATTCTGGCTTTACTAGCAGAGGGATACAGTGAGCGTCATGTTGCCTCCATCCTTAAAATTTCTAAGACGGCAGTCCATTACAACAAGGCTAAGCAGCAGACATTTGGGACAACAAAGCTACAGATCGGCAGAGGGAGAAAATGACTCTCCACTGACCAGGATGACCGTCATCTTATTCGAATGTCACTCAGCAACCACAGGATGATATCAAGTGACCTACAAAAGGAATGGCAAATGGCAGCTGGGGGGTGAAGTGCACGGCAAGAACAGTTCGTAACAGGCTCCTAGAGGCAGGGCTCAAGTCATGTAAAGCTAGAAAAAAGCCTTTCATCAATGAGAAGCAAAGGAGAGCCAGGCTGAAGTTTGCCAAAGACCATAAGGATTGGACCATAGAGGACTGAAGTAAGGTAATCTTCTCTGATGAGTCTAATTTTCAGCTTTGCCCAACACCGGTCGTCTAATGGTTACGGAGACCTGGAGAGGCGTACAAGACACAGTGTCTTGCACCCACTGTGAATTTCGTGGAGGATAGGTGATGATCTGGAGATGCTTCAGCAAGGCTGGAATTGGGCAGGTCAAGCTTTGCGAAGGACGTATGAATCAAGCCGCATACAAGGTTATCCTGGAAAAACAGTTGATTACTTCTACTCAGGCAATGTTCCCCAACTCTGAGGACTGGTTTTAACAGCAGTGTGTCATGCCACACAGCTACGTCAATCAATGTGTGGATGAAGGACCACCACATTAAATCCCTGTCATGGCCAGCCCAATCTGCAGACAGAACCCCATTGAAAACCTCCGGAATGTAATCAAGAGGAAGATGGATAGTCACAAGCCATCAAGCAAAGAAGAACTGCTTAAAGTTTTGTACCAGGAGTGGCATAAGGTCACCCAAAGGCAGTGTGAAAGACTGGTGAAAAGCAGCCAAGACGCATGAAAGCTGTGATTAAAAATCATGGTTATTCCACAAAATATTGATTTCTGAACTCTTCCTGAGTTAAAACATTAGGATTGTTGTTTCTAAATGATTATGAACTTATTTTCTTAGCATTATTTGATGTCTGCAAGCACTGCATTTTTTTCGTTATTTTAACTGTTTGTGTGTGTATACAGTTGTAGCCAAAAGTATTGACACCCCTGCAATTCTGTCAGATAATACTCAGTTTCTTCCTGAAAATGATTGCAAACACAAATTCTTTGGTATTATTATCTTCATTTAATTTGTCTTAAATGAAAAAACACAAAAGAGAATGAAGCAAAAAGCAAAACATTGATCATTTCACACAAAACTCCAAAAATGGGCCAGACAAAAGTATTAGCAGCCTCAGCCTAATACTTGGTTGCACAACCTTTAGCCAAAATAACTGCGACCCACCGCTTCCGGTAACCATCAATGAGTTTCTTGCAATGCTCTGCTGGAATTTTAGACCATTCTTCTTTGGCAAACTGCTCCAGGTCCCTGATATTTGAAGGGTGCCTTCTCCAAACTGCCATTTTTAGATCTCTCCACAGGTGTTCTATGGGATTCAGGTCTGGACTCATTGCTGGCCACCTTAGAAGTCTCCAGTGCTTTCTCTCAAACCATTTTCTAGTGCTTTTTGAAGTGTGTTTTGGGTCATTGTCCTGCTGGAAGACCCATGACCTCTGAGGGAGACCCAGCTTTCTCACACTGGGTCCTACATTATGCTGCAAAATTTGTTGGTAGTCTTCTGACTTCATTATGCCATGCACACGGTAAAGCAGTCCAGTGCCAGAGGCAGCAAAGCAACCCCAAAACATCAGGGAACCTCCGCCATGTTTGACTGTAGGGACCGTGTTCTTTTCTTTGAATGCCTCTTTTTTTTCTCCTGTAAACTCTATGTTGATGCCTTTGCCCAAAAAGCTCTACTTTTGTCTCATCTGACCAGAGAACATTCTTCCAAAACGTTTTAGGCTTTTTCAGGTAAATTTTGGCAAACTCCAGCCTGGCTTTTTTATGTCTCGGGGTAAGAAGTGGGGTCTTCCTGGGTCTCCTACCATACAGTCCTTTTTCATTCAGACGCCGACGGATAGTACGGGTTGACACTGTTGTACCCTCGGACTGCAGGGCAGCTTGAACTTGTTTGGATGTTAGTCGAGGTTCTTTATTCAACATCCGCACAATCTTGCGTTGAAATCTCTTGTCAATTTTTCTTTTCTGTCCACATCTAGGGAGGTTAGCCACAGTGCCATGGGCTTTAAACTTCTTGATGACATTGCGCACGGTAGACACAGGAACATTCTGGTCTTTGGAGATGGACTTGTAGCCTTGAGATTGCTCATGCTTCCTCACAATTTGGTTTCTCATGTCCTCAGACAGTTCTTTGGTCTTCTTTCTTTTCTCCATGCTCAATGTGGTACACACAAGGACACAGGACAGAGGTTGAGTCAACTTTAATCCATGTCAACTGGCTGCAAGTGTGATTTAGTTATTGCCAACACCTGTTAGGTGCCACAAGTAAGTTACAGGTGCTGTTAATTACACAAATTAGAGAAGCATCACATGATTTTTCGAACAGTGCCAATACTTTTGTCCACCCTCTTTTTTATGTTTGGTGTGGAATTATATCCAATTTGGCTTTAGGACAATTCTTTTTGTGTTTTTTCATTTAAGACAAATTAAATGAAGATAATAATACCAAAGAATTTGTGTTTGCAATCATTTTCAGGAAGAAACTGAGTATTATCTGACAGAATTGCAGGGGCGTCAATACTTTTGGCCACAACTGTGTGTATATATATTATATATATATTTTCTTTTCTATTCTACTCTGACAGGTCACGCTGTGAATTTACTGTACTCGGCTTATGAAATCTCGGGTTTCCTATTAGATGGGTGCGTAAAAATTGAACGTCACATGCATGGTTGCCCTGCAATTTTTTTTTCTTGCACCCCGTGACTTGTATTTGGAATTACGATGCATAAATTTGCCTCCACTCGCAGCATGCTGCGATTTTTTTATCAGTATGATCACAAGCCGATCCGAGCTGATAAAAAAAATCCCAGCTGATCACTGAATCATTGAATAACATTGGCCCGAATGCAATCCGATTTTTTTTATCAGGATTGCATTTGTCCGATTTCATCGCTAGTGTGAGCGAGCCCTTACTCCCCAAGCAACGTGGATGTGATTTCATAAACTCCCACCCACTATATATCTAAACACGTTGTTCAACAGAGCAGTTTGTTTGTTTTTTCTTTTCTCTACAAGCTTCTAATTGGAAAACTAAAAACATTGGCAAGCGCTCTTGTTAGTATGTGTAATATGGAGGTGAACGTTTACACTGTGGCCATTAACAAACAAATATAACTTAGATTAAAAAAATATGTAGCCAGCCTGCCGAGAGTAAATAAATAGTAGCACATGTAAAAACATAGGATACTTAGTTTATTTTTTTGACAAAAAAGCGTAAAGACTATCTCGCCATGGTAGGGATTACCCAATCAACACGGTCCACAACTCTAGTGACTCGCCTCACTATGTGCCATTCAGGCCTCAAAATAGATGGGGTGAGGACTTTTTAAAATACGCATGTAAAAAAAAGTGCCGTGACATTTCTAAGTGCAGAATCATAGCTTTTCTGTACTACAAAAAAGTGCTAAAAACACCTTGATAAAGCTATGAGGGGTTTTTCAGGGGTTTAGGCCTCTCCAATGAATAGAAATGTTAATGCCTCAGCAGACAAGACATTCTAGACAAATATAGCTTCCTTGACTGGCTGCACAAAGTCCTGACCACATCCCTACTGGACACATTTGGAATGAACTAGACTGCAAATCCAGTCCTCTCATCTAACAACAGGATCTGACCTCACACTGGGCCACCTGTAGACCCATCCTACTGCTTCCTTCATTCCAGCACTTTCTCCCTCTGTCTTAGTACTGCTTGGCCCTTTGAACAGACCGTGAGGATACCAGTCCTTAATACAAGCTAAGTTTACACAACTATTGGTTTCCAGATACAACAGTCTCTCTCAGATTAGTCAAGTCTGTAAAAGGGTGTGGCGGGATCAATCCATCCCGAAACACCCTTCCTGATATAAGGGGTACATTTTAAGAGTAACGTGGTCTATTATGTAATGACATGTGTAATGTACACTTGTGCATTTTTATAAGACTAGGGACAGAGTTAGGAAATTAGAGTACGAGTGTAGGATTTAGTTAGAGTAGTAAGAATGGTTATAATTGGGTTTATCATAGTGGAGGGTAGTGTCGTTTAGGAAGTTAGATAAGTTCGGGACAGAAATAGTTAAGCTATAGGGAATTTCCCAGTTGGGAGGGGTATGAGCAGTTACAGTAGGAACTCTTCCTGTTTTAGAGTAGTTAGTGATTTTGATGCAGATCAGTGAGGTTGATCCAGAAATGAGTTCAAAGAGAGAGCAACAGTTCAGGGTCATAGGGCGGAAAATCACAAGGATACGTGGAAACGGGAGCAGCATGAGAACGGCAGCAACTAAGCTCAGTGAGATATCCCGAAATGTCCGAGACCTACAGTCTGCAAAAGGTATGGATGAACCACCCTTGATTTTACCATCAGAGGGGAAAACGGGCAGGAATCCCCAAGCAAGAACTAGCTTGGAAAGTTGGGAAGCTGCGGTACCGGATGGTACGTTTCAAGGACAAGGATCAAGGAACACTCAACAAGTTCAAGGAACTGTGACTGATGAGAATTACTGTGTGGTATCTGTGACTGAACTGAACTTGTTGAAGTAAAGTAAGTATGTTGAAAATGGACTCAGAGTGTGTCAGTTAATGTGTGGTGGCATCTGGAATCGGGACCGTGGAACCTGTAGAGATCTCCAATTCAAAAGTGAGTGTTGTGTATTATACATGAACAGACAGACAGACACAATAGACAGGACATTATCGTTTCTTTGCGGGGTGCCAGGGTGTGTTGGAACAGTATGACTACCACCCGGCTACCTCACATCTATATTGCTGAACTTCCCTCTCAGTGGTCCTAATAGTCCAGACACTAGTTCTTTTTGACAACTACACAGGTCACATGGTTCTTACTTTACAACGTCCACTGTTAGGTCAGCACAAGGCAATGTAGTAATGGCCCCTGCTGACAGACACCACTTCACCATACAGGATGGTAGCTTGGAGCCCCATTTATTGTGCCATCAATAAGCACAGGAAGTGACAGTGTAGGGAGACAAGGCTCACTAGATCTTACTCTGTTGTGCTAGAGGTACCCGGACTTTGTGGAGTATAACTACACCTTACAGTGCCATACAGCAATACAGTGCACAATAATATACATGTACATGCCGTACAGCGTGTATACGTAACATTTCTTTTTCAAGAGGGTGTGTCACTTTCAGTTCACCCCTTTATAAGGTGGTATAATAGGATAATGATGGATTTGGATTTGTGATCTATTATATTTTAAGATTTCCCAACCGTGGTTCTCTATTGCAGAACGTTCCAATTATTTCAGGATAATTGAATGTAGTTTTGTTGGAATATGTTTGGTGCAACATCTCCATTCCTGTCTATGAGTGTTCCGTTGCTAGATTTGTAGCAACTCCCAGAGGCTCACACAGGAAGAGCATGTGACTGTAGTTTCAGTTTTTCCTGTGTCTGTATGAGAGAAGCAGCCTGCTGTAGATGCTGCACAGAGACACACAAATGATTTATTCCTGAGCTATTAAGCTTATCATATATTGTTCCTGTTTGTTCCTGAATAAAGAAGCTCTGTTGTCACACGCTTGGCGAGTATTCTGAATAACCTGCTGCCAACAAGTTTAGAGTCCAGGTAGATATCCGAATTCTTGCAATGGTGCAGATTTAAACCAACAACGATGGCATCCAAGCCAATTAGCTACACACGCGCATCTCTCTAACCCCTGTGGCTCTTTTCATCTCACAGTTCACCTGAACAATAAGGTTAATTCAATATTATTAATAGAACTGCTGGTGCAAGGTTTTCTTCTCTTTTGTGTTTGCCTGGTTTCCTCAATACACATGACCAAACGTGCATGTGTTCTTAAAAGGGAAAGCGGAGCTAATGTGAACAGAGAGGTTTTCTGACAAACTTCCCCAATCTCCCTCATACAGAAAACAAGATATAGAAAATACTTACCTTTAGTATTCTCAATCATTCTGCACTCAGCCTTCACAAAATTCAGCGCTTCAACATTATGAACACAAACACATTATATGATGTCATTAAAATAGAGCACAAACATGCCAGGATATAACGATTGGAGGAGTAGTGGTAAACAATGGACTTGGTGGAAGGAGAGTAGAGGAATAAAAAAAGGATCATTGATGAGTGAATTGGAAGGTTTATTATTTTTATATTAGAGGAAGTTTGGGGGTCTATTTCAGAATGAGAAAGAGACAAAGACAAAGAGCGCTTGCCATTCGAAATGCGTCAAAAGATGCCTGTATTCTCTTTTTTGTGAACACACAATTTTAATCTTTGCTTCATGTATCTTGGAAAATAAAATACACTTTTTTGGACTTCATCTGTGAGCTGGATTTTTCTTCTTTCTCTTTTGGATCTTACACCCTGCCCAGGTGCTATCTGTGCTCCAGAAGTGTGAAACTGCAAGTGGTGAGCTGGATTTTCTTCTGTGGTTTTGTCTATTTCAGATCCCTGCGTATTCTCAATGTTTCTTTAGCTTCCTGTGATCTATATTCAACAGCCGTTATCATTGTTCACCATGACGACCTGCTACTGAACTATAAATGAAAAAGGGACCCCTTGATAGTTGGGTTCCATAGGAGCTGCTATATCTGCCACCTTGTGCCCATGAATAGTCCAACGCCATGACTGTGATATTGCCACTTATATCCTGCCTATCCAATGCCAACGTTGTGCATCTTAAATGTTCTAAGGCCCCCATACACATTAGATATCTGTCGGCTGAATCCAACTATAGCCGTTTCCCCTGACTCCTCCATACACAGGAATGCTGAACTAGGCTGTGCGTTTGTGTTCTCTATGAGAACCGATGTCAGACGTTTCTTTCCCTTAAGTGTCTTATCTTTCAGAAGAACAAAAGGATTGATCATTAAAAATCCAGCAGGCCGGAGTCAGAAGGCTTGCATACATATTTGACTGTCACCCAATACTACCAATATCAGGCGGTTCAGCCAACTTTAGTCCAATGTGTTTGGGGGCCTTTACTCTTTTGATGATACATTTAATGTTACCATATTATATGAATAAATAAGGACCCATATTCAAGGCATTATATATATATATTACAATTTGTTAAATTGTTTCCATGTCAGAAGATCCAGATCACAGCTGCATAAAAAATACACATCTGCAAAGAACACTGATATTATATTCTTTTTCCATCATTTATTATCTATAGGTAAAAGAAAATGAAACATTTAAACATTCTGCTGTCATGACTCTGTTTTTTTGGGTGACCTGGTACCAGGGGCTCCTTCCCTTTCCCTAACGCTAGTGGGGTGCCCTGTTTGCCCTGTTCTCCTGGTTACTTCTGAAGGTGAAGGTAATACGAACGGAGTAACGGAAAATACCAAACATACAAGTTTACATTCACATATAACAGAGGTAAACACCGCGGAGTGGAAGATGGGGTAAAAACAAAGTAGGAGAAGTAAGAGAATTATCACACTGAAAAAAACAAGCAGCAGTCACAGATAAATGCACGAAGCGCCTTCTCAAATAGCCACCAACAACCTCCAGCCATGCAGCATAAGCTAGCTCTGATGATGTGTGTGTCACACTCGCGCCCTGACTGGTGGGCGTGAGCCAGGGGGTTGTGGCCCCACTGTGCCACAAAACAGACTACCCTGAAAGGGGCGTGACTAAGACCGCTGCCTTGGTTTTCACTGAAGCCACTGATGGGGAGGTCAGGCTTTTGAGGCAGGCAGCTGCCAGGTGCCACTCCAGGGTGGTGTCTGGCTGTGGCTGCTGTTCCCACTGGGGAACAGGAACACTAGGACAGGTGCGGGTGACAGGCATGACTGGAAGATGAGCATGGCTGATAATCGGAGGAGTAGGCAGGCACGGCTCAGACACAGGGCAGGTTGGCACAGCAGAGACACAGGGCAGGCGGGAACGGCTGAGACACAGGGCAGGCGGGCACGGCTGCGACACAGGGCAGACAGGAGTGGTGTATAGAATAGGTATAGTCCTATTCACATAGCAGGTGCAGGTACTGGTAATGGCAGGAAGGAATGTGTTTGAAGGAACAGGTAGAGACCTGTTCACACAGGAGGTGAACCGCAGCGGAGAGGAGCTGAAGTTTGCAGCAAGAGGTTGCACAGCAGCGGAAGCGGGGTGCAGGCAGAGCCACAAGAGTGCGGAGCATAAGCAGAGCTGCAAGAGTATGGAGCACAGGCAGAGTCACAAGAGTACAGAGCAGGCAGAGCACAGCAAGAGCGCGAAGCATAAGCAGAGCCGCAAGAGTATGGAGCACAGGCAGAGTCACAAGAGTACTGAGCAAGCAGGGCCGCAAGAGTGCGGAGCATAAGCAGAGCTACAAGAGTACGGAGCACAGGCAGAGTTACAAGAGTACAGAGCAGGCAAAGCCGCAAGAGTACGGAGTATAACCAGAGCTGCAAGACTACGGAGCACAGGCAGACAGAGAGGACACAAGAATAAACACAGCAAGGAAAGTAGCCACAGACAAGGAGACCGAGAGACAGAGGTAGGACTGAGTTTACACAAGGTAATGGTACGAGACACGGTACAGGAACAAAGACGCAGAGACTAGGATATTCTGCCTCCTAGAGGGCGGACTGACAGGTACAAGGCAAAGCAAAGAATCAAGCCTTCAGAGAAGGCGAAACACAGGACAGGACCTGGCGACTCAGTAGCAAGACACAAATTGAGTAAACACATTGCACAGGCAGGGTTCACTGGGTGGAGCTGCCCTAAATACTAGCAGCTTCTTGGTAATTGGTCAGGGACACATTAGACAGGTGCACCCTGACTCCATAAGAAGCAGAGAGTTCTGGTGCCGGCCCCCTATGCACACAGCCAGGAAGCATGCAGAGAGCAGACAGGAAGCAAGAGGCACGGAGCTGGCAGCAGACAGAAATCACAGCATGACCTGGAGCAGTGAGTAAGTTGGTGTGTGGGGAATGGGCGGCCATGCAGTGATGCCAGCAGGGTTGTTATAGTGTGTTAACCAGGACCCAGATTAGATAGGAGACGGGAGTGGCTAACAGTGGACAGCTGAGAGCCTTAGCTCCAAGAGCTCTCAACTGAGCAGATTAACCCCTGCACTGCCTAAAGAAATTTACACCATTTAATAAAAAGGTGAAGTGCTTCTATTCATCGCAGGAGTAGGAGAACTCTGATGCTGCGATCTTCTGGCTCCTCTCTGTTGCGGTAAACCTGTGACAGCTGCAGTATCCCAGTATTCTGACTCCATAACTAGGCTGAGTGGGTGGACCATTTGGTAGACCATTTCTGAGGCTCTCTATGTACCATTACTCATGAAGTTATTTCATGCAGCAGGCTTGAACTCGACTGCAGGATGCACGTGCGAAGATTCCAAAAGAAAGGTTATCTTCCAGTTGAACTCTTGTAGTTACACACAATTACAGTAGGTAAAAAAAAACTTGTTGTGACCCAGAGATGCACTCATATGTGTCTTACCACAGCTGACATATGGAATGAGGAAGAAAGGAGGAGTTACTGACATCAGTTACTTTGAACTCACATAGAGAGAGGGAGGGCAATTTCTAAAAGGGCAAACCCTATCGCAAGGCAGCATAACAACAACTCAATGATAATACAGTACTTTGTGTAGGATTCATAAATCACTGGACATTATGTAAACAAGGGAGGTTTGTTGGATGCAGTGAAGAGCCGGCGGCAGAGAAGGGGTTAACAGAGGTTACTGAACAGGAAATTAACAAGTCATACTCCACGCAGGGAGGAAAGACTAATACGGCAGCGGCGGAAATTGCACACAAACACAATGCTCGAAAGTAAGATATACAAAAACAAGGTAACTTATCGCTTGCAGTTCTTGCAGGGGAAAGGCAGGAAAATCTGACGGCATCACAAATCGTGGACAAAGTCTCTGGCTCTGTTACGGAGGAACAAGAAGTACTGTCTCCCGATGGGGCTGATGGATCTGGTCCTGCTTGGCTTGAGTGCGCTGGAACGTGGAAACAGTTCTTTATGTGGATTCCTCAGGATTGGAACCGAACAAGAGCCGTGGTCACGCTCACAAACCATGGCAGCGGGCGGTCCTTTGGAGCAGTCTCTAGGCAGCTTATCTGTTAACACAGACAGAACAGGGCCGTCCAAAAGAACAGGGTCAGATGATAACTTAATAGCGTCAAAGTTAATCTTATAGCCAGCACACTGAGGGATGTGTGGTGTAGAGTTGTCAGCCGGAGCAGCGGAGAGGGAGTCAACCTTCTACTGTCGCTTTCCCGCCAAGTCTGCCCCGTTCCTGCGCTCAGTCCTCCTTATATACCCTGGCCCCCTGCTGTCCAGCGGGAAGGTCCTTCTCTCCCTGAAGAAACCTCCCCCGGCAACAGTGGTGACAGTCCCGGTAGATCTGGCTTTAAAGGGCACCGGAAACCACTGACTCTGTCTCGGCTCATCTTCTTACACCCTCCCCCTCTCTTTTCACTCGCCATTCCAAGGGCGAGGCATCTTGAGCATTGTTAGAGAGCTTTTTGACTGTTTTAGCTGTCTTCCGCCAAATAAACTGATCCTGATTGTACCGATTGGGGGGTTGTCCAGCTGTTGTGCACTCGGAGCGACGTAGATTGGAAGGAATAGTGGAGTCTTCCAGTGGAGGCAAAGTTGAATCTGCACCTGCCGTGATATTTTCTTCCAGGGTCTCAGGGCCCTGATCTACAGAAAAATTTTTAGATGGCTGTTCGAAACTTTCTTCCTCTTCATCCTCCATGACTATGGAAGGCACCTCTTCAGGAACCTCAGGGATTTCTTCCCTTTGTATGGGGTCCTTGGAGAGGCATGGCTGGAGCATACTCCTGTGGACCACTTTGGATAAACCTCATACACAGGCCCTTCCATACCGACCCGACCTTTCACTCTGTATGGCCTACTCTCCCAACGATTTTCCAACTTGTCACAGAGATGTTTCTCCCTCACCAACACTCGATCACCAACCTGAAGATCTGTCCCCCGCCGAGGAAGCTTGGCAGGGTGCTCCAGTTCCCGGGAGCTGTGTCTGAACCAAACTATGTAAGGTCTGTAGACGGTGGCGATGTTCTCAGACCCAGGTAGACACCCCCGTCCTTGGGTAGTCCTCTCCTGGATCCAGCTCCAATTCCGTGACTTCTTTTACGGTTCGGCCAAACAACAAGGAGTAAGGTGTGTAACCGGTGGTTTGATGGACTCGATTGTTGTAGATCCACACGAGCTCAGAGACATATTTTGGCCACCTAGCCTTCTTATCGTCTTCCAGGGTCCTCAGCATTTGGATCAAAGTACGGTTAAATCGCTCACAGGCCCCATTTCCCTGAGGATGGTACGGTGTGGTGTGTGATCTATCGAACTGATAAATCCGCTGTAATTCATCCATTACTCTTCCCAACAAGCTCCTTGATCCAAATGGATCCGCTGTGGGCATCCATACACCTGAATAAAATGTTTACAGATGGCATACGCAGCATAATCAGCGGTCTGGTCCCGGGTGGGCATCACTACCACAAACTTCGTGAAATGACCTACCATCACTAAACAGTTGTCGTATCCTTGGAGGGCTGGCCCGATGGTTAAATAGTCGATGGTCAACAATTCCAGGGGAGTTGAGGTTACTATCGTCTGAGTAGGGGCTATATGTTCCGTGGACTTGGCCAACTCACAGGCCCGACAGAGTCTACAAGCTTCCTCGACCACTGCTCTTAGCCGTGGGTGGTAAACGAAGCGTTGTAGCCACTGGAAAGTTTTTTTCAAGACCGAAGTGAGCCCCTTTTTCGTGAGCCTCAGTGGCCACGGTAGACAGCACAGTCTCTGGAATCACCACCAGCCAGGAAGCCCCAAGTTCCCTCTGTAGATTAACCTTCCGATATGACAGCCCGTTTCTCATCTCGAGGTGCTCCCACTGCCGGAGTATCTTCAATGCTTCTGGAGTCAGAGCACTCCACTGTTCCAGACTAGGCAGCTTCTTCAGTGTCACCCATTGTCTGAACAGAGCAAGTTCCTGCTGCTGCATCCGAACCCACTCATCCCCAGATCTTCCCATCACTCCTTCGTGAAGGGGGGTCTGTATTAGATCCAGCGTAGCCGCCACCGTTTCAGCGGTCCTCTGGAACCGAGGAACCTCCTCCTCCTCTAGCATCTCATCTTTATTCTTTCCCGGCGGTGCATGTCTTGCTCTGGATAGGGCGTCAGCATGAGTGTTCTCCGCCCCCTTTTATAGGCAATTCTGTACTGGAACTTCGCCATCTGGGCCACCCAGCATTGTTCCAAGGCCAGTAGCTTGGCATTCTCCAGATGCGCTAACGGGTTGTTATCGGTGCGCACCAGCCGGACAGGTATTCTGAGAATCTCTCCGTCATTGCCCAAACTTACGCCAGCAACTCCAGCTTGAAGGAACTGTAGTTATCCGGGTTGCGTTTGGAATCATGAAGGGATCAGCTAGCATAGGAGACCACCCTTTCTCTTCCGTCCTGCACCTACGACAACACAGCCCCAAGTCCATGCAAGCTGCCATCAGTGTGGAGAATGAACGGCATATAGAAGTCTGCATAAGCCAGTATCGGAGCTTCGGTTAGTGCCTTCTTCAAGTTACAAAACGCCTTCTCTTGCCTCTCCTCCCAATGGATGGATCGACCCTTGGCATTTGGGGGTACCCCTTTTAAGAGTTCAAATAACGGTTGCACCACCCGGGCAAAATTCTTCCCCCTGCTCAACGATAATCTGTTGGCCAAACCAAAAGATAATTTCACAGAATGAACGAGCATTTTCCCCATTCATTGGGTGATCAGAAACATATTTAGACTACGAGTTTACCGTGAAATGAAAATTCCTAGCAACACTTGGTCATGGTAACCATGCATGACAAGGTCATGACATCCTTCAGTCTTAATTATAAAAATGTGATAGGTCAAACTCTTCCAGGCATAAAGTAAGACCGGTAGTGTGTGCTCTGAGACACTCAGATTGCCGTAAAACCAGTTAAACACATTTGAAATTCGTGGTTCGAGTACGACCTGCCTGACAAAAACTCAACTTCCTCATTTATGCCTATAATGCTTTTTGATTTTGGGTCAGGAGATCGGCGGCCAGTCCGGACATCATGGTCTGCACTCAGACTGTGAATAACGGACAAGTGAAACTGGCCTAAGAGTTCACAAGAAACAATCGACCCATTAAAAAGACAACAACCTTTTACTACTGATATCAATTCTTTGGGAACAAAAACATAAAAGGAACACTGTGTTAATAGTACATATGACATATATGGCTCTAAGGCCCCAGTCTTATGGCTTGAGATTGGATCGAGCTTTTTCAAATATTTCCTTTTTCATTTTTGGATACGTAGGGTGAGCTTTAAGTATCTAGAAAACATTATCTGAAAGTTAATATGGGTTAGGAAGACTGACTGTTAAAGTAACCATATAAATATCCAATCACTATTTACCTTATGGCAAATATCTATGGCATCCACATACTTCTTGTCTTTCAGATAGTTGAATGCAAGTCTGAAACCTGGAACAAAGAGCGAAATATCAAACACATTTTTCCTCTTCACTTCAATCCGTCTCTTGTAATCCTTTTCTTCTAACACTTATTTTATTATAAACAATCACCATACTGCTCTATTTCTTTTTTATACCAATAATCTGAAATAAATCATCAAAAAATACAGTATATATACGGTAATAGTATAATAATATACTATTCAATATAGACTCAGAGAATATACACATATAAAGCATTTCCTTATTGTTATTAATTAACGTCTAATGTTGGCTTCCTAATATAATATCTCAAATATCCCCAAAGCGCGTGAAAAACCAAAACATCCAGTCATGTGATAAGGCTAACCTGGAACGCAAGTGTACTCCAAAACAAAATATTTCAAGCCTCACTTTCAGTCCACAGTCACCAATAGGGATGACGCCCATTGCGGCCATCTTTGCACATGCGCAATTTTGTTTTGGAGCGCACTTGCGTTCCAAAGTAGCCATATGACATGGTTGGATGATTAGGCTATGTCCCCTCCCACACCAATAAGATCTACCAATCTACCAAAAACTAATTAACTACTAAAGTCCAGATTGATTATGGTTCTCTCTGTATACTAGTCCTACAATTAGATAGTCCACTATAGCCTTCACTTTGGACTTTGACGATTCACACCATGGCATGCAGCGACTTGATCCATTGAGCTCACTATGGGTTGTTGAACCGTTGGTGGGACGTTATCACCTATTGTCATGTCGGACGCTATTCACACCACAGCGTCCGGCAGGCAGAGGT
Organism: Dendrobates tinctorius; assembly: GCF_039654945.1. Classification (NCBI taxonomy): domain Eukaryota; kingdom Metazoa; phylum Chordata; class Amphibia; order Anura; family Dendrobatidae; genus Dendrobates; species Dendrobates tinctorius. Next base: position 28,023,471 of record NW_027361738.1, read on the forward strand.
AGTTTCACCTCCGTCCACTTGTCATGTCGGACGCTATTCACACCACAGCGTCCGGCAGGCAGAGGTAGTTCCACCTCCGTCCACTATAGCCTCAGTGGCGCCGGCTTGATTTTCTCAGGCTATCGGGGGTTAATCTAGCTGGAGATCAGGATGGACGTTTGGTCACGCCCACGGTCTTTAAATAGTCGTGCTGGCCTATGGGAGTCGCCGATTATAGCTTGTGTTTCATACCAAGTGGTTCCGGTCTGGAGTGGAGGTGTTGGAGAGAGAGAGATTCGTATCTGGTGGCGTATGATCCGTTGTTACCTTTTCACCTTCCCATATTTGTGTTTTGTTGTGCCCTGTTCACATTACTGTATAGTCCTGTGTGTATGTGGCGCGGTGCAGTTTAAGTTCTCCCTGTCTGTCATTATTGTGTGGGGCTTTGGTGGTTTGTCTCCTCACTGGGTGGAGGGTGGAGGGTTAAGCTTAGGGCTGAGCAGGAGATAAGGAAAGGTTGGAGGCTCAGGCATTTGCACCATCAGCAAAAACCCTGGGTTGAGGGTCAGACAGGGTTTCCCCTAGTTAAAGGGACACCACAGGGGCCCCGGTTATTTCAGCCTTAGTTGACCTAAGCCCCGCGTGACATTATAATCGGCCTACATTTTTCAGGAGTCCATTGATCTCATGGATTCCATAACCCGCCAGTTGGCGGCGCTGTCCTTACAGGTCTCCGAGTTGAAAGGGGCAGTTCAGCAGCAGGGCCTGGTAGTAGCGAAGGTGCAAACGGCATCTGCAGGTATCGGTGCAGAGCCGAAGATCCCGCTGCCAGAACGATTCTCAAGGGAACGCAGCAAATTTGTCATATTTCGGGAGGCCTGCAAGTTATACCTCCGCATGCGCCTTATCCCCTCAGGTAATGAGGCTCAGCGAGTGGGTCTGGTGTTATCATTACTGAGTGGTGACCCCCAAGCATGGGCATTTTCCTTACCAGCTGACTCTGCTACATTTCATTCTGTCGATAATGTTTTTTCTGCACTCGGGCTCATTTATGATGATCCTGACAGATTGGCTCTAGCGGAATCTAAAATCCGCGCCCTCCGCCAGGGGGAGCGCTTGGCGGAGGACTATTGTTCGGAATTTCACCGTTGGGCAGTAGGCACACAGTGGAACGACCCAGCGCTGCGGAGCCAGTTTATTCATGGGGTATCAGGGAACGTTAAACAGGCCCTCCTGATGTATGAGACTCCGGCATCGTTGGAGTCTGCCATGAGTTTGGTTATACGTATTGATCGCCGTTTGCATCAGGGGGCACAGGAGACGCTACCCCTGGGGGAAAGCAGAGGTGCAAGTGTGGTTGCTGCAGGTGAGCCCACTGAACCTATGCAAATTGCGGGGGTGTCACAGGTTAAGCGTCGCGTTCCTGGGTTCAGGAAGCGCGGAGCATGTTTTTACTGTGGTAAAAGAAATCATTATGTTAACGTTTGTCCTGTGCTACCGAAGAAGGTCACACCGGCGGAAAACTGTTAAGCTTAGAGGGTATGGAGGAGGCCCAACTGAGCGTATGCATATCCTCCATGATGGTATCTCAATGTATGCTCCCTGCCAAGGTTATTATCGCGGGCAGAGAGCTACCAATATCAGTGTTTGTGGATAGCGGTTCCGCCACCAATCTCATAGATGAGGAGTTTGCACGCACTGCCGGGTTTAATATCGAAAAACTCCCTCATCCCATTCAGGTGGTTACCATTAATGCCGCTCCCCTCCCACAAGGGGAGATTACGGAGTTTGTGGCTGAGGTAAAACTCCACATTGGGGTCCTACATTCTGAGTGGGTTACATGTAGGGTCCTCCGTAATCTCCCAGCACAAATGGTCCTGGGTTTTCCATGGTTGTCCAGGCACAACCCGGTGATTGATTGGAAAACTCAGGACATAGTCCAATGGAGTGGTTTCTGCCAGGACAATTGCTTGGCCACATGTGTGTCCGCCGTGACGCCCAGCCTTCCGGAGGCTTTGCAGGATTTCGCGGATGTATTCTCTGAGAGGGGTTGGTCAGAACTGCCTCCACATCGAGCCTATGACTGTGTGATTAGGTTAAAACACGGGACCAAATTACCAAAGGCCAGGATGTTTAATATTTCTGGTCCAGAGAGACAAGCTCTGAAAGACTACATCGCGGAGAGTCTGAGCAAAGGACACATCCGGCCTTCGTCCTCGCCTGTAGCAGCGGGGTTTTTCTTCATTAAGAAGAAAGATGGGGGGTTATGCCCGTGTCTGGATTTCTGGGAGTTAAACCAGATTACGATCCGTGATCCCTACCCGATGCCTTTGATCCCTGATTTGTTCAACCAGGTGGCGGGGGCCAAGTGGTTTTCCAAGCTTGACCTCAGGGGGGAGTATAACCTCATAAGGGTCCGTCAGGGGGATGAGTGGAAGACGGCGTTTAACACTCCTGAGGGTCATTTTGAGAGCCTGGTTATGCCATTTGGGTTGACAACCGCGCCTGCTGTTTTCCAACATTTTATTAATGATGTATTTGCTCATGTCCTGGGGAAATTTGTGATTGTATACCTGGATGATATCCTCATTTATTCGAGCGACCGGGACACTCATTTAGAGCATGTCAGGCAGGTGTTACAGTTGCTCCGGGAGAATAAGCTGTATGCTAAACTGGAAAAATGCTTATTTTTTGTTCAGGAGTTGCCTTTTTTGGGATATATTGTGTCCGCTGCAGGGTTTAAAATGGACACCGCGAAGGTGCAAGCGGTGCTGCAATGGGAAAGGCCTGATAATCTGAAAGCGCTCTATTGGTTCCATGGGTTTGCTAATTATTATAGGAAATTTATAAAACACTTTTCTACTATAGCCAAACCGCTCACGGACATGACAAAAAAAGGTACCGATCTGGCTAGCTGGTCTGAGGTGGCGATACGTGCAATTGAGCGTCTGAAGAACAGTTTTGCTTCAGCCCCCATTCTGGTGCAACCGGACGTGTCTAAACCTTTTGTGGTGGAGGTTGATGCGTCTGAGGTGGGAGTGGGGGCAGTACTGTCACAAGGCTCGTCCTTGAGTGATATGCATCCATGCGCCTACTTCTCCAATAAGCTGTCGCCGGCCGAACGGAATTATGATATCGGAAACAGGGAGTTGTTGGCCATCAAATTGGCTTTTGAGGAATGGCGACACTTCTTGGAGGGGGCGGCTCACCAGGTCACAGTCATCACCGACCATAAGAACCTGCTCTATCTGGAGTCGGCCAAGCGTCTGACTCCTAGGCAGGCTCGCTGGGCATTGTTTTTTACACGTTTCAATTTTCTGGTGACTTACCGTCCCGGGGCTAAAAACACCAAGGCGGATGCCTTGTCTAGGTGTTTTCCGGGGGGAGAACCTCGGGAAGAGCCGGTACCCATCCTTCAGGAAGGTGTAGTGGTCTCGGCTCTCACGACTGAGGTAGAGGCGGAGATTGCCGAGGCCCAAAAGGAGGTACCGCCAGGACTTCCCGCCAACAAATCATTTGTACCCCTTCATCTTCGTCTTAAGGTGTTGAGGGAACACCACGACTCAGTACTGGCTGGTCATCCAGGGGTTAAGGGCACCTTAGAGCTGGTATCGCGTCATTTCTGGTGGCCCAAAATCCGGCAGGACGTGGTCTCGTACGTGGCAGCTTGCATCACGTGCGCTAGGGCCAAGTCGCACCGAGCCCGTCCTGCTGGCACGCTACAGCCTCTGGGGGTACCCAATAGGCCATGGACAGAAATCTCCATGGATTTTATCACTAACTTGCCAGCCTCGGCGGGGAACACGGTCATCCTGGTGGTGGTTGACCGATTTTCAAAGATAGCGCATTTTGTGTCGTTGCCTTCCTTGCCCAATGCAAAGACGTTGGCCCAGGTGTTTGTGCAGGAGGTGGTCAGACTCCACGGAGTTCCATCGGACATAGTATCTGATAGGGGAACTCAATTTGTGGCGAGGTTTTGGAAAGCTTTTTGCTCACGTTTGGGGATCAAGTTGTCACATTCATCGGCGTTTCATCCACAGTCAAATGGTCAAACTGAGCGCATGAACCAAAATCTGGAGCAGTATTTACGATGCTTTGTGTCCGACAACCAAGAGGAGTGGTCTACTTTCCTTCCTCTGGCCGAGTTCGCGTTAAATAATCACCGCCAAGAGTCATTGGGAGAGTCTCCGTTCTTTTGTGTTTACAGTCAACATCCTCAATTTTGTACCTTACGTCAGGGTGACTTGGGGGGCGTCCCAGAGGAGGACCAGCTAGGAGCTCAATTATCATCGGTCTGGAGGAGGGTGAAACAGCGATTGTTGAGCATGAGTGCGAGGTACAAACGGGTGGCTGACAGTAGACGCAAGCCAGGTCCGGACCTGTGTGTGGGTGAATGGGTGTGGTTAGCGACTAAACATAAAACTCAAAATTCCATCTTTAAAATTGGGTCCAAGGTTTATTGGGCCTTTTAAGATTGCTGCCATCATTAACCCAGTTGCTTATCGGTTGGAACTTTCTGCGGTATACAAGATACACAACGTGTTTCACAGGGCTTTATTGAAAAAGGTGGTAGGCTCTGTGGACACGACGCCGATGCCACCTCCGGTCATGGTGGATGGCGATTTAGAGTTTGAGGTCTCCAAGGTAGTGGACTCTCGAGTAGTACGCCGTACTCTTCAGTATTTGGTACACTGGCGGGGGTATGGTCCGGAGGAGAGGTCTTGGGTACCAGCCTCGGACATACATGCGGATCGGCTGGTCAGTTCTTTTCACCGTCGTCATCCGGACAAGCCGGGTCCTATGTGTCTTGAGGGCCCTGGGGTCCCTCGTAGAAGACGGGGTACTGTCATGTCGGACGCTATTCACACCACAGCGTCCGGCAGGCAGAGGTAGTTTCACCTCCGTCCACTTGTCATGTCGGACGCTATTCACACCATAGCGTCCGGCAGGCAGAGGTAGTTCCACCTCCGTCCACTATAGCCTCAGCGGCGCCGGCTTGATTTTCTCAGGCTATCGGGGGTTAATCTAGCTGGAGATCAGGTTGGATGTTTGGTCACGCCCACGGTCTTTAAATAGTCGTGCTGGCCTATGGGCGTCGCCGATTATAGCTTGTGTTTCATACCAAGTGGTTCCGGTCTGGAGTGGAGGTGTTGGAGAGAGAGAGATTCGTATCTGGTGGTGTATGATCCGTTGTTACCTTTTCACCTTCCCATATTTGTGTTTTGTTGTGCCCTGTTCACATTACTGTATAGTCCTGTGTGTATGCGGCGCGGTGCAGTTTAAGTTCTCCCTGTCTGTCATTATTGTGTGGGGCTTTGGTGGTTTGTCTCCTCACTGGGTGAAGGGTGGAGGGTTAAGCTTAGGGCTGATCAGGAGATAAGGAAAGGTTGGAGGCTCAGGCATTTGCACCATCAGCAAAAACCCTGGGTTGAGGGTCAGACAGGGTTTCCCCTAGTTAAAAGGACACCACAGGGGCCCCGGGTATTTCAGCCTTAGTTGACCTAAGCCCCGCGTGACACCTATACTCTTTAATAGGGCTTGTTTGGAGCATAATGCATCTATGTAATTAAATATTTGAATAATTAAGCTGTCATCTCTATAGGGCTTTACAGGGACTAACAGGGTGAGACGACGAGAAGTGGGGGAACCACTTGCATGTTTGTAGGGTGCCTACCTCCATGGCCAAGTAGGAACGAGAGTAGATGGCATAACAGGGTGACTGCCCTATAATATACTTTACACTATCCGGCATATACTATTTTATTTTTTTTTTTTTGCTTTGGTTTTTCACTCGTTTTAGGGATATTTGAGATATTATGTGACGGAGTCTTTATAGTCATAGTCTCCAGCAGAGGAAGTTTGTATAAAGGGGTTGAGGATTGACAATTTATTTGTCCAAAACAGATGTCTCTCACAAGTCTGTTACATGGAATAAAGTTGCTGAATTTTAAAGAAGTTCTCTGGGAATAAAAAGTAAATAATTAAAAAATGTCAATAGAAATACATTTCTGAATAACTAGGGAGGTAATCTCTATAGACCATTAATATGTGCTTCTGAACATGTGCAGTAGTAAGACCCTTACCCCCCTTTCAAGTGTAGGAACATGTACTCTCAATGGATATTCTGATATCAGGAGAGCTGAGGTAAGAAGAGGCTGCTCACACTGCTGTCCACCCTGTGTATATGATCTAATAATGGAGATACCAGGGTGCTGAGGTAAGACGCTGATCACAATCCTGTCCACCCTGTCTATCTGATCTCATACTGGAGATACCAAAGTGCTGAGGTAAGGAGAGTGTGCCCACACTGCTGTCCACCCTGTGTATGATCTAGCACTGGAGACACAAGGGTGCTGAGGTAAGAAGAGGCTGCTTACACTGCTGTCCACCCTGCCTATCTGATCTAATACTAGAGATACAAGGGGTGCTGAGGTAAGAAGAGGCTGCTTACACTGCTGTCCAGCCTTTTTATCTGATATAATACTGGAGATAACAGAGGTGCTGAGGTAAGGAGAGGCTGCTAACACTCTCCACCACGTCTACCTGATCTAATATTGGAGATAATAGAGGTGCTGATCTAAGAAAAGATTGCTCACACTGCTGTCCACCCTGTCTACCTGATCTAATACTGAAGATACCAGGGGTGCTGAGGCAAGAAAATACCACTCACACTGGTGTCCATCCCATGTTTTTGATCTAATACTGAAGAAACCAGTGGTGCTGAGGTAAGAAGAGGCTGCTCAGTCTGCTGTCTACTCTGACTTTTCTGATCTAATATTTGATCTGAAGATGTGCATTAGCTCCTAATCCCAATCACCTCTCTCTAGCCCCATTGAATGTTATTGAACTGTTCCTGGACATTTGCAGTAGCCCAAAAGCAGCCCTACATTGCTGCTCACCTCCCCCTGTCAGTTTACGAGATGGACCAGTTCAAATCAATGCTGTCAGGATCCTGACAGCGCCCGCGTACAGCCTCTGCTAAGCAGGGACTCACCCGCACCGTAGGGACCCCTGGGGACAAGAACAGCCGGAAAATAAAGATGCACAGGACCTGAATGCAGAAGTTTAGCAAGCCGGCACAGGACCTACGGTCATGTGAATGGTCATGTGACTGCAAGGGGCGGTGCTTAGCATCCTGCTTTCAAAGAAGGTAGAAAACTCAAAGTCGGGCAAAGCGGGGGTCATGCACAGTACAGGCAAGCGAGGTACAGGAGGGATAAACAGATGGGAGGTCAGATAAAGCCAAAGGTCATACACAAGATATCAGTACAGTACCAGGGATGAGACAGAATGGATAGTCAGGGCCAAGCAGAGATCAAAACCAAATAGATGTAGAAGGTACCAGGCAGAATCCAAAGCAAAATCCAGAGAACAGACCGAGTCATACACAGAGAATCAAGCAACCAGAACACAGCACTAACACACTCAGGGGTCACCACACAATGCCAAGGGCGAAAGTATAACTGACGGGGGATGGGAGCTTCCTGAGGCAATAAGAAGCCTCCCCAGAACCAATGAGAGGCCACCATAATAGGTCCCAGGTGTGCAGGTGAGAGTCTGCACTGAGGTCAGAACATTAACCCCAGCAGTGCCGGTCACCCAGCACTGGTATCAAGACAGTACCCCCCTCTCAACTGGGACCTCTGGACCCCCAGGCTTGCCCGGGTATCTAGCATGGAAAGCCCGAACCAGACGATCCGCATGCATCAACCGGGCCAGCACCCAGGACCTGTCCTCCAGCCCATACCTCTTCCAATGAACTAGGTACTGTACTGAGCGCCGTACCAACCTAGAATCTACGATGTGACCAATCTCAAACTCCACATGTCCCTCAACCGAAACCGGAGGGGCAGCGGACTAGGATTCTCCCCGGACTGCTTCAAACGGTTTCAGTAGAGATCTATGGAAGACATTAGGGATCTTGAAAGAGGGTGGAAGGCACAGCCTGTACGCTACTGGGTTGATTTTTTCCACAATCTTGTACGGGCCAATGAATTTGGGGCCCAACTTGGCTGACGGAATCTTTAACTTAATGTTTCGCGTGGAGAGCCAAACTTTCTCTCCAACCTGAAACATGGGACCAGGTGTTCGTTTCCTGTCCGCAAAAAACTTATACCTGCCTTGAGACCTAGATATACGCCGCTGGACTTCTGCCCATGTGTCTTTTAACCGCTGAACAGAGTCCTCAGCCCCGGGGCACCCCGTATCCAGATGAGAAAACTCACCAAAATGAGGATTGAACCCATAGTTGATCAAGAAAGGGGACATACCAATGGATTGACTCACCCGACTATTGAAGGCAAATTCAGCCAACGGCAGTATATCACACCAGTCATTCTGTCTAGCAGAAGTCAGACATCTGAGGATTTGTTCCAGAGACTGATTAGTGCGTTCCGTTTGACCATTACTCTCAGGATGGTATGCAGACGAAAAGGACAGAGATATCCCTAATTTTTTGCAGAAAGCACGCCAAAACTTAGCCACAAACTGCACACCACGATCAGAGATCAGACACCACATTCAGGGGTACCCCATGCAAGCGGACCACATGCTGCACAAACAATCTGGATAAGGTCTCAGCAGAAGGTAATGCGGACAGGGGTACAAAATGAGCCTGCTTTGAAAATCTGTCCACCACTACTCATACCACCATATTACCCATGGAAAAGGGAAGATTGGTAATAAAATCCATGGACAGATGGGTCCACGGTCTTTCGGGAACTTCCAAGGGAATCAGCTCCCCCGCCGGCCGGCTATGGGAGCTTTTAGAATGAGCGCAGACCCCACAACCAGAAATGAACTTCTTTATATCAGAACCAAGAGTAGGCCACCAGAAGATCCTAGCCACCGCCAGTCGCGTGGCTGATATACCAGGGTGAGCACACAACTTGGATTCGTGGAACTCTTGCAAGAGTTTAAGGCAAAGTTGCTCTGGGACAAACAACTTGCCCCCTGGCTTGGCCGCAGGAGCCAGTGACTGGGCCCCCTCAATTTCCCGTGCCAATTCAGACAAGATCCCTGCTAACACAACCCCAGGGTGCAGGATGGAGGACGGTGGCTCAGGGGCAGATACAGGGTGAAAACTACGAGACAAGGAGTCAGCCTTGACATTCTTTGACCCTGGACGGAATGTAATAGTAAACTGGAAGCGAGAAAAAAAAATTGACCAACGGGCCTGTCTGGGCGTTAATCTTTTAGCAGACTCAATGTATGACAAATTTTTGTGATCAATGATCACAGTAACCGGGTGACTGGCCCCCTCCAAAAAGTGCCTCCATTCCTCAAACGCCAACTTGACCGCAAGAAGCTCTCTATTGCCTACATCATAATTTCTTTCAGCAGCAGAGAACTTCCTGGAAAAGAAAGCACATGGCCTGAGGTTGGTTAGAGTGGCAGACCCTTGGGATAACACTGCCCCCACCCCCACCTCGGAGGCATCCACCTCCACCACAAATGGTTTGGAAGGATCTGGCTGTACCAAGACAGGAGCAGACATAAAACATTTTTTTCAGCGTCGCAAAGGACTCTTTTGCGAGTGAGGACCAATTTCTCACATCCGCACCTTTGCATGTTAGATCCGTGAGAGGTTTGACCACTTGCGAAAACCCCCGGATAAATTTGCGGTAATAATTGGCGAACCCCAAGAAGCGCTGAAGACCCTTAAGATCTCGGGGTTGCACCCAATCCGCAATGGCCTGCACCTTGTTCGGGTCCATGCGAAAACCCTCACCGGATACAATTAATCCCAAAAAAGACAATTCTTGCACACAGAATACACATTTCTCCAATTTGGCATACAGATGATTTTCTCTCAGTCTTTGGAGAACAGTTCGTACATGTTCCAAATGAGAATGCTTGTCGGAGGAGTATATCAAAATATCATCTAAGTAGATAACGACAAAACGACCAATGAGATCCGAGAATACCACGTTGATGAAATTCTGAAATATGGCATGGGCATTGGTAAGACCAAACGGCATGACTAAATTTTCTAACAGTCCCTCGGTCGTGAGGAACGCGGTTTTCCATTCATCCCCCTCTCGGACCCTTATCAAATTATATGCCCCCCAGAAGATCCAGTTTAGAAAACCACTTTGCCCCTGATAGTTGGTTACACAAATCGGGAATTAACGGAAGGGGGTACGTATTCCGTACCGTAATCTGATTAAGCTCCCGAAAATCGAGACAGGGACGTAACCCACCATCTTTTTTCTTTACAAAAAAGAAACCTGCCGCCACAGGTGAGACTGAAGGACGTATGTGTCCTTTGCGCAGACTGTCAGCAATGTACTCCTTCATAGCCAAGCGCTCAGGACCGGACAAATTAAACAGACGGGCTTTAGGTAGTTTAGCCCCCTGGACCAGCTCAATAGCGCAGTCAAAGGGTCTATGTGGCGGTAACGTCTCGGCCTCGCTTTCGAAGAATACATCTTCGAAGTCCTTCAGGCATTCCGGAATACCTTCCAGCTCGACAGATGACACAGACACAGATTTAACAGGTTCAACCAGCAGTGCGGATTTATCACATAACGTAAAATCATTAAACCCCCATTGGACAATCTCCCCCTGTTTTCCAGTTAATAACTGGGTTATGACGTTGTAACCAGGGCATGCCCAACACCAACCCTGCAGGTAGATTGTCCAGAACAAAACAACTTAGGTTTTCCACATGAGTAGCGCCCACTCTGGGCGAAAACAAGTCAGACATAAAGAGAATTCCCTCCTTAGTGAGGGGAGAGGAGTCAATGGCCATCACCTTGATAGGAACCTTGAGCCTAACTGTCCCTATCTTACAGTGTGTGACCAATTGGGAGTCAATGAGGTTAATCGATGATCCGCAGTCCACGAAGGCTGTAGAGGAAAAAGAACTACCGTCCACAAACAGATCCACATGCAGTAACACTTTAGAAAACGAGAAAAAGGGTACCTGAGGGTCTGAGTAGTCTCCCCGTTGACTACCCAGACCTCGTCGTTTCCCGCCGACCGGGTTGAAGACGGGCAATCAGGACACTCCCTTTTCCAATGTCCCGTTTTACCACAGTAAAAGCATAACTGCTTGTCCTTCCGGCGTTTCCTCTCCGTATCCTTCAGGGAGAGGGCGCCTACATCCATGAGCTCAGGGGCAGTCTCTTTTCCACTGGGGAACAATGGAATTTCCACCAGCATCACCCCTCTGGCCCGCAGCCTGCGATCCATCCGGACGGCCTGGGTCATGGCGTCCTCGAGAGAGTTCGGTGGGGGATGTAACGCCAAGGCATCCTGCAGCCGCTCGGACAAGCCTCTGCGAAAGAGTCCTCGGAGTGCGGCGTCATTCCAAGAGACCTCTGCGGCCCAGCGGCGGAATTCGGTACAAAACCACTCAGCTGAGTGTTTCCCCTGACAGACGCTCATCACCATGTCCTCTGCCAATCGCACTCGGTCAGGCGCATCATAAATGTGCCTGAGGGCCTCAAAGAATGCATTCACAGACACTCTCTCAGGGGCAGTGGGAGGAAGGGAGAAAGCTCAAGCTTGTGGGGACTGTTATGAGCTCATTTTCTGCTCCACCAGTTGACAGTTCCCCTTCCGTTCTCCCTCTGGTGGTGACGGGAGGTGGTGAAGTTGGTTTGAGTGGTAGTGATCTGCCACCTGGTGAGGAAGACAGTGATTGGATCTCTGGAGTATCAGACTGGATATAAGACAGCCGACACCCTATCCTGTTGCTGGTGATTCAGTCTGTTTCTCAGGTCTAGGACTCAGCTCTGTTCCAGTCTTCTAAAGATAAGTTTGTTTTTTGCTAATGTTCACACTTGCTCTTGTTGGTCTTTTCAGTTTTTTGTGTGGTCAGCCAGCCCGGCCGGGCTGTGCAGAATTTCCACTCTTATTTGCCAAATTGCCTTTTTTTTGTCCCTTATTAGATTGGCCTCTTTTTGCTCTGTCTCAGAATATTTCAGAGTGCTGATATAGTGGGAGAAGTCTAGTGACTTCAGGGTTAGTTTTGCTATCAGTTGTGCTGGACATTTTGTAGGGTTTTTTGGCAGACTGCAGTGTCTTTCCTTTCCTGTCCTTTCTAGTTAGTCTGGCCCCATCGTTTGCTCAGCCTATTTTCCTGCCTTTGTTTGTGTTTTCATCTTTTTTCACGTGTTAGGATCAGGGGTCTGCAGTCTGCATAGTTACCAACCTCTTTGGTTTTCTGAGACTTAGCTTGTGTTGTTTTTTATTTCCTCCTCGGCTACCCGTTCATAACAGGGGACCCTCTTAACAGAGACATAATGGCCCCAACCTTCTGACTTTCGTCCCCAGAGGAACGTGGTCTCAAACTAAAAAAAAGTTTGCACCCCTCCCTGAAGACCCTGAACTCCTTTTTGTTTCCAGAAAAAAAGTCAGGCAGTTTAACAGGTAGTTCTGGGGACACCAAAACAACATCACTCGCCCCAGCCCCCAGAGACCCAGCAGCTAGAGCTCCCCGCACTGTCTCAGAAACCTGCTGCTGAGAACGAGCCAGAGCTTGCTGCTCCAGAGATAAACCCTGAAACATCTGACTCAGACTTTTCATCTGGTCAGCCAGAGACTGTATGGGATCCATAACTCTCTGCATAAAAAACCCCCAAAAAACTTAATGGTCAGTTATAATGTCAGGGTCCTGACAGCGCCGGCGTACAGCCTCCGCTAAGCAGGGACTCACCCACACCGTAGGGACCCCTGGGGACAAGAACAGTCGGAAAATAAAGATGCACAGGACCTGAATGTAGAAGTTTAGCAAGCCGGAAAAGGACCTACGGTCATGTGAATGCAAGGGGGCGGGGCTTAGCATCCTGCTTTCAAAGAAGGTAGAAAACTCAAAGTCGGGCAAAGCAGGGGTCATGCACAGTACAGGCAAGCGAGGTACAGGAGGGATAAACAGACGGGAGGTCAGACAAAGCCAAAGGTCATACACAAGATATCAGTACAGTACCAGGGATGAGACAGAACGGATAGTCAGGGCCAAGCAGATATCAAAACCAAACAGACGTAGAAGGTACCAGGCAGAATCCAAAGCAAAATCCAGAGAACAGACCGAGTCATACACAGAGAATCGAGCAACCAGAACACAGCACACCACACAATGCCAAGGGCGAAAGTATAACTGAAGGGGGATGGGAGCTTCCTGAGGCTATAAGAAGCCTCCCCAGAACCAATGAGAGGCCACCATAATAGGTCCCAGGTGTGCAGGTGAGAGTCTGCACTGCGATCAGAACATTAACCCCAGCAGTGCCGGTCACCCAGCACTGGTATCATGACAAATGCTGCCCAGTTTAATTCAGCACTGTTCACATTCAGGCCAGCAGTATGATAGTGTATAATGTACCTACACAAACACAGGAAGAAAAAAAACAAACTGGGTATTATTAGTTATTTGTCAATAGGTTGTGTTCCTATACAGTTGGACACATTTCAATATTTGTATTTGTCAGTTTGTAGGAGCATGTCTCACTGATGAGATAAATGCCAACACCCAGCTATCAATTTAATTCTACATTTCCAGGAGGAATAACAGAAGAACACAAAATTCTAAGAAAGGATATTCTAGATTTGGAAAACAAGTAGTTACCAAAAATATATGCCAAGAGAACAGACAGAATTCTGTACTGATATTATTCTTTCACGTGTTCAGTGTAAATCTTTACCTATATGATGACCCTTACCCAACACGAATGAAGAGGTCACCACGAAATCTGACATAGCAATATACAACAATCACAGGAAATGTGAACACATACAGTGATGAAACCTAACTATCATCCATACATCTCATTCTGTAGAGAATACACACCTACAGCCAGGCTGGACTGGCTGCTGTACTCCCAGGCGAGTCTGTAGTTTTCTGCAGCATCTTTATATGACTGTTCCTTCTCCATAATGAACCCAAGATATTCATAGGCTTTACAGCAAGACTGGAATAAGTTATATAAAAAAATAGTTTCTTTTAAATTATCAGGCCCAGATGATCTATTTGTTTCTTTATGAGAATTAAAAGTTTATGTACATACAGTAGGTACGGAAAATATTCAGACCCCTTTAAATTTTTCACTCAATGTTTCATTGCAGCCATTTGGTAAATTCAAAAAAGTTCATTTTTTTCTCATTAATGTACACTCTGCACCCCATCTTGAAAAAACAGAAATGTAGAATTTTTTTTGCAAATTTATTAAAAAAGAAAAACTGAAATATCACATGGTCATAAGTATTCAGACCCTTTGCTCAGACACTCATATTTAAGTCACATGCTGTCCATTTCCTTGTGATCCTCCTTGAGATGGTTCTAATCCTTCATTGGAGTCCAGCTGTGTTTAATTAAACTGATAGGACTTGATTTGTAAAGGTACACACCTGTCTATATAAGACCTCACAGCACATGTCAGACCAAATGAGAATCATGAGGTCAAAGGAACTGGCCAAGGAGCTCAGAGACAGAATTGTGGGAAGGCACAGACCTGGCCAAGGTTACAAGAGAATTTCTGCAGTACTCAAGGTTCCTAAGAGCGCAGTGGCCTCCATAATCCTTAAATGGAAGAAGTTTGGGACCACCAGAAGTCTTCCTAGACCTGGCCGTCCAGCCAAACTGAGCAATTGTGGGAGAAGAGCCTTGGTGAGAGAGGTAAAGAAGAACCCCAAGATCACTGTGGCTGAGCTCCACAGATGCAGTAGGGAGATGGGAGAAAGTTCCACAAAGTCAATTATCACTGCAGCCCTCGACCAGTCAGGCCTTTATGGCAGAGTAGCCCGACGGAAGCCTCTCCTCAGTGCAAGACATATGAAAGCCCGCATTGAGTTTGCTAAAAAACACATGAAAGACTCCCAGACTAAGTGAAATAAGATTCTCTGGTCTGATGAGATGAATATAGAACTTTTTGATGATAATGCTAAGCGGTATGTGTGGAAAAAACCAGGTACTGCTCATCACCTGCCGAATACAATCCCAACAGTCAAACATGGTGGTGGCAGCATCATGCTATGGGGGTGTTTTTCAGCTGCAGAGACTGGTTGCAATTGAAGGAAACATGAATGTGGCCAAGTACATAGATATCCTGGATGAAAACCTCTTCCAGAGTGCTCTGGACCTCAGACTTGACTGAAGGTTCACCTTCCAACAAGACAATGACCCCAAGCACACAGCTAAAATAACAAAGGAGTGGTTTCAGAACAACTTTATGACCATTCTTGACTGGTTCAGCCAGAGCCCTGACCAAAACACAATTGAGCATATCTGTAGAGACTTGAAAATGGCCACCAACGTTCACCATCCAACCTGACGGAACTGGAGAGGATCTGCAAGGAAGAATGGCAGAGGATCCCCAAATCCAGGTGTGAAAAACTTGTTGAATCATTCCCAAGAAGAATCATGGCAGTACTAGCTCAAAGGGGTGCTTCTACTCAATACTGAGCAAAGGGTCTGAATACTTATGACCATGTGATATTTCAGTTTTTCTTTTTTAATAAATTTGCAAAAATTTCTCCATCTGTTTTTTTTTCAGTCAAGATGGGGTGCAGAGTGTACATTAATGAGAAAA
The DNA here is from genome assembly GCF_039654945.1 of Dendrobates tinctorius. Taxonomy (NCBI): domain Eukaryota; kingdom Metazoa; phylum Chordata; class Amphibia; order Anura; family Dendrobatidae; genus Dendrobates; species Dendrobates tinctorius. Next base: position 28,038,980 of record NW_027361738.1, read on the forward strand.
AAAAGAACTTTTTTGAATGTACCAAATGGCTGCAATTAAACAAAGAGTGAAAAATTTAAAGGGGTCTGAATACTTTCCTTACGCACTGTAGATCGATACTTTAAAACAGAAGTATCCAGTGGCTGTATCTCAAGATCAAGAGAAGAAAACTGCACAGTATTACGTGTATGCATGCAGAATGTGTGCTAACAGGAGAACTTGGAAAGAGTAGTCTTATTATGGTTAGGCCCAAGGCACTACCAAATCACAATGAAAACTGAAACAGAGCCCTCAGAGTCAAAGAGCTTAAACGGGTTTTCCACGATGTTTGAAAAAAAAAAAAAGAGGTTAAAGAGCTTTAAAAAAAGAAAAAAGCAATACTTATTAGTGGATTCCCACCAACGCTCCAGTAATGTCGCTCTATTGTTCTCCACTGGACCTGGAAGTCATGATGCCACTGAGCATGCAGTCAATCAGATCAGCTGGGATTGCATTGGTAAGTATTGCATCTTTCTTATATAAGGATCACTATCCTTTTTAAAAAGTAGAGGAAAAGCTTCCTTAAAGCACCACTCCAGCTTTTTTTTTTTTCTTAGTACAGTACTGGAGTGGTACCACTAATGTAAGTTTTCTGCCACTAGTCATACTTTCTAGCCACTGCCTTCAGCTGTTCCCGACACCAGTCCGGTCCCACCTTTCACCACCAGACTACAAGTTCTGACTGACCGGAAGTCACAGGTAATGGTCATCATCTCTCAGTATAAGTCAATGAGAGTCTGGTTCTGGCTCCCGTAGGCCTCCTTCAAAAGTCTGTGTAAAACTGGTACCGGAAAAAACAGTACTAGTGTCATCAGTAATTTGGATCAGTGTGCCATCCCTGTTTTTCCAGAATAAAATTACAAAGCTTCTCATATACTTTGCAATGCTAAACATGTACAGAACATGGATGGCACATGGACATGTGCACAGCAGCATAGTTTATAATGGGTACATGTGGCATCCATGAAAAAAAAACAGATGACACACATACAGTAAAAACACGGACATATGAAGGGGGCCTTAGAATTATTTGAAAAGTGATCTCCGACTCACCCACAAAACACTGAAGGGATCCGTCAGGTCACAAACTGCAGAAGGCTGACCGGCGCAGTGTCAATAACAGATGAAGACAGCGGCTGGTGAGTGTAAAATGGTGAAATAAAAAACAAAGTAAAGTGGGTTGATGTATGTACATCACATAGGAGATGCTGGAGCTGGTCTATATACATCACACAGGAGACGCTGGGACTGGTGTATATATCACATAGGAGAAGCTGGGGCTGGTGTATATATATCTCATAGGAGACACTGGGGCTGGTGTATATACATCACATAGGAGACGCTGGGGATGGTGTATATATACATCACATAGGAGACACTAAGAGTGGTGTATACATCACAAAGGATACACTGAGACTGCTGTATATACATCATATAGGAGACACTGAGATTGCTGTATATAAATCACATAACTGACACTGGGGCTGGCGTACAGTTGTGGCCAAAAGTATTGACACCCCTGCAATTCTGTCAGATAATACTCAGTTTCTTCCTGAAAATGATTGCAATCACAAATTCTTTGGTATTATTATCTTCATTTAATTTGTCTTAAATGAAAAAACACAAAAGAGAATGAAGCAAAAAGCAAAACATTGATCATTTTACACAAAACTCCAAAAATGGGCTAGACAAAAGTATTGGCACCCAAAGCCTAATACTTGGTTGCACAACCTTTAGCCAAAATAACTGCGACCAACCGCTTCCGGTAACCATCAATGAGTTTCTTACAATGCTCTGCTGGAATTTTAGACCATTCTTCCTTGGCAAACTGCTCCAGGTCCCTGATATTTGAAGGGTGCCTTCTCCAAACTGCCATTTTTAGATCTCTCCACAGGTGTTCTATGGGATTCAGGTCTGGACTCATTGCTGGCCACCTTAGAAGTCTCCAGTACTTTCTCTCAAACCATTTTCTAGTGCTTTTTGAAGTGTGTTTTGGGTCATTGTCCTGCTGGAAGACCCATGACCTCTGAGGGGACCCAGCTTTCTCACACTGGGCCTTACATTATGCTGCAAAATTTGTTGGTAGTCTTCAGACTTCATAATGCCATGCACACGGTCAAGCAGTCCAGTGCCAGAGGCAGCAAAGCAACCCCAAAACATCAGGGAACCTCCGCCATGTTTGACTGTAGGGACCGTGTTTTTTTTTCTTTGAATGCCTCTTTTTTTCTCCTGTAAACTCTATGTTGATGCCTTTGCCCAAAAAGCTCTACTTTTGTCTCATCTGACCACAGAACATTCTTCCAAAACGTTTTAGGCTGTGTGCACACGCTGCGGATTTAGGTGCAGATTCATCCGCGCGGATTTTGTAAAATCCGCAGGTGAAACCGCAGGTTTTACCTGCGGATTGCTCTGCGGTTTTGTCCTGCGGTTTTTCATCTCCTCAATGGAGGAGATGGCAAACCACAGCGGAATCCGCAGAAAGAATTGACATGTCAATTCTTTCTGCGGATTGAAAACCGCAGATAATCCGCGCAGAAAATTCCGCACCGTCTGCATTGCGGTTTTTGATTCCCATAGGGAATCATGGTACTGTATGCCGCAGCAATAACTGCTGCGGGTCCGCAGCGGCTAAAACCGCTGCGGAACCGAGGCAAAATCCGCAGCGTGTGCACACAGCCTTCGGCTTTTTCAGTTAAGTCTTGGCAAACTCCAGCCTGGCTTTTTTTATGTCTCGGGGTAAGAAGTGGGGTCTTCCTGGGTCTCCTACCATACAGTCCCTTTTCATTCAGAAGCCGACGGATAGTACGGGTTGACACTGTTGTACCCTCGGACTGCAGGGCAGCTTGAACTTGTTTGGATGTTAGTCGAGGTTCTTTATGCAACATCCGCACAATCTTGCGTTGAAATCTCTTGTCAATTTTTCTTTTCCGTCCACATCTAGGGAGGTTAGCCACAGTGCCATGGGCTTTAAACTTCTTGATGACATTGCGCACGGTAGACACAGGAACATTCTGGTCTTTGGAGATGGACTTGTAGCCTTGAGATTGCTCATGCTTCCTCACAATTTGGTTTCTCAAGTCCTCAGACAGTTCTTTGGTCTTCTTTCTTTTCTCCATGCTCAATGTGGTACACACAAGGACACAGAACAGAGTTTGAGTCAACTTTAATCCATGTCAACTGGCTGCAAGTGTGATTTAGTAATTGCCAATACCTGTTATGTGCTACAGGTAAGTTACAGGTGCTGTTAATTACACAAATTAGAGAAGCATCACATGATTTTTCGAACAGGGCCAATACTTTTGTCCACCCTCTTTTTTATGTTTGGTGTGGAATTATATCCAATTTGGCTTTAGGACAATTCTTTTTGTGTTTTTTCATTTAAGACAAATTAAATGAAGATAATAATACCAAAGAATTTGTGTTTGCAATCATTTTCAGGAAGAAACGCAGTATTATCTGACAGAATTGCAGGGGTGTCAATACTTTTGGCCACAACTGTATATATATCACATAGGCGATATATATACACACCATTCTCTGTGCTGTAAATTCACAAGTCCCTATCACATAAGCGACATTGGGGGTGAAGTACATACATCACAAAGGATGCACAAGGATGCATTCGTTGTAAGACCGTAATCAGTTGAGGGAGGAATTGAAGGGCAGGCTGGTAAAACACTGTGTTCTTCGGAAATCTGCCTTGGGTTCGAAAGAAATAGCTGGAGGTTCCCCAACTTAAGTGTAACAGGATGGAAGCCATTACAATTCTACATTGATTTCCTCCATGGAAAAATTATTGTGATTTCTTAATTAAATGTATTTAGTAACCCCTTTAAATTCCATAGTAGGGTACTTATTCATGTTGCTAGGTTCAGATGTGGCAGATTTCTTTGTACATTTTTAGAAAGAAAATCGGCATCTAATACTTGCTAGATGTAATCTGCATTGTTCGCAGGAACCTATCTATCATAAGGACCCTGAATTTATTATTTCCCTCTTACCTTATTGTATTTAAGACATCGCTTTAGCAAATCTGTTGCTATGTCATATTTTCCTGATTTGATATAAATGTCTGCAAGCAGCAACCAGCTTTTTTCAAGATCTTCAGCGTCTTCTAAGGTCCAGTGGGCTTTGGACAATCTCTTTAGCTGGTTTCTTGCTCTGGGAGTTTGCTTCAGGATCATGTAAGCTTGAGCTACGGCCAGGAGCACTGAGGTATTCTCCTTCTACAACCACAAGTCAAGGAACAACATCTTACGACATTGAAATTTTGTCCATTTACTTGAAAAATTGGGGTGGGGTATAGTGCGGCCTAATTTTACAATATTAACAAAAGGTTAAGCAATACCGGTTGTCATTTTTCAGTACGCTTCCTTATTCTTGAACATTTATGGCATATCCATAACACATGCCATGAACATAAGATAGATGACAATCCCGTTATCCTGAGAATGGGGCCTATTCTGAGGATCACCATTTCCATTCATAGTAACTCTGAAAATTGGTTAGCTGATGGGAAAAAACCCTGTTTGTTATTTATTATGCATGTTGTCAGAATACTAGATTGATGTTTTTTTTAACACACTAATTGATTTTTTTTTTTTTTAAAGCAACATGGCTGTATCTCCTGTTGTTACTTTTGCAAACATGGCCATCACAATAAAATGGAAATAGGAAAATTTCCACCACTGTGCATCAACCATCATAGATAATCCATTGTTGAAATAAGAGTTTACCCATCCTAATAAGTAAATTATAGAATTCAGCATAATATTAACACAATTGTAGAAACCCCAAACCTATATATTGTTACCTCTGTGGTGGCCATATTTGTGAACGTGCTGAGCGCAGTTTCAATGTTGCCCTTGTCTCTGGTAGCCATAAGACAATAACACTGCAGCATAGCTAGCTGGTTCTGTCCATGTACAGTACGAGGGTGGAACGTCTTCAGTAACTTCTCCGCTGTCCGAACTCCCAATTTCTCAGAATCCCTCTTTTCCCCTAAGAGACTAAATCAGACATTGACCAAATACAAAAACGTATTCATGGAAAATGCATCCATAGTATTTAGTCTAACGGTGACATGATGACAATGTGACCGACTATCAAAGGCAGCCATATTGGTATTGATGCTATTCGAACCGGTCACTCATGACACCGCACTTTTATCTATAATGTGAACAGTCTCCTTACTACCTGTCCAAGCTGATGCCGTGCATCTATTTAATCTAGATGTCCTGCAGTATCTGTGATTCGTTACCTTGGAAGGTATTGGAAAGATCATATCATAGAAAAATGTTACCTGTTCTCGTCTTCCAAGTTGTCAAACACCTCTCCACCAACAATCTCATTGTCTGGATTAAGACAGATCTGGATCATGTTGTTGATGGCTCTCTGACCCCAGTCATTATCTTTCCGAGCCTTATTAAAATATTTCAGTGCCTCATTAGGTTGCCCTATGTGCCTGGAAGAGAAAATGCAAAAATTTCATTGTTTCTTGGGTATATACAAAAGGGGTGGTCTAGATCCCTCAGTTTACAAAAGAGACATTTACATCATTGCTATATGGATCATTTTCAACAGCCCAATGAGCAAAGTTGCAACTGGCAATCTTCAATAATGAGATTGTCATATCTACTCGGACATTATTCACATAGGTGTACCCCACCAGAGAGATAGTAGACTAGTGGGGAAGGGAAAAGGAGTGAAGGAGAATGTGAATAAAAGTTAACTTTTATTTTGCAATCAATAAAAAAGTGATATTATAATAGAAGGAGTATTGTATTTCAAATAAAATTCTCGACCACAGCAGCAGGCCTGCCATCAGCAGGTGTTAGCTGCTACATGTGAGATGCAACAGTAGAATCATACTACTGCTATACTACATCTATATTAAAGGGGTGCTGAGGTAAGAGGCTGCTCACACTGCTGTCCAGCCTGTTTATCTGATCTAAAAGTAGAGATACCAGGAGGGTTGAGGTAAGAAGAGGCTGCTAACACTGCTTTCCACCATGTCTTTTTGATCTAATACCAGAGATACCAGGGTGCTGAGGTAAGAGGCTCCTCACACTGCTGTCCAGCCTGTTTATCTGATCTAATACTAGAGATAATAGAGGTGCTGAAGTAAGGAGAGTCTGCTCACACTGCTGTTCACCCTGTGTATATGATCTAATACTGGAGATACCAGGGTGCTTAGGTAAGAAGAGGCTGCTTACGCTGCTGTTCACCCTGTCTATCTGATCTCATACTGGAGATACCAGGGTGCTGAGGTAAGAAGAAGAGGATGCTCACACTGCTATCCACCCTGCCTATCTGATCTAATACTAAAGATACAAGGGGTGATGAGGTAAGAAGAGAGATAAATAAAAATAAATAATAAAATGTGTTCGCCGCTCAGGGTCCACCGTGCAGTAGCGCTGCTAGGTAATGACAGAGGAGCAATATGGCGGTATAATGCGCACAGGTTCAACTTCTCACACACAGAGGCGCCGCAACATAAACATACAAAAACGCTGAGCTTGTTAGTGTCACAGGCCTCTGGAAAATGCACACACGGTATCTGGTCACAGGAGCAGGACCTAAGACAGAGGAGCTGCGTCCATCTAGACCTACCGTGTGTGCGGTGTCGCTGCTGTGAGCGCCAAGAAGGACTGCAGCGTGGCGTAGGACACTGCCACTCGACGACAAAGCTAGAAAGCACGCGCAATGTCGGACGCTAGCGTAGAGGTGAGGTGTGCACAGTAGCCTAAGGCTTGCCACTGACTGGCGCTAACTGCTAAACTAATTCCCTATCCACATACGTAATATCAGAGGGAAGGGGTTTTATAATGAGTCAGTCACCAGAATCATACATCCGTAACCATTCACACATAGCAAGTATAGTCTATACTAGCGCATGGCGGAACGGCAATGCACACTTTTTATAGCCGTGTGGGACCTTCCAGATCTCCGAGATGGACCAATGAGATCTGAACAGGACCTGGGCACATGACTCCCGATCTCCAATGGGAGACCGTCTCGTGAGCATGCCCAGTAGGAGCACAGAGGGACTTAGTCTCTGGAGCGGTCTGCTGCAAAGTAATCTTCTCTGCAGTAGAAAGACAGCAGGAGACTGCAGAATGTGAGGCTCTGGGTTCCTGCAGAGCAGGCGCAGAAACCTGACGCCTAACAGGTGCTGAGGTAAGAAGAGGATGCTCACACTCTCCAAAATGTCTATCTGGTCTAATACTGGAGATAATAGAGGTGATGATCTAAGAAGAGATTGCTCACAATGCTGTCCACCCTGTCTACCTGATCTAATACTGAGAATACCAGGGGTGCTGAGGTAAAAAGAGACCACTCACATTGGTGTCATCCCATGTTTTTGATCTAATACTGGAGAAACCAGTGGTGCTGAGGTAACAAGAGGCTGCTCAGTCTGCTGTCTTCTCTGAATTTTCTGATCTACTATTTGATCTGAAGATGCGCATTAGTGCCTAATTCCTATCACCTCTCTCTAGCCCTATTGAATGTTATTGAACTGTTCCTGGACATTTGCAGTAGCCCAAAAGCAGCCCTATATTGCTGCTCACCTCCCCTGTCAGTTTATGAGATGGACTAGTTCAAATCATTGCTGCCCAGTTTAATTCAGCACTGTTCACATTCAGGCCAGCAGCATGATAGTAAAAATAATCAACCAGTGCAAACTAGAACAATCACTTATGTCCAGAGCACATAACAAGAACCATTAGGGTAATTGAATTCTTTTAAAATTTAATTTTTATTAATGAATATTAAAATTCACAGAATCAATTAAAACAATAATAAACATAATGCCGCATGAGACGCCCCCTGAGGAAGAAATACTGAAACGCGCGTTAGGGTGGAGGGTAACGCCATCAGCACCGGTCACTTCACTGTGGACCCCAATTAATCCTGGCACCAATATAGGTAATGATCTAGCAACCTTTAATTCATTTAATATTATACTTTGTATTTTACTGGACAATTTTGTGGATTATTTTAATGAGGCACTTGTACCTATCTCCACTCTATTATACTATATATCTTGAATGGTGTGGGCTAATACTAGCTAATTAATTTTTGGTTACCTAATGGCTACTTTTTTGCCATTGGCTGCATATATACTTTCTGGATGGTCCATTGTCTTTCACTGTTTACTATCTATTTATATATATATTTGTCACTTATACTCGGGCTGTGTCGTTCCCCTTTTTGAGGCATCTTGTATATTATTGTTTTAATTGATTCTGTGAATTTTAATATTTATTAATAAAAATTAAATTTTAAAAGAATTCAATTACCTAATGGCTCTTGTTATGTGCTCTGGACATAAGTGATTGTTCTAGTTTGCACTGGTTGATTATTTTTGGTCTTACTTGAACCATAATTTGCTTAGAACTCTCTAAATGCGGATATCTCAGCAGCATGATAGTGTATAATGTACCTACACAAACACAGGAAGAAAAAATACAAACTGGCCATTATTAGTTTCTAGATAGAGACCCGATGCTATCGCATCGGGAGGGCGGTAATGTCACAATGGGGGCAGGCTTTGCAGCGTTGAGAATCTCTCCCCCCATGTGCTCACCTACCTATCCACTCTCTCTTTCCCCATGTGCTGACTTCTCCCATCTGTGCTCTCTTCTTTGACCTGTCTACCCCATGTGCTATCCCCCTTGTCTGCTGTCTCTCTCCTTCCTGTGCTGTGTTCTCCCCTCATGTGCTGTCCCGTTTGAGCTGTCTCCCTCTTGTGCTCTGTCTCACTCACCCCTGTGTCTGACCGTGTACAGAACATACCACTGCTCCTGGGCAGGGGAGGAGGCAAAAGACAATACTGACATTTCAGCAGGAGATCACAAAGGATACATTTTGTGAGGTAAAATATTGTTTAAAAAGAGTCAGTGAAATATTTTACCTCACAAAATGAATCCTTTGTGATCCCCTGCTGTAATGTCAATATTGTCTTTTGCTTCCTCCCCTGACCAGGAGATGAGGTATGCTCCGTACACGGTCAGACACAGACAATTTTTAAAATGAACTTTCGTTCGTGGGAAAACCCCTTTAATATGACGGGCTTCCTCTGCCTGTAGACACGTCGCGCATCTGCCACCGGGATCAGCCGAATGATTCACTGCGCCTGCGCAGAATTCGTGCAGGCGTAGTGCGACAGTGTTCTGCTGGTGGCACCGTGCAAGAGGCTGCGTGAGTGTGTGGTGCGTACGGCGTATAGAGTGTGTGTGTGTATGTGGTTCGACTGTGTTCCGCTGGTGGTACCGTGCAACAGGTTGGTACCAGCAGCAGTTTCCATATTGAGACACCCATCACTTGGGTGTCCCAATATGGCGGTCGGTGAACTTCCTCAGCTTGGAATTCTGGGATACGGTGACATCTGGACAGAACAGGAAATGAAAACATTACAAGGCAATTATATAAATAGATATTGGCTGGTGCTGTTTAGCAGTCAGCGTACACCTCTTTACCCCATTACAATGAAAGATAGGGATACACTTGATTTATCCCCATTCTTTTTTTTTGAGAACTTTGCTTGAAAAAGTTTCTGATCTGCAGCCACCATTATATCCTGTGTAAAGATTAACATGAAAAATTTGATGCAAGCTCTTCTTTAAGTACATGATAATGGTGGCAAAATCTGAAGGACTCAGCATGGCAATGACATGTAATTTCTCATTTACATTGTGTTGGTGCTAAAAGAATATTAACCACTTGGGGTCAGTTCCCTCCTAGAGATTACAGTTAATCACTGATGGGACCAGCAGTAGGACATCCTGTTCTTAATGGTGGGATGCTTCTAGCAAAAAAGAAAAGGGGGCTTTACACATAGCGATATCACTAGCGATATCGCTAAAGCATCACCGATTTTGTGACGCAGCAGCGATATTGCTAGCGATATCGCTACATGTGATACTTACCTCCAAACGGCTCCCCCGCTGGCTATCGCTGATCGCGCGAGAACGTCTTGGGCTGTTTCTCGTCTGCAGCTTCCTGCTGGGCTTCCTGCTGACGCCGACGAGAGACACGTGCGGAGGACGTCAACACCGCCGCGTCTGACAGGAAAGTAACAACCGCTGCTGCGTCGCTGCTGAGATCTGCCTGTTTGGCAGCTCACTAGCGACCATTTAGCGATGCACCAGCGATCCTGACCGGCTCGTATCGTTGTCGGGATCGCTGGTGCATCGCTAAATGTAACGGGGCCCAAACAATTGTTTAAAGTGGACAAGCTCTTAATTATTCTCAATTAGTCTCAACACCATTTACTCAGTGAAGCAGAGTTATCAAAATTGGTGCAAAGCAAAGGTATGGAAGAGTTAGTATCTGTTTTTATTCTTTGTAAAACTGATTTGTCAAGGTCATATCCTCTGTTATAATTGAATTACGATAGTATGAACAGAGCATTAATCTGTATTTTTCAGGGGGTTTTTTTGTTTTTCCTTACCAGCAATAGAGGCCTTTGCAAAAATTATATCCTGGTTCAAGTGTTGTTCTTGAAGATTGCTTTAATGCCATATCAAAGTATCGTTGGGCTTCTGTAAGTTTTCCACTTCTTCGTAGAAGATCAATAAATTTACTCAGAACTGTAAAATTTTCTAGATTCAAAAACATCACACATAAAACACAACATTTATATATCTGCGGTGCTAAAATATTAATTCCTGCCCCATTGGTTGAACACTTATTTTCCATATTAAAATTGCAGAGCTTACCATTCATGATGGATAAAGTCAGTAGCTCAGAAGCTCAGAAAGAGCTTGAAGACTCGGAATGGGATTCTTTTTGTTTAAAGTCATCTTTACACTTTAGAAATCCATCATAAATTGATAAAGCCATGTTCATATTGGTTACATACAGCTCAAGTAAGCGACACTAAAATGTGCATTCCCTAAAGCTGGCCATACACAATTTATACAGTAGATGTAGATCGAAGTATTGTTCGACCAACCGCTATCTCTCCCGACGCACCCATGTAGAGGAATGTTCAGCTATGGGTCCCTGTGTTGTCTGTGAGAGGGCCACTGCCAAACCTTTTGTACTGCCTCATAAATAGAAGGATAGGGGGATTACATTTCAACCATCCAAACCTTATGTCTCCCAACATAATCTGTATGGGAGTCTTAAAAATTCAAGTTAACCACATTTAAACCACCAAAGAACCACAGTCATCATTGAAGATTGGTTTAGATGAACCTCTGTCAAATACTTTACCAGCAGGCATCATCTATCAAAATGGTTTTTTAAAAAAAAACTAGCCTTGCTGTCCATAACAGCCAATTATTGGCAATAGGCAACATGGACATTTTTTTTACTATGTTTTGTTAAATAAGGTCCATTATTAATTAACATCATTATACTTTATAGCTTTTGTTTACCTGTGTAAATATATTATTCCGGAATTCCAACATTTCGGACACACAGATCAAGAATAACATTCTCACCTGGCGTCTTTTCCAGAACCTGCTGAAAATATTCTATCGCTTTCTCATACTCCTGCTTCCGAAACATGATATCTGCCATCACCTGCCAGACAGTAGAAAATAAAATACTAAATGACCCATAAGTAACATTATCATTCTCATGATCCGAATCACTTGCATCACCGCTGATGTTTGCACACGACCTCTGAGGTCAGTGACTGGCTGCAGTGGTCAGGTGACTGATGGATAGGAAATCATCAGTTCCCAGTACTGGAGTAGACTACCAGAGGAGTGGTGCTGGGATAGTGAGGAATTAGAGGTGAAGTTTTATATATTTCATTATTTTAGAATCTGCCTTACTCTTCGCACAATTTTAAACAATTCTGAAAAAAAAACCCCTTTAAGATGATCAAAGGTCTACATTAAAGTCTAAGCTTCCATTAAAGATTTATAAGTCTGTGACTCAAAATAAAAAGCATTTTATTATAAATCACAACTCAAAAAATGTGCAATTTACCATTGTAGCCTCGTCCTTATATCTCTCGTCTCGAAGGAGGTCTTTACATTGCGCTTCGCAGGAATCCAGGTCATCCATTATCAAGAAAAGATGTGTCATGTTCAACAATATCTGAGAAATGGAAGAGAGGAAGCTCTAGACATGTGTTTTAGTGGTCAATGTTCCAGCCAGAATCTCAGCTCCACAACTCAGGTCCCGTAGAAAGAGGCAGTTCTCTTGTCACACTCACGGAGTATACGGCTATTCATAGGGTCACGCAACCATTGCTCTCCATCTCAGAAAAACGGTCCGATTATGCTAATCCCACTCTGATCAGAGTGAAATTGATCTGATTTTCTTAGAGGTGGAGAAAAAAAAAAATAAGATTCTCCACCTTCTCCATTATATCAGACAGTAAAACTCGGACCGCACTCATACGTCATTCTTTTCGCGGACCTATAGACTTGAATGGTGAGTCCCATCAGATTCTTGGGGGCAAATCGTGCACAGTGCAATTTTTTTCCTCGGACCACTTATTGTACAGGCCAAGGGAAAGGGAATCTAAAGAACACCAGCAGGTGTCACAATAAGAATATAACAGCAATATCTCGCTACAGGAGCGTATTTTTTAATAATAACAATAAAATTGTATATTCTATGTTATTCTATACAAAATGTTAATATTTAATCATTAGAAACAACATGATGAGTATATCTATCTATCTACACACATTATATGGACCAAAGTATTGGGACCCTTACACATTACATGTACAGGAGCCTTTATCCTATTCTAAAGCCATGGGCAGTAACATTAACCCCTTCACGCCGCAGCCCAGTTTCAATTCTGCTTTTTTCCTCCCCTTCTTCCAGAAGCCATACCTCTTATTTTTCTGTCCACATAGACATGTTAGGCTTGCTTTTTTTGCGGGACGAGTTGTACTTTTTAATAACACCACTCATTTTACCACATGCAACTCGAAAACAGGAAAAAGAAAATCCAAGTGTGATGAAATTGTGAAGAAAAGACAATTCTGACATTGTTTTTTGGAAATTGTTTTTCCGGTGTATGTTTTGTGGTAAAATTGACGATGCAATATGATTCTCCTCATCAATACGTTTACAGCAATACCAAACATGTCCATTTTTTTAAATTATTTTAGTGATGAAAAAGAATCTAAAGTTTGCAAAAAAAAAAAAAAAAAACATATGGGAGTTGTGTCGCCATTTCCTGAGCCCCGTAACATTTTTATTTTTCACGTGATGGAGTTAAATGATAGCTTTTTGCAGAGTGAGATTTCATTTTTGTTAGTCACATCTGTCCCAAGATAGTACTATTTGACAGCTTGTTAGAGCATTTTTTGTGGTATTGTGATGATCAAAAAAACGTAACTCTGGCGTTCTTGAATTTTTTCCTTTTATGGTGTATACCGATTAATTGCTTTTATATTTTGATAGATTGGACTTTTCTGAACGCGCTGATACCAAATATGTGTATATTTGTATTTTTTTACATCTTTATTTTCACTTTGGATAAAGGGGAGTGATTTGAACTTTTATTTTTTAAATATTTTTTAAAACATTTCTTTTTTACTTTTCAATTATGTCGTTAGCCCCCCCGTAGGGGGCTTGAAGATGTGGTCATCCGATCGCCTGTGCTATGTGCGGTGATGCTCAAGCATATATAAGAAATCACATTCTCCTTTGAAGGCAGAGTTTCATAGAAATTCCGTAATGATAATCATGGGAGTTATCAGCTGACCCCCGGCTGTTATTCATGACAACCCATCGGCATTCCACGATCACGTCACGGGCGCGCCAATGAGAGCAAGTAAAGACATGTCTGCTCGTCGGTGTGGGTTAAATGTCGCTGTCAGATTGATAGCGGCATTTAACAGGTTAACAATCGCAAGTGGACCTCCGCTCCACCCTCAATTGTTAAAAGGAGGTCCTGGCTGTAATACTCAGCCATCGCCTGCCGGGCATGGGGCAGGCTCGCTGCGTGAGCTCACTCCACACACCCGCTTCCCATTTGCGCTCTATGTATACGGCACATGCCGTGAAAGGGTTAAGTTGGTCCTCACTTTCAGCTATAACAGCTTTTGTGCATTTTTGAGGTCAGACACTGATCTTAGACGAGAGCGTCGTGCTCAACATCACCAATCTAATTCATTCCAAAGGTGTTGTATGGAGTTGAATCAGGACTCAGTGGTAACACTCGAACAGAAAAGAGCCTTCCCCAAACTGTTCCCACAAAGTTGGATGCATATAAATGTTCAAATTGTCTTCTATGCGGAAGCCTTAAGATTTCCATTCACTGGAACTAAAAGGTCTTGGCAAATCTCTAAAAAGCATAATCCCTTCTCCACAAAAGTATACAGGCAGATAATGTTCTCCTGGACTCACTCATCAGATAGAAAAAGTGTCAAAAACATTTAGAGCTCTTATGACCAGGTTTTTTTCATAAATATGGTTTTGATTGAGGAAAAATGTCCCAGTTGTGGTAAATGAGGTCAGACGGCCCAAGTACAGTGGGGGAAATAAGTATTTGATCCCTTGCTGATTTTGTAAATTTGCTCACTGAAAAGACATGAACAGTCTGTAATTTTAGGGTAGGTTAATTTTAACATCGAGAGAGACAGAATATCAAAAATAAAATCCACAAAATCACAATGTAAAAATTATATACCGTACATTTATTTGCATTTTGCAGTGAGAAATAAGTATTTGATCCCTCTGGCAAACAAGACTTAATACTTGGTGGCAAAACCCTTGTTGGCAAGCACAGCAGTCAGACATTTTTTGTAGTTGATGATGAGGTTTGCACACATATCAGGAAGAATTTTGGTCCACTCCTCTTTGCAGGTCATCTCTAAATCATTAAGATTTTGAGGCTGTCGCTTGACAACTTGAGCTTCAACTCCCTCCATAAGTTTTCTATGGGATTAAGGTCTGCAGACTGGCTAGGCCACTCCGTGACCTTAATGTGCTTCTTTTTGAGCCACTCCTTTGTTGCCTTGGCTGTATGTTTTGAATCATTGGCTTCCTGGAAGACCCAGCCACGACCCATTTTTAATGTCCTGGCGGAGGGAAGGAGGTTGTCACTCAGGATTTTACGGTACATGGCTCCATCCATTCTCCCATTGATGCAGTGAAGTAGTCCTGTGCCCTTAGCAGAGAAACACCCCCAAAACATAAAGTTTCCACCTCCGTGCTTGACAGTGGGGATGGTGTTCTTTGGGTCATAGGAAACATTTCTCTTCCTCCAAACACGGTGAGTTGAGTTAACGCCAAAGCTCAATTTTTGTCTCATCTGACTACAGCACCACCTTCCAATCACTCATAGAATCATCCAGGTGTTCATTGGCAAGCTGGAGACGGGCCGGCACATGTGCCTTCTAGAGCAGGGGGACCTTGCAAGCACTGCAGGATTTTAAACCTTTATGGCGTAATGTGTTACCAATGGTTTTCTTGGAGACTGTGATCCCAGCTGCCTTGAGATCATTAACAAGTTCCCCCCATGTAGTTTTAGGCTGATCTCTCACCTTCCTCATGATCAAGGATACCACACGAGGTGAGATTTTGCATGGTGCCCCAGATCGATGTCGACTGACAGTCATTTTGTATTTCTTCCATTTTCTTACTGTTGCACCAACAGTTGTCTACTTCTCACCCAGCATCTTACTTATGGTTTTGTAGCCCATTCCAGCTTTGTGCAGGTCTATGATCTTGTCCTTGACATCCTTATAAAGTGCATTGGTCTTGCCCATGTTGTAGAGGTTAGAGTCTAACTGATTAATTGAATCCGTGGACAGGAGTCTTTTATAAAGGTGTCTACGTCAGACAGCTGTCTTTAATACAGGTAACAAGTTGATTAGGAGCATCTAACTAGTCTGTAGGAGCCAGAACTCTTAATGGTTGGTAGGGGATCAAATACTTATTTCTCATCCAAAGTGCAAATAAATTTATATAATTTGTACAATGTGATTTTCTGGATTTTATTTTTGATATTCTTTCTCTCAATGTTAAACTTAGCCTACTCTTAAAATTATAGACTGTTCATGTCTTTGTCAGTGGGTAAACTTACAAAATCAGCAAGGGATCAAATACTTATTTCCCCCACTGTATATTGTGGTTTGTTTTGCAGTATATAATGGCAATATGGGGGTATTCTCATTGCCAAGATCCTATCCCAATATATAGTAGGTGTGATATTAAGAATATTAGCAAATACCTCCAATTAGAAATGTAGTATACTTCTCCTGATAACCTAGTATCAGGAGAACTATACTACATTTCTAATTGATGGTATTTGCGAATATTATTGTCATTATACCTACTGTATATTTGGATAGGATCTTGGAGTTGGCAACACCCATTCAAAGCTGGTTGTATACAGTTTTATAGCAAATCCATCCATAGCTTTTTGTAGTGATAACATGTACAGGGGTTGGACAAAATAATGGAAACACCTAACGTTTTGGCATCATAATCTTCGAACATGTGATAAACATCTAAACCGTGAAATATGGTAATGTTTTGTAGTTGATTATTTGTATTATGTGTATGTAAATTAACTGTTTGTTTTGCAGAATTGTAAGAACATTGATGAGAACCTGATACCAATGGCAGACCTCTCGGATTTTCAAAGAGGCCAAATTGTTGGTGCTCGTATGGCAGGCACTAATGTAACAGAAAGTGCCCAAATGCTTGGCGTGTCAAGAGGTACTGTCTCCAAAGTAATGGCTGCATTTGAAAGAGAAGGAAAAACGTCCGCAGAAAAGCACAGGTCCGGCTGAAAGTCGAAGTTGACTGAGAGAGACCGTCGGACTCTAAAGCGAATTGTGAGAGAGGATCGCAAGACCACTGCTCTGAAAATCACTGCTGAGCTCAATGAACACCTACAGAACCCAGTTTCCACAAAAACTGTTCGTCGGGAGCTGCACAAATCTGGATTCCACGGAAGAGCTGCAATTAGAAAACCGCTGCTCTCAATGACAAATGTTTCCAAGCGTTTAGAGTGGTGTAGAAACCTCCAGAATTGGTCCCTCGAGCAGTGGAAACATGTGATATTCTCAGACGAATCATCGTTTACCCTATTACCGACCTCCGGCCGAGTGTACGTTTGGAGACAACCGAAAGAAGCATTCCATCCAGACTGCCTTCTCCCAACCGTAAAACATGGCGGAGGTTCTGTGATGATCTGGGGTGCTATTTCGTGGAGATCCGCCAGGCCAATGATATCCCTTCATGGAAGAATTAACAGCCGAGATTATTTAGGCATTTTGGGCGACCAAGTGCATTCTATGGTTCAAGCACTGTTCCCGGAGGGGAACGCCATCTTTCAGGATGATAATGCACCAATTCATACAGCTAGAATCATTAAAGCATGGCACGAGGAACATTGTAATGAAGTTGAGCATCTCATCTGGCCCCCACAATCCCCAGACCTCAACATTATTGAGCATTTATGGCCGATTTTAGAGATTCAAGTTAGACGTCGATTTCCGCCGCCATCGTCGCTCAAAGAACTGGAGGGTGTTTTAAAGGGAATCTGTCACCCCTTTTTTGAGATATCATATAATGATATCATTCAATTGTGTGTCACATAAGGATTCTCTTAGTACTTTTGCTTCCCCCTGACCCCGCACCTTTCATGCATAAATACCTTTTTTTATATCGGTTCAGATGTATGTAAACTGCCGCTGTCCGGTCCGCTGGGCGGGGCTTATTCAACTGCTCCCCCCCTCCCTGTCTTGCTCTACACAAGAAGAAATGCGTAGAGCAAGACAGGGAGGGGGGAGCAGGTGAATAAGCCCCGCCCAGCGGACCGGACAGCGGCAGTTTACATACATCTGAACCGGTATAAACAAGGTATTTATGCATGAAAGGTGCGGGGTCAGGGGGAAGCAAAAGTACTAAGAGAATCCTTATGTGACACACAATTGAATTATATCATTATATGATATCTCAAAAAAGGGGTGACAAATTCCCTTTAACTGAAGAATGGGCTAAAATTCCTTTGGAAACAATTCACACCTTGTATGAATCCATACCTTGGAGAATTGAGGTTATTGTTAAGTTCTTTAGAAGGACGTAGATCTGGGGATTTATTCTGACAGAATTTTATAGGCTGAACTGGATGGACTAATGTCTTTTTTCGGCCTTACTAACTATGTTACTATGAGGCTGTAATTGCTGCAAAAGGTGGACCTACACCATATTAACCCCTTGGTGACGGAGCCAAATTTTTTAAATCTGACCAGTGTCAATTTATCTGGTAATAACTCTGGAACGCTTCAACAAATCCCAGTGATTTTGAGAGTTTTTTCGTGACACATTATACTCTATGATAATGGTAAATTTAGGTTGATATGTTTTGTGTTTATTTAAAAACTATCAGAAATTTGAGAAAAATGTTAAAAATTATCAATTTTCAAACTTTGAATGATTATCCCTTTAATCCAGATAGTCATACCATAGCAAAACATTAATAAATAACATTTTCCTCATGTCTGCTTTACAT
Organism: Dendrobates tinctorius; assembly: GCF_039654945.1. NCBI lineage: Eukaryota > Metazoa > Chordata > Amphibia > Anura > Dendrobatidae > Dendrobates > Dendrobates tinctorius. The sequence continues at coordinate 28,057,452 of NW_027361738.1, forward strand.
CAGCACCATTTGTAAAATGTTATTTTATTTTATTAGCCTTTTAGGAGGTTTAAAAATGTAGCAGTAATTTTTCATTTTTTCAAGGAAATTTACAAAATTTATTTTTTTAAGGGACCTATCCATGTTTGAAATGACTTTCAGGGTCATATATATTGTAAAACCCCAAAAGGGATACCATTTTAAAAACAGCACCTCCTGACATATTGAAAATTGCAGTCAGGTAGTTTATTAACCCTTCTGGTGATTTTCAGGAATTAATGCAAAGTGGCATGTCAGGAATGAAAATGTGTATTTTTACCACCTAAATGGCGCTAACTTCTGAACAGGTTACAACAGCCATCAGACTCTAAGGCCACTATTTGGTCGTGAATTGCCATGGCAAACATTAGGACCACACAATCATGATCTCAGGGTGCCGATGGGGATAAAGAGGGAGAAGCCACACTCTGTTAACCATTTATATGATGTATTACAAAAACACGGAGAGCACCATCAAGAAGTCTAACCAATAGAGAGGGATCCAACCACCGTATGTCTTAATTAAATAGTACACAACCAGAGGCAAAGAAGACATACACAAACAGCAGGGATCACCATGAAAACAGTCACAAATTTATTTCTTAGAACACACAAAGCACAAAAAGATACTAAAAACATTTAAAATATACAGTCCATTAGGGTGGAGGTTGGAACACCAACCACTGTCCAATAAATAAATCAATATACCAAAGGGTAAAAAATAGCGCCAGTAGCAAGAAAATTAGCAACCCTTCCTAGAATACTTTACCACCCCAGCAAGCTGAAATAGGAGATATTCATTCAGTATAGGTAGCCATTAAGCATAGATTAGTATGGAGGGGCATAGTGTCGCTCCCATAACCCGCCGCGTATCGTCACCGTCGTGACTTCATCAGGGGTAGAAGAAGAGAATGGTAGTGCTTGTGGTCCGTTCAGTTTTAATATCCCTAAGAGATTAGTTAAATCAACACAACTGTTAAGACTCACCACATGGAGACTGCACATGATCCCGGCGTTTAGCCAGGAAGTAGCAAGGGCGCCTGAGCAGAAGCAGTAGCCTAGATACAGAGGACGCTAGGTGATTGTCCTCGGGGCGCATATCTATGAGCCCCACACTAAGTGCCCAGAGATCATGCAACCACGCTTGTGTAATCAGTTTAGAAAGTCCTGTCCCTGCTTTCAGTAAGGTCACAGGATCTGTTTGAGAAGGTCCTTGTTACCTGGATAACCCTGTGATAGACAATTCAGTAGATTTTCTCCTGTTGCAGCGGTTTATATATAGAAAAATAAATATACAAAGTTAGTGCTCAAATAAGTTCAATAAAGATAAAAGCGATTTGTTATATTTATATAGACGCTACTTTCAGTATAGTCACATGATCTGTCTGACAAGGACCTTATGCCAGGATATCGCTATGAGAAACAGATATGTGTAGTTTCCATTTATAGCAGTCTGTATATAGAATAATACGCCACATATAGCAGTGCTTAAGTAACTTCAATATAAATATATAAAGATTTAACTAATCTCTTAGGCTGGTTTCACATTTGCGTTTTTTAGCGCTGGAAAAAAACGCTAACCTGCGCATGCGTTTTTTCCCCTATATTTAACATGGGTGCGCATACCTGCGCGCTTGTAAGCGCATGTATGCGATTTTCATGCGCTGCGTTTTTTTGGGGTGTGCGATTGGATTTTCCAGACGCATCATGTTGCATTTTTTGGCCCTGCAAAAAAGCGCATGCGCACATATGCGCACGTTTTGCGCTAAAAATGGCCATTATAGCCTATGGATGCGCATATGTGCGCACTGGCATGCTCATGTAAGCGTTTTTTCGCATATGCGTTTTTTTTTTTTAACCATGGAATTTAGGGGTTTGGGTTAGAGTTAGGGTTAGTTAAGGGGGTTTAGGGTTAGGGTTAGGGTCAGGGTTAGGGTTGGGTTTTGGGTCAGGGTTAGGGTTAAGTATGGTTTGGTTAAGGGTTAGGGTCAGGGTTAGGGTCAGGATTAGGGTTAAGTATGGTTTTGTTAAGGGTTAGGGTCAGGGTTAGGGTTAGGGTTAGGGTCAGGGTTAGGGTTAGGGTCAGGGTTAGGGTCAGGGTTAGGGTTAAGTATGGTTTTGTTAAGGATTAGGGTCAGGGTTAGGGTCAGGATTAGGGTTAAGTATGGTTTGGTTAAGGGTTAGGGTCAGGGTTAGGGTTAGGGTCAGGGTTAGGGTTAAGTATGGTTTTGTTAAGGATTAGGGTCAGGGTTAGGGTCAGGATTAGGGTTAAGTATGGTTTGGTTAAGGGTTAGGGTCAGGGTTAGGGTTAGGGTCAGGGTTAGGGTTAGGGTTAGGGTCAGGGTTAGGGTTAGGGTCAGGGTTAGGGTTAAGTATGGTTTTGTTAAGGGTTAGGGTCAGGGTTAGGGTCAGGATTAGGGTTAAGTATGGTTTTGTTAAGGGTTAGGGTCAGGGTTAGGGTTAGGGTTAGGGTCAGGGTTAGGGTCAGGATTAGGGTTAAGTATGGTTTGGTTAAGGGTTAGGGTCAGGGT